>NC_046357.1:22479053-22818393 GCF_000738735.6 Corvus cornix cornix | reverse complement strand
GTAAATGTGGCTTAATCTAAACTCTTCATGGTAGTATAGTTTGTCTTTCCTTTAAACTATAATTGGTTCAAGTCCGCTCAAATAGGAAGTTTAAAATGTCCTGTGATTTAACACATTGACAGATTGAGGGTTTAAATACATTCCTTGTGCATGGTTAAATACCACAGTGCATCTGATACATCTTACAGAACAATATTAATAATTCAATGTGTTTGTTGGAGGCTCATCCACTAGTTATTGTATTTGACCTTTCCAGCTTGAGCTTGAGGCACTCTGGGTGTGCAGAACTTGTGAAATGCACCTTCTCTTGGGGCCACAGGAAAACTCTCCTTCTGCTTCATCCATACCATCCACCCCAAATTTGCTAGAGGTGACTGGGGGAAGGTCTGCTTGGCCCCCTTCCTCCCTGCTGCTGCCTGTCCTGTCGCCTGTACAAGCAGCTCTGGCAGTGGCAGCAGGCGAAGGGGGCGAGCAGCTGGAGAGATGGCCATGGGGCCACGTGTCCTGGCACCGGGTTGGTGCTGGGAGCCAGGGTAGGAAGAGCAGCGACTCTACGCTGTAACTTTGCTGCCTTCTATTTAAAGACTGTCCTGAGTCAGGAGAAGTGAGTGTTACTGGGGATGACAGTTGCTTCAGGCAGCCCTGGGGAAGACAGGGTTGGGGGTAAACATCACCGGCGACGGCCTGAGCAGGGAAGGGAATGGAGGGGTCCCACAGCACTGGGTGCGACAGGGCATCTGAGACCTCATCCTTCATAGGAGATGAAGAAGAAGAGGAAGAAGAGGAGGAGGAGGAAGAAGAGGAGGAGGAGGAAGAAGAGGAGGAGGAGGAGGAGGCTGTGGACCCAGAGGAAGCAGAGGAGCTGACTAATAGGTATGTGTCCCCAGGGACTCAGAGCTCCACAGTGGGAGCTGGCAGCTCCACCCCAAAGCATCATCCCCCAGGAGGTGCCAGGATTGGAGTCCCATGCTGGTTTAGTGGCTTTTCCCCCTTCCCTTACCCAACTGCTGCAGATAAAAAAATGGGGGTGTTAGAGGGCTGTAATATTTTTTTCATATGAGTATGGCTGTAATTAAGTTTTGTGTGGTAAGCGCCTACCCTGAGTTCCCTGAAAGCTTTTCTATTTAAAGATCCTCTGATGTGCCAGCTCAAGTGGCATCTCCTTCCACTCCTCCCTCTCTGGCTGACTCTTTGTCACATATGGATCTTAAATGCTCTGCAGATTTGCTTGTCAGGGAGAAAATGCTCAAAGATTATAATGGTGCATTAAAATTTGTTCCTTTTTACGGCCCTTTATTCCTTCCCACTTGTCCCTCCCTCTTCAGTTTTTTTCTTTCCTAAAAAAGGAAAAACTTGTACGTGCCTGCTATTGCTGATCATGGTTTGTATGGCCGATTTTTGTGGTGGAATGGGAAATATTCTATCCCTCTGATCTTTTTTTTCTTATTTTTTAGTATTTTTGTTTTCTTAATAACTTCCACAGAAACAGTTTACTGTCCTACTATTGCTCTCCTACCATTAGGAATATAACAAGCAAGGCTGTGGCCCAGTGCCCTGCCCAGTGGTCCTGCGCAGGATGTGGAGGCGTCTGCAACCTGATCCATGCAGACAGACTCTGGCTGTGCCAGCGCCGTTGGTTTCATAAAGAAACCACGAGGCCTGAGAATCCCCTGGCACATACCAAGTCTCAAGATTTCTTCCTTGTCTTGAGTAGACCCCATCAGTTTTAAGTGGATATTGCAGGAAGAACCTAAGATGTTAATGTTGTTAGCTTAAGGTTTTTCCAGAAACCCATTTTTTAAGAAGTGCGTCACACAGTTCTTAATACCTCAGTGCTGTGAAGCCATCCACGTTTACCCTCACTCTGTGTGTATCACAGTTCAAAGTGCTTTCTGACATTGCTGATGGTCACTGGAGAAAAAAGATGACAGAAGCGGGGTGGGGGGCTCTGTGCAGTCTAACCCACCCAAAGTGCTTCAAGACCAGAAGCCAAATGGGTAAATGCATCCTATGACTGCAGGAAAACCTTCCCGCAAGGGAAGTAGAGAGCTAGTTTTCCACAATGGGGGCACAGCCTGGTGTGTAATGCTGCTTTATTCCCAAGGGATGTTTGGCTTTTCAGTCCTGTGCTGGCAGAGAGGGATTGCATGCCAATAAACACTGCTTGCACATTGCTGTAACCCTGCAAGAAAACCAGCTGAAGTCTGTGGAGTGGAGCTGCTCACTGCAGACAGCTAAAACACAATTGACTAGATAATTTTTAATGGAATCTGCAATTAAATGGCTAATAATAAAACTCAAATTGCAAAACACAAGTAGGAATTGCTAAAAATGGAGGGAAATCTATGTAGCCTCACAGTTATTTACTACTTGTGCTGAGAGGATGACTTCTCCATGGGTGCCTGTTAGCAGCTCCTCACAGCTGGGTGGATCTTGCTTCTGGCTGGCAGCCTCCACAATGCAAACTTGAGCACTGCATCTCAGCACTTACTTAAATCACAGCAAACATTCCCTTTACCTCCCAATTATATTAACACAGCAGAGCTTATCCTTAACTGTCTTACTAATAAACAGGTCAGAGTCTACCAGACAGGTTTTTAACTGCTATGCTAAGTGGTAACTGAGCATATTTAAGCTGATTCGTTTAATTAGGTTAAAGGAGATGTAAAATTTCAGGTTTGGCACAAATGTGGTGACTGCACCAAGCACTCAGCAACAGCTTAGAAAAGTTAAATAAAACTGACTCTTTAATTGCTTAGATGTTGTCACAAATACCAGCAGGGTTGTTGAGCTTCAGGCCTCCTCCTGTGGTGAATGCCTGGGCAGAGCTCCTGGCAAGAACAGGCAGGTTGAGCCCCTGGGACATACCTACCAAGCTGTGAGCTAATTATTTGTTGACAAACAGGTTTTCAAGCCCCATTGCAGAACAGATTTTTTTGAGTGCATGGGCTTTGAAAACGTATCTTAGAGGAAGTGTAACTAATATGCAAACTGAAGGCAGCTTGTCCTGGACCCTGCTGTCATCAACTTATTTTTAACAACCCCAAGTTCTCTGTTGCTTCTGCTTTTCTCCTTTGGATGCAGCTGAGCAGCACCTGGTTGTGCAAATCAGTGGGAAAGTCCCCACTGGCTCCTATTTCCACCTTTCAAGCACATTAAATAGCCTCATACCTATTTTATATGAGAGTCATGCAGCAAGATGACTGCCCCAAGGTCAGGAAGCACCTCTGTGAAACAAGAAGAGCCCTGGTGTTTCTCTGAGACACTGGCCCCTGAGCTCTGACCAAACCTCTCTGCTTCCACACTGCGCAGCAGCTGCAACAAATAAAATCCCAAAAACTGCAGCTGAACTTATGTTACAACTTGTCCCAAAATTACAAGGCATGCATGTAAAAGGCAGAAGAGTTTGGGTTTAATGTCTTTATTACCCTTATTAATGCAATGTTTAAATAATTTGGTTTCCTATAATTGTTTTTTGTATAAATAATGAAACTAACATGCAGCATCAGAACCTATTAAAAAGGTGGGATAAGGGCTTCGTATCCTTGTCAGCATAAAACCCCCACTGATCTGTATAGGACCCATACAATATTTTCTTGCCTTTGGGCATTTTACTATCTGGGATAGATGATCGTGGCAGATGACTTCTGTTCCTAGCTCCATGTATCCAATTAATCACCTAAAAAGGGAAAATATTTTTAAAGTGCGTACTGTGTTCTTTAAAGCAAACATGAGTATGAAGTTAACAGTTCTAATTTTTGTGTTGGTAATGGTGAAAATTAAGTCTAACAATAGTAAAATTGTTTACCATTTAACTGGTTTACATACCCACTGGAGTATCTGTATCTCTAACAAATGTATGATGGGTGAGCTGTTCTGACACAGTTCTGTCTTTCAGACCATTCTCAGCTGATTTCCTTCTACAGTGGCAAGGTCTCTAGATGTGTCTTTGTGCAGGTTTTACATAAAAAAGGCTCTGCAGCTAATTTAAGTGTTTCCAGACAGCTTGTTTGCCTGGAATAGGTAAGGGTTCATTTTATCTGCTCATTTAGTGGTTACCTATAACCAGTAGGTGGGGAGAAAAATGGGGAGAAAGTCCTTGAGTCCTTGAGTTTTTTCTTTAATGAAGCAGTCATTCCACAAGATCAGAGGTATGTAAGCTTTAGAGACAAGTCTACTTTAGAATGATTGATGAAAATGGGTGTAAAGGGAAGCACAGTGGAGAAGGCATCTTCCTGCTATATGGGGGATGGTGCAGCATCTAGGAGAGCAAAAGACTGGAATGATAGCAAAGGGATGGTGAGAAGAAAGGGGTGGGGAGTACTGGGGATTTCTCATCCAAAAAAAGTTACCATACCCTACCCAAAGCAGAGAAAGACATGGGGAAATGGTGTGTTATTTTAGATACCTCTAGACGAGGCAGTGCCTGACTTGGGCCAGGGTGGAAGGGGCTGGCAGGGCTGTTTTCTGCCACCTAGAGCAGGAGCATGAGCAGGGAAGGCGAGAGAGGTGGAAGTGGGGCTGTGCAGGCCATTTCAAGCATGTCAGGGCAGAGGCTTGAGCGAAAGGTAGCTGAGAGCAGGTGAATGGGGCAGAATGCTGAGGTGGGGGCATTGCAGAGAGGAGGGGTGCAGCCGGCCCCCACTTGCTCCTGCAGTTGGGCACTCCATGTTGTGTTTCTCTTAACCCTTTTGGATAAAACCAACTGAGTCCTTAATAAAGACCTATATTGCAGTAGAGCTCTAAAATAACACTCAGATGTCAAGAAGTTCCCTATTGGGTCTCACCAGTGATTAAATAACTCTGTAAAGGAAGTGTTCCATCCAGACTGAAGTGTTTGCTACCTGTGCTCCCTCTACAACATAGTGGAGAATCCAGAATGCAGGAGCATGGCAGACCTCTGGGGCATGGAAGTGCTGTGGTTTCTCAAGCAGCATCTGATCCTGCAAATGGCAATGCCACTAGGACATACCATGACCTGGTGTCTGGAAAACAGACTAGCACTGCAGCAGGTTGTGTCCCTTCGTATGAGATGGAACAAATCGTGTGAGACTGGCCCAGGTCCTGGCTCCCAGTTACTCATCGTAAAAACCAGCTTTGTAGATGGACAAGAGCTGTCTTATGCATTTAGATAATAGTTCCTTTGAATTTGGACAGATGCATGAGCCACTCTGTTGCCACAAGAGGAACCATTAACACTGAAAGAAGTTAATAGTAGCTTATCAAGTGGAAGGCTGGGTTTGAAATAGTGTCTTTCTGTAGCTCCCCATTCTCTTAGCCTGATGAGCTATAGCCCTGGGAAATGCAGGACAACAGGCAGAGACCTTGCTGAGCATCCTGATTGCTGTAGGGGAAAAGGGGCACCATGGTAAAGGCTGAAACTACAGATACGTACAGAATAAAAACACAAGCACAGAAAACTGTTTCCTTCAGTTGGGAAGACAAGCTGGCCAATACCAATTTCCACCACTCCTTTACTGTGACGGAAGTAGGAGCTTTCAGAAAATGATATCTTGTCAGTGCAGACTACGGATGTAGGTTGACATCTTGGTCATTTCAGCTTGTGAGGAATTATGCAGCAAACAGCTACATATTTTTATGATACCAGCAGTGGCAAGGTATGATACGAAGAGGATAAGGAGAGGCTGGGGAGAATTTTAGAAAACTGATAGGCTGGCTACCTCTATTTGTCATAGTAGTGGACAGGTGGATAGACCCCACTCACTGTGTGAACACAACCGCTCCAGCAGCTGGGGAGGTGAAAACTCTTCCCTCATATGATACAAAAAAGAAACATCTGTCCAGCCTGCCAGGCTGGACTAGAAACCTGAAATCCCAGTGGACACAGCACAGAAGTCACAGGGCTGTGACAAGCAGGAGGAGGCAGTAAGAAAAATCTGGGTTTGAGCTATTATGGCAGGAGGCATAAAACTGGTTGGCAGTGTCTCCAAGAATAATAAAAGGTTTAAGTCAATGTCCTAGAAGTGAAATAACAAGCTGACAATATACATGCCAACAGGAATGGGTGGCAAATGTCTACATGGAAAAAAGACAGCACTGGCTTTTGCCCTGGATGTCAGTGGCTTCATATCTACATTTACTATCTGAAAGACTGCAAACATCTTTCTGCAATAGGAGACACTTCCTCTGACAAGAGAGGGGTCTTTCAGCTACTACTGTGCAGTTTGTAAACAGTTCACAAAAGGGCAGCATTTGGAAGTGTGTCGGAAATAAATGTTTGAGTTCCATGCCTCTCATTCCGGTCTTAAAAGTATAAAAGCACTGTCTCATCACACTGTAGAGGAATATGAACTGTGACAAGTTTGTGACCATGAAAATGAGATAATGATGCAAATAATTCAAGCTTTTTGCATAGGCAGGGCTAGGGCAACCTGTTCGTATTCATTAATATCAGCTCAAGTGGGAGTGCCACTCGTTCCGCATGAAGATTTATTTAATAGCACCAAGTAGTGCAGAAAAAATAGGTTTAAATATATGAGAGTTATTTAGAAGTTGAAAAATGTAAAAAAAAAATAAATTAGTCATCTGTTATTGTGGCCTTAAATAACTGAAATCTTCCTTAGTACTATTGTTATTGATTTTTCTTTTTTTTTTTAATTTAATTTTATTTTGCCATGTCCAAGTAAACTTAATGCCAACTGGCAAAGGAAAAGTAAGAGAAAAATTGGTATAGATGTGTTTTGCTGTACCTCTTTCTCCAACCTGTAAGTTTTCACCTATGGAGCTAGAGAGTACTACACCAAGGCAGATAATCAGCTGTACATCCTGGGGCTTGTATCTGTTTGAGGGCTGGGTTTAACAGGGACAGGAGGGGATTGGCTAACATGCAATTATTTAGTACTGCACTGTCAGACATGCTTTGGATTGTAGGCCTTCAAGCTGTCCTGCTAGTCACCAACTCCAGGCCAGGCCCATCACCACAACTGGGTTTAAGCCCCATCACTGGAGTTTGATACTGTGTTGTCCCACCACGGCCTGGTCAGGCTATTGTCCCACAGGGTGACTTCAGTCTTCAGTTAGCACCGAGGACATCAGAGATAATCTGTGCCTCAGTCTGCACATACCTGAGCATGGACCAGCCCAGCACAGCCCTTCTTTTTCTGGGCTCTGGGAAGCAAATTCATGGAAAGGTAAGGGCAACACTGCCAGTAGCAGGATTATGTTTCTGTTTCTGTTAGGTACTGAGCAGTTTCACCAAGTGTCCTTTACAAAAAACTTACAGTCCAGAGAGTTTGCTTGATGAAGTGGTTATGACTTTCCACAGGATTTCTTCTCCTCCTTCAAAGACCTCTGCCTTCTGACTGATGCGTGGCACCCTCTGGCGCCATGCCACCTGCTCCTCAGGGGTGTCCCTGTGCCTCTGCAGCCTGCAGTTATCTCCGGCACCTGGGTGGTGCTGGGCCACAGCCTCTGGCAGTTGGTCAGATGGGTTCTGCTTCTCTGGTCCCTGGTCAGTAGCTAGATTTCTTCACTTTAGCTGAAATGCTTTATGCTAATCAAGGGGAAAGTGACCCTTCCCTCTGTTCAGTGGAAGCAGGATGTTGTATATCCATAGATGTGTGTTCTTCCATGGGCGTGACAGAGACTTCACTGATTCTGCTCTACTGAAGGCTATGGCTTGTCCAATAGATACTCTGCCTTTCTTTCCATCAGCTACAAATTTCCATAAATGAACTACTGTCTACTCAGGAAATATTGGGGTTGAGTTTTGATCACCTTTTCTGTGTTTTTTTTTGATAAATATTGCAACCCTAAAAATACTAAATGCTCTACACATTTTCTTTTAATTGCTTTCGCTAATCTTTACACTCTTAATTTGAAGACTTTGAAGAATTTGAAGTTTTCTAAAACTTCTCAGAAAAGCTTTTATCTAGCATTTTTACTTTTTTAGCTGAGAAATTTGGTTGCAGCATATGATAGTGTATTGATTACACATCATAAGGTTTAAAACTAGCTTTATGAAACATTGCAGCTTCATTTGGGGAGATGTCAGTATATTTTAGTGTTGAATGTATTCTAAATTACTTTGTTAAATATCTAGAGTGCTTAGAGGATGAAACATATGAGAAGACAGTAACAAACCAGTGGATAGACACTGCTGCTTTGAGCATTGTATAATCATTCACACTTGCGCAAAGCAAGTGTGGGTGCTATTAAAACACTGACAGTATCTTTGAAGTGTTTAATGAAAGGTTTAATTTATACTGTGAGATAAACACACCCTGGAGAATAGCCCCAGAATCAGCTCAATCTCACACAGGCAAAACAAGGTCAGATGAAAGACTGTTCTTCCTGCATTGTCAAGATCATTTAAACACCTCGCCTTCATTGAACTAACCTTGCAACATGCAGTTTTACACAAATACATCTAAAATATAGTTGTGAGATGAAATATGACTTTTCTTGTGCTTGTACTTCAAAATTTATGCTTATGCAGTATTTTTACAACTTTGAAAACTATTTTTGCTTTAATGAAAAAGTTCGACATTTTCCTGCAATAATTTAATTTGTTGTGTGTTTTTACAGCTTTTTTTGTTATTTCTTCTTTTGTTTGTAGTTTAAAAGACCTTATCCAAAGTGAAGATGTGAAACCCAAGCTGCAGTACATCATGACTAACCCTTCCTTTTCTATGGTAACATGCCAAAGTGAAGACAGTGGAATAACCTGGGAAACCAACTCGAGCAGATGTTCTACTCCCTGGACCTCAGAAACTAGTACAGCTTCTGATCTTTACAGTATGGAAAGTTCACCAGTAGGTTCTCCTCCAGGAAAAGTTATCTTTATAATGGATGAAGGCAAGATTGTTCGGAAAAGGACACGCAAATCTTCAAACAGGGTGCCGATGGCTACAAAACAGAAGGGAGGCCAGAGCAATAAAAAACGTGACTCTTCTGGAATGCAGAGGCAAGAACCAAGAACTGTTCTAGGAGATGTGCAGGCCTCCATGTTGAATGTAGAGCAGGTGGAAGCACAAGACACAGATGAGGAAATGTTGGACAACAAAGAAGATCTAGAGAATATCGCAGAAGAGCCCGTAAAACGTGCTCCAATAAGATCAATATTTAGGGAGAGCAGACTGAGGAAAGTTGGTCCAATTCTTGGAGGACCAGTACAAGCTAGAATCCAGCTGTTCAACTCAATTTTTGGAGGGACTGGGCCAGCCCCTGAAACACTGGAGAAAAACAGAAGCCGGAGAAGTAGCTCAGCTTCAGGAGATTCTGAAAAGTTCCTTGAAACATCAGTAAAAGAAAGGCTGCAGAAGTTCGGTTCACTCTCAGAAGCAACACATCCAAAACATTTTCAGGGAGCAAGAAGTAAAATTCTTGAAACACCTTCTGAGAGAAGAAGGAAACAAAGACAACAACTCACAGAAGAAGCAAATCAAAGCTTTTCTTCACCAACTTCACCTCTTGAAAAACAGCTTACTAAGAAAAATTACATTTCATCTGAAAATACTGAATCTTATAAAATTAAAGAATCAACTCTTCAACATGAAGAAAGAAAAGACAGACAACCTCTTTTGGAGACTCCAAATCAGGTTTCAGGACACTTGCTGAAGAATGAAGAAGAAGCCAGGAAGCAGCAAAGTCATTCACCTGTGGCCAAAACATCAATAACAGAGTCAACAACCTCCACGTCACTCAAGTCTGATGAGAAACAAGTGCTGCTTCCCTCAGCTGAAAACGCAAACAAGAAGCCAGACCAACCTCTGCTGACAGCATCAGATCATCTGGATGAAGTGAAGAAGCAGGAAGTTCAGCCCATTTCTGCATCACAGTCTGTTTCAGCAGATTTTGTTAATGAACTAGATAGACCACGCTCCCAGCATATTTTACCTACAGAATCCACATCAGAACATCCTGAGAGGGAAACAGAGAAGCCTTACTTACCTGATGATCCATCAGCTAAATCCAAATATTCCACTCTAACTGAAATAAGACAGGAAGATATTATTCCTCAGTCATCAGAAACTCCACAATCTGAGTCTGAACATGAGCTTTTAAGATATTCTGGAAATGAAACAGAGAAGCAAGAAACCAAGTGTCCATCATCAACAACTGCACTGCCAGAGTCAGAGAGTTCAGGTCCAATGTATTCAGCTGAAAGAGAAGAGGGTCAAAAGATCCCACCCTCAGAAACTCAAAGTGTTCATTTGGAGAAGCAAACAAAGTCTGAACAAGACTTTTCCCTTCAGGAAACAGATAAGCAAGGAATTAAATTTAAACCACCAATTCCTGAGAATATAGATTCCAAATATTTCAGCATTTCATATCCTACTCATACAGAAACAGAAGAAACACAGAAAACTTCAGCTATAAATAAAGCAGTAGATTTCGATCACTCTGATTTTTCCATTGAAGAAAACAAACAAGCAGAAGGTGGGCAAATGAAGATGGAACATCCAGACCTCTCATATTCCAACGAAGAAACTGGAGAATCAGAGACAACACAGATGGAGACAGAGCATCTGGAATTCTCTTCTCCCAATGAAGAAACAGAGGAATTGAAGGGTGAACAGATGGAGATGGAGCATCCAGACTTCTCCTTTTCCAGGGAAGAAATAGAGGAACCAGGAAGTGCACAGCTAGAGACAGAACTTCCAGATTTCTCATATTCCAAGGAAGAAACAGAGGGATCAGAGAGTGCAATACTGGATACAGACTATCCAGAATTGCTTTTTTCCACAAAAGAAACTGAGAAATTAGGGACATCACAACTGGAGACAGAACATCCAGAATTTTCTTCCAAGGAAGAAACAAAAGAACGAGAGCATGCACAGCTGGAGATGGAGCATCCAGACTTTTCTTTTTCCAGGGAAGAAATGGAAGAATCAGATAGTGTACAGCTGGAGACAGAGCATTCAGATCTATCATATTCTAGAGAAGAAACGTTGGAATCAAAGAGTGCACAGCTGGAGATGGGTCATCCAGACTCTTGTTTTTCTAGGGAAGAAGTGGAAGAACTGCAAAGTGCACAGCTGGAGACAGAGCACTCAGATCTATCATATTCCAGAGAAGAAATGGTGGAATCAGAGAGTGCACAGCTGGAGATGGGTCATCCAGACTCTTGTTTTTCTAGGGAAGAAGTAGAGGAATTGCAAAGTGCACAGCTGGAGACAGAGCACTCAGATCTATCATATTCCAGAGAAGAAATGGTGGAATCAGAGAGTGCACAGCTGGAGATGGGTCATCCAGAATCTTCTTTAACCAAGGAAGTAGTCAAGGAAATGCAAAGTGCACAGCTGGAAATGGATCGTGTTTTGCTTTCCATGGAAGAAACAGAAAACCAAGCATTCAGTTCTTTTGAACTGGAACAGTCTGAAGAAGATAAACAAGAAGAAAAAGAAGAGCTTGCAGTGGTACATTCAGATTTATCATCTTTGATGGAGGAAGCAGAGAAAGAAAACAGTACAGAAATCCAGTTGGCACATTCAGATATATTTGATTCCACCGGAAGGGCTGAGACACAACAAACAGGGTATCTGGAAACAGCATTTTCAGATTTACCATATTCCATGAATAAAACAAAGGAGCAAGAACTGTCACAAAGTGACAAAAGAGAACAGCCACAGCAGGATTCACAGTCTGGAGGTAAGCTGGATTCCTCTGCCATGGCAATGCAAGGAGAAACTACTCGGCTGCAGTCAGAGCATCCAGTTTGGCCACATTCTACCAGAAAAGAACAGGAACGTAAAACTTCACAACTGAAGGTGGAACAGCCAGAGACAACATCTTCCACTGGCAAAACAGAACATCAAAAATTGCAACCAAAGCTGGAACAAACTGATTCACTGTATTCCCACGGAGAAACGGTACAAGAAGCTGTACAAAGAAACGTAGAAGGTCCAGAGCCATCATGTTTCACTAGTGAAGCAGAGCAACATGAAAATGTACAAGTAGTTTCAGAAAAGAAGGATTTATCATTTATCACTGGAGAAGTCATGCAAAAAGGAGTGGAGTCAGAAACTTTGGGGTCACAACTGATTGACAGAGCAAAGCCCTGGGAAATGCCACAAATGGAGCAGGAGCAGTCTTTTCCTTCCTGTTCCGCTGCTGGTACTCAGCAACAGGAAACACCACCACTGACCGTGCCCCAGCCAGATGTTTCATGGTCCTTTGGCAGAATGGAACAAGATACAGTACAAAGAGAGGTGAAACAGCAGGAAACAGATCGACAAGAAGCTGTGCAAATGGAAAGAGAGTATTCAGATATTTCAGAAAGCCTGGGTAAAGAGGAGTCACAGGTTATAGACCAAATTAATTTGGCACAAATAGCTCGACCAGGGTTAGTGCATCCATCTTTGCCATATTCCTTCAGTAAGCAAATGGAAGAAGAAATGCAAACAGAGACAGCACATCCAGAAAAAACATTTTATGTAAGTTCAGAAACAGAGAAGGAAATCATACAATACAAATCACAGCAACAAGAAACAGTACATCCAGAGCTAGAGCAAACATTTTTGCCTTCTTCCAGTGAAAAAGAAGCTCCACTGGAAATGGAAATAACTTCAGAATATTCAGATTTGACATGTTCCTCTCATAATCAAGAAAAAATGTTGGAAACCCCAACCTTACCACTCCATTTGAAGCAACGAACCACTGAACAAGTAATGATGGAACATCCAGCTTTTTCATGTGACAGTGGTGAATCAAAACAAGGTGACATTGTAGAACAGGAGTCAGGACATCCAGAGCTCTCATACTCCATGGGAGAAACTCAGCAAAAATCAGAACATTTGGATTCACAAGGAAGCCTGAGTGAAGCAGCACAAGATAAAAGTATGGAAGTAGAATCTCAATACCCAAATCTGTCATGTTCTGATGTCCAAGGAAACCTGCAAGAAACTCCACAAATGGATTCAAAATATTCAGATTTATCATTTTCCTTTGGTGAAGGCAAAGAACAATCAACTCCAAAGTTTGAGTCTAAACATCAAGAATTGCCTAAAGTAGCTAGAAAAAGAGCTTCTCCAGCAACTGCACAAATAGAGTCAAAACATCCAGAAATTGCACCATGGGAAATGAAGCATCCTGATTTGTCACATTCCACTGGTGAGACAAGCCAGGAAGAAGTAGCACCATTGGATCAAAAACACAGAAAACTTTCTTTTGGCAGAGAAAAACAGCAGAAAGCCACAAAGCAGCAGTTAGAGCAAGAAAAGTTACCACATCCTCCTGATAACATAGAACATAGAACTTCAGAACGTACCCAGGAGGGCTTGGAACAACCAGATTTATCATTTTCCATTGATAGCCCAGATGATGAAATTACACCACCAGAGGCAGAGCACACTGGTGTGGTATCTCCTCTGGACAACACAGAAGTACAACGAAGAGTACATCAGGAAACAGAGCAAACTTATCCCTTTGGACAAATGGAAGAGGTAACAGTTCAGCCAGAAGAGGAATTTTCACATTTGTCACCTTCTGTGGGTACAGCAGAGGAAATAGAAATGGCAGAACCGGGGCAGGGACATCCTGATCTGCCTTACTCTGTTTTCAAAGTTGAAGGGCTACAAACATCACAGCTGAAATCTGAACACCCTGGTCTAGCACGTTCCCTCAGCAAGGTGCAGGAAACAATCCAGCTGGGATTGGAAGAGCCAGGTGCATTGTATAGTCATGACAAAATGGAGCAACTCCCACCTGCACAGCTGGAGCCAGGCTATGCAAGCTGGGCACCCCTGGCCACGGAAGTGGGGAAACAAGGGAGAGAGCACACAACTGTGGAATGCTCTAAAAAGGAACTGTCTGTCTGCAGAGCAGAGCATCCACAAGCTGCAAAGGAGAAACAAAGAGCTCCGGATACACCATCCCAGAGTGGAGAAATGGAGCAAAGAGAAATGCTAAAAGCAGAGGCAAAGCATCCTGATTCATTGCATTCCATTGACAAAGAAAAGCCACAAGGAACTGCACAACCAGTGTTAGAAAAATCAGATCTGTCATCTTGGCCTGGCATAACAGAGAAAGGACAAACTGCTGAAGAGGAGAAGGCAGCCTTCTTGCATTCTTTCAAAAAAGCTGCACAAGGCGAGAAAGCACGGACAGAATTGGGACATTCAGAATTATGTCATTCTCTTAGTGAGGCAGAACAAGAAACTTTAAATGCAAAATCACACCATTCGGATTTATCTGCTGGCAGACTAGAACACCACGAAATCATACAGCCAGAGGCAGAAATAATGGATTTATCATGTTCAATTGGTGAAACACAGCAAACTCAAATTGCTGATGAGGATTTGGAGTGCCTGGATTTATTTCATTCCACTGGCACAGTGCAGCAAGAAAAGATTCAACCAGAGAAAGAACAGACAAATGAGTTTTCATCCTCTCTCAGTAAAGCAGAACAATGGAAAGATGCACAAATGCAGGCAGAACACCCTGAGCTGCAGTGCTCTATGGAGGAAACAGAAGGACTGCAAAAATCCCAAGCAAAATCACAATATGCAGATTTGTCCTTCTCTGTTGGCACAGCAGAACCTCATAAAACAACACAGCCAGAGTTGAAAGAACAGAGTTTGTTGCATTCATTTGTCAAAACAAAGCCATCATGGGCTGCCCTACCAGAGTCTGAACATTCAAATGTCATGGAGGCCACGGGCAAAGTACTGCACATGGATTTGTCCTCTTCTGTTAGTGAAGAAAAACAAAGTGCACAGCTGGAGGTCAAACAGGAGAGGGGAACCTATACATTACAGCCAGAGGAAATAGTACAACTAAAATTGAAACAACCAGTGTTTTCAAGTCCTCGTGGCATGGAACAGCAACGAAATACAATCCCAGTGGAAGGGGAATTCCCAAACTTCTTCTATTCCTCTGGCAAAACACAAAAACAGGACACTGCACAAGCAGAGTTCACGCCTTCTGATTTTTTGTATTCCACAGGAAAATCAGAGCAGTTGCAACCAGAACAGCTGAATTCAAAACATCCAGATTTGTCATACTCTCTTGGCAAAGCAGAGACTCATGGAATAAAGCCACTAGATTTATCATACTCCTATGGCAAGGCAGAGCAACCACAGACTGCCCAGCTGGAGCATCCAGAGATACCATATTTCACTGGTGAAACAAAGTGGAGGGATGGGGTCCAACCTGAACAGCCATGTGTTAGTCTGCAGCCCTCTGAGGTTGAAACAGAGCAGCCAGAAACACCTTCTGTATCACATACCTTTGTCAGGACCGAGGAGCAGGGAACTGCACAACCAGCCTTCAAACAATCAGATTTATTAAGTCCTATTGACAAAGCAGAAAAGCATGAAATGCCCCCACTGAGAGCAGGACATTCACAGAAGCGAGACACTGGTGTTCCTTCATCTTTAAGTGCTCAGCTGGAAAGTGAACAACAAAATTTATCATTTTCCACTGAGGAAGCAGACAGCCACAAAATTCAACCATATTCATCTCTTACTGAACAAACAGTGTCTGTACCTTTGGGTGCTTCACACACTGTTTCTGAAATAAGCCCTGAAGGAAGTCCAAAATCTTCACCTCTAACCGGAGGCTCATCCCCCAAACATTTAGAACCATCTTACTCCCGCTGTAAAACAGAGCACTCAGAAACTGCCCAGCCTGAGCCAGGATCCTTTTTTGCAAGAAAAGCAGAGAATACAGAAAGTCTTCTATGTTTGCCTGTAGCTGCAGAGTCTGAGGTTGAATGTGAAATTTTGGCTGAAGCTGAGAGAGAACAGACTCCACATTACTTTCACACAGCTATACAATTGGAATCTGAACAACTAAATTTATCATATTCTACAGATAAGACAGACACTCTAGAAAGTCAAGATTACTTGACTGTACCTTCAAAACTGCAGTCTAAACCTTCAGTTCCATTTTATTCAGCTGACGAAACATGTCAGCAAGAAGTTCCACCTTATTCAAAACCAGTCTCTGAATACTTGGTTCCCACACGGTCCCTTGCTGAACAAGAAAAGCAAAATATGCAGCCACTTATTACCCAGCCCATACAATCAGAGTGTGAAGATGTAATTCCACCACACAATGAAAAACAACTGCAAAAAATTCAGCTCAGTTCACCTGAAACAGCAAGCTTGATGACAGTGCACTTGGAGAGTATGTCTCGAGTGCAAGACCAAGACCAGCTAGAATCTCGTTTGTTGGACACCATATATTTGTCTCCAGACCAACTAAGAAGTTCCCCCAAATTCACTACTGAGCAATATGAACAAGAAATGCAACCCGATGTACAGACAGTGCCAAGGTCAGTGAGCACAGAGTCAAAGGTGACCAGTGTAGCAGACCAGCAAGCAGTGTCATCAGAGTCATCTCAATCTTTTCATAAATTTCCAGGAAAGTCAGAACTTGAAAAGTCAGTATCAGTGGCTTTCACTGATGATGAAGAGAAACAAAATACCCCACCATCTTTATCTGATGTAGCAGACATGCTTGGAAAGCAATCTAGCAAAGCTTCAGGCCTTTATACTGAAGGAGGGCATAGATGTGAAATGCAATGTTTTGAAGACCAAAAGCATATAACCTTGGAGCATCTGGGAGCAGTTTCATCAGACCTTGTTCATGAAACTGTGACACACAAAACTCAGCATTATTCTGGTGAATGGGGCAGCCCTTCTTCAGCAGAGATTAAGTCCCTTAGCTCCAGTTCTGAAGAAAAGCAGAAACCAGATACTCCATCTTTTGGGCTGGCTAGCTGGCTGGTAGAAGAGGTGAAAGCTCGCTCAGCTAGTCCAATAGGGGCTGTGGATACAGACTCACAAGGAATTCAGCTTTCTCCAAATGAAGCTTCTGATTTTGGATCAAAACAATTCCCAGCTGGAAGTGATACAGAACTTACAGTTCATGGGACTACAGAGACTAAGAGACATAGATTTAGAGTTTCTGAATCAGCGTCAAATAAATTTCCTCCCAGGAAGTCCTCAGACACTAGTCCCAAAACGCAAAGGTATGATTTACCATCTCTGGTAGGGGATAATCAAGGTCCAGATAAACTTCTGGACCATGAAACTAGTACTTCAATCCCGACAAAAATTGAAGCAATGCAACACCTGGAGGTAGGAAAAATGTCTGAAGTGCCTGAACATTACCTGAGAGAAGAGGAAAAAATGCAACATGCAAGTGCTGTAGAAGACAGTCAGCATACTCCAGAGACTACTGAACAAAAAGACCTATTTAATATCATTTCAGAAGGTTATGAAATACTCAATATTCACGCACCTACACATATTTCTTCTGTTGATCAAGAAGAAAGTAAACACATGCCTGATAAATTAGAATACTTGGAAACAAATACTTCATTTAGAAGAAAATTAGGTGATGATGGCCAGACAGCCCTAAGTTCTGGAAGAACCACAGAAATTTCAGAAAGCTCAGTATTGGGAAAGACTGAAACCTATGAACTAATAGAATCAGTCAAAAAGGATGATGTTGAGGAAACTGGAGAAACTCAACAAGAAAACCTCCTGTTGCCAGAAAACAATAATTATGCAATGCTGGATCCTAATAATGGTACTGCTGATATGGATTATTTTGAAAAATACACATTGATTGATGATAAATCCCCAATTCAGCCACAATTTGAAAGACAAATTTCATTGTCTCCTGTGACAGAAGATCCTAATGAATCAATGGAAGAAGCCAAATCTTTTAAAGAAAGTACTGAGGTAGATACTTCGGAAGAGTTTTCCTTGCTTGAGGACCTGGATGAAGTCTTTTATGGTACCATAAAAGGAGAAAGCAAAACACAGTTCTATGCAGAGGCTTCAAGACCTTTACCACTGCAGAAATCAATTGATTCTAGCAGTAAAAGCTTTACAAATGTAGAAGAAGAACAGAAGTCACCAGGGACCCCACTCTTTGATTCAGAAGGAGGAGTGCTAGAACGATCTCTCTTGTTCCCTACCACTGTTGCTGCAGTTAACCCAGAGCTTTTAGAGGAGCCACCTGCTCTGTCATTTTTATACAAGGACCTCTATGCGGAAGCAGTAGGAGAAAAGACAAAGGATGAGACTCCCTCTGATGAAGAAAGTGGTAATTCTAATGCGTCTTTCCCTAGTAGAAATTCAGACACAGATGATGGAACTGGAATGTATTTTGAAAAATACATTCTTAAAGATGAAATTCCAAGTAAGGCCATAGGGCCTCAAAAAGATCAGATACCAGAAGATGAATCCTTTAGTGGAGGAATTTTGGTTTGGAGTTCAGAGAACAAGCAGGAGCAGGGATTTGGTGATTTTCCTGAGGTTCTGTCAGAAAGAGGTGTTATGGAGAGAGACAAAATTCAGGTTGACAGCAACATTCAAGCAACAGTTTGCAAGCCAATGCATGCCATTCCTTTTGGAAGCAAAACAGTTCTTTCAGGTGTAAGAACTGATACCACTGAACAAAGAGAAGAAGAAAATGTATCAGTAGAAACAACTGAAGAGTTTCCAGAGCAGTCAAGTCAACAAGCATACACTCAACGAGTGGATTATCAGGGAGCCATGTATCAAGAAGCTGGCACTAAGCAGGAAGAACGGCAAGATATAACAGCAGTTCCGCAAATGGAAAAGTACGTTCCGTATGTCAGGGCTCCCACTGAAGACAGTGCAGATGATCAGTATACTCAGGAACATCTGTCCTGTGTCCCTACCATTCAGCAAACAGAGAATCCAGACTTGCAAATAGAGGAGCAGCACCCTGATGTTTATGAAGATCTTGCTGAGTCAATGGACTATGATGTGATTACACAAGAAGAGCTTTTGCAAGATGAAATATCGTCTCAATTTACACACGAGGAGCTATTATTTGAAGACAGGGACTCCTTTGATCATGCTGCTGATAGTTATGAATTTGTTAATGAGCCAGAACAAAGAATACCTGTTGAGCTTGAAGATTCAGGCTTTGTGGTGATGTATCCTGAAAAATCAGCAATGAACATTCCTCAAGTTGAAAGCCCACAAAGAGAACTGAAGAAAGCACAAGCAGACACTTACTGTTACCACTGCAAATGCCCAATATCTGCTATTGACAAGCTTTTTGGAGAGCATAAAGACCATGAAGTCACAACACTAGATGATGCTGCAACCAATATGAAGGTAAGAATTAATCCGGGTAAGAAAAGGAGCTACTAAGGCTAATTTTTTCAGTCCTCTTGCATTGTCAAGGGCAGAGGCTTCAAAAAGCAGTCCAGACGCCAAGTTGCAGTATCTATAAAATACAAACTATTCCTAAACACCTGTTAGAGATCTTGAAGGGAGACTATCTTACTAACGTATTCTCTGGAGTCCCAGGCTTGCCAAGCTGGTGTTTTAATTTATTCAGAAGCTTGAATGGCCTTGTTTATACGTAGTTGTTACCAGACTTTTCATCTTTCAGTCCTCTTATCTGTGTAAGTTTGTTCTGGTTTTGATATGTAGGGGGAGAAATGGGAAGAACGTTGTTTCTATGAAAATAAAACTTGAGTAACAGCAGCTCACTTCACTTGACAAGGTATAGAAGCCTCCATATGTGGAGACCAGTATCACCATAAAGAGTTCCCTGTCTCACCTACATGCGTTGGTTGCTGGGAGGTGTTAGACAAATTACACTGCACAATTTTGTGTAAGTGCCAACCTGTTTTCTGTTCCATTCATTTTCATCTGCAAGTCGGCCTTAAACAGGAGAGGGATGTTTAACAAGAGCATGTACTGACAGGACAAGGGGGAATGTCTTTAAATTGAAAGGGGGCAGGTTTTTGTTAGACATAAGGAAAAAAATTCTTCACTGTGAGGGTGGTGCGACAGTGGAACAGGTTGTCCAGAGAAGTTGTGGATGCCCCACCACTGGAAGTGTTCAAGGCCAGGCTGGATGGGGCTCTGAGCAACCTGGTCTAATGGAATGTGTCCCTGCCCATGGCAAGGAAATTGGAACTACATGGTCTTTAAGGCTCCTTCCAACCCAAATCATTGTGATCTGTGCTAATAGCTTTGTAGTGTCAGCACAGGTAGGAGTTTATGAAGTCCTACTTCTTGCCACTATCTCTAAGCTGCTCCCTCTTAAAAGACAGATAAAATGCCCTCCATTTCGGTAGGCTAGTCCATTGCTACCAATACTAGTGAAAATGCTTTTTCTATGGAAGCTATTTTCATTAAAGTGAAGTTCTACTTGTGAAAACAACATGAGTGTGACAGCTCACTTCTCCCATATCAGATCTGTTCCTGTACAAGTGAACATATCATACAGGTGTTCCTTTCTTGGTTACCAGCTATTTACTCTCACCGCAGTAAATGTGAGGTGAAAGGTGACAGTCTTGGCGACAAATGAAAGGTGAGGTCTCTTTCTTGGCACATTTTCATTTGAAAGAAATACAGATTTTATGTCATTTCACTGAAATTCCAGAAGAGCTTGTATTGGTAGTATTTATGTAATCTTTATGTTACCTCATATGCAGAAGAGAGAAATCAAAAGTGGGAGGAGTCAATGTGAGAGTTTCAAATATCAGTACTTGCAAAATATCTCCATGGTGTGCAGATGTAGAGCTGCTTTTTATATATGGCCATTCATGCTTGACTTAGCAGTGATAACAAGCCACAAGTAAGTTAGTAGCAAAGTCACAGACCCCAGCCACCCCTCAAATGTACCTGCATTACAGCGAGTCAAGTTAAGCTGCAAATAAACATCCCATGATATCATTCTCTGGCTGTGGAGCATGGACATGAAGCGAATATTAAATTTGGCTACAACACAGGCCTGGCTTCACATGATTTCTAACACTCAGGGCTCAGGTTACTTTGAGACTGCATTTGTATGTCTCATGTTACTTCTGTATAATTACTGAGAAAACATTAAGATAGCAAAATGCTTATTGCATGATTTAAAAAATTATTTTAATTATTTTTTATTATTGTTGCTTGAAAAATGTAAGAACATAGCTTCACAGTAAATTAAATGAGCTATGGATGGCATCTGTCAGGTTTTAGAGATCATCTTGGCAAACAGAAATTTGTTTCCAAGTCTTGATGATTTGCCCTAAGTATTTTTAAAGTGAGCTTTCAATGGTATTGTCCAATGTGACATTTGTAATTAATGTAAAGTCATGTGCTTTTTTCCTACAGATCTAGCTGTAAAATTCTGCCATAATAAGAAGCTGTTACAAAGGAAGACACCTTCCTTTTAGATTTATGCCATCAAATTAAAACTAAGCATTTTTATAAATTAAGAGTTGCTCCAGAGCAGTTGAACAACTTGTTTTCATAAAAGGTCAAGAAGGACTAAGAAAATGTTCTGAGTTGTCTCGGATGCCTGTTGTGCCTTGGGCTGCCTTTGTTTCCACATAACTCCATCAGTGATTTTGATGATTTCTTGCTTATAGGAATTTTATATATATATATATATATATATATACACACACACACATACAGGGATATCTATCTACATATACATACATAAAGGGATATCTATTTATCTATATATCGATCTATATAGAGACAGATATCTATCTTTAAAATTGTAATTTAAAAAGCCATGACACTGTACAATCTATAACCCTCACAACTACCTTTGTTATCTTCCTTTTTATGGGCTTGTTCCTGTGATCTCTCAAGGACACTCATGAGGCTCTGAGTACCTTCACTTTCTGGCAAAGCTGCATGGGAATTCATACCGTTCAACAGCTTGTATGGACACAGCACCTTATCAAACTGAGCTCACTTTTCTGGTTTGGAAAGAGTTCTGTGACTGTTCCAGTTGCTATTTCTGTGCTTGTTTTTGTAGCCAGGGTGATACTTGAACTTACTTAGCAATTGTTCCAATGGTGGCTCATGGCAAAAGGAAAATATTCACCTAAAATAAATTCTGTGTAAAAAGTTTATAAAACAACCTGCCTAAGTTACTGAAACATTTTAAATTTCAGGATCAGTTAAGCAAATTGCTAACAGCACTGGAAGAAAAGTCAATGAAGATTGAAGAGTTTGTGAGTGATATTGAATTGCGATTTAACTCAGTTGAGGTAAGTCCTGTGTTTTATCACACTAGTTTTCTTTCCCTCTACAAGATTACTTCCAAGATATGCTTGCCTTGTTGAGCAACTTCATTGCTTCCACTAAAATGGGCTGTTTCTCCAGTCCTCAAACTGACTTCTCTGGAAATTCACTGAAAGGTGTTAACTTTGGAGGAAGAAAAAGATTGCTTTCTTGCGCATTACTGCAAAGTGGAACATGTAACTGTCAAACACTGAAGGAAAAAGTTCCCTTAATTTTGTTTATGCCTATAAAAAGCTCACACTATGTCTTTATTTAGAATCCCATGTGAATCATCTAAATTAGCTGGCCAGTGTTTTAAGTTCTGATTGCCCAAGTTCTTAAGCCTTGAGAACTATATTAACTGCAGTTGTAAGTATAGATTTTTAGCTATTTCGTAGTCAGACTTCCTATCTCAGTGCTCAAATATTAAAATTTAATTTTAAGCCCTAACAGTAAAAAAAAAAAAAAAAAAAGCTGTTGTTGTTTTTGATGTATTTCTCTAGAGATATTTCTCTCAGAGGAGTTTGCTTGCAGAAATAAAATTGTCTTATTGTCAGTGTGACAATGAATGAATCTGGTGGATGGCTCATGTATGGGTAATTGAGAATTTCTGTATATTCATTAATGTTGTCATTTTATTCTGCAGGAAAACTGTAAGAAAAATGCAGACTTATTGGAAAAGCAGAATGAAGAGATGCTCAAGAAAGTGGTAGCTCAATATGATGAGAAATCAGAGAACTTTGAGGAAGTGAAGAAGATGAAAATGGAGTACCTGTATGAGCAGATGGTAAATTTCCAGCAAACTGTTGATTCAGCAAAGGAAACTTTGGAGACAACAGTAAAAGAAACAGATGAAGTGGATGGATTTGTTTTCCTAAATGTAAGTAAAACTAGCTTTCATGCTGTAGCTTTTATGATATTAGTTAGGAAAGGACTTCTGTATCTAGGGTCTCAATGAGTTATTTACTTTTCTTTTTAAGACAGCTAAATCCTGCTAACTCAGCTATTCCACTCTGAAGCTGCTCGATCATTTGCTTTTGATGTGGGAATTCTCAGAGAGAACTGTAGAGATGATGCACAGGACAAAAATGTGACTTACACCACTAAAATGGTTCTGTTCATTTTATAAGAAGGTGAAAAGACAGTTTGATAATATATCTAGAATTAATCACTGAGAAGTAAGAGACATTACCGTATTCAGGTATTTTACTGTATGAAAAATAAAATACATATTATGTATAATAATAAACAACAAGAAAATCACTTTTGAAACAAGAAAATGTAATTGAAAAGTAAAATTGTTTCTGGGTTTTAGGGTTTTTTGGTGTGTGTTGTTGTTGTTTGAGGGTTTTGTTGTTGTTGTTTTGGTGTATTTTTTAATGAGCAGATGGGCAGTATTTATGCACTCAAATTACTGAGGCTGTGATAAATATTTACTATTGAAAAACAGAGAGGGGCTGTGTTGGTTGCTGACTGGGGTAAAACCACGACAGTGGGATAGGCTGAAGGCTCTGCATGTGAGGTGCATGTCTCTAATGGTTCTTTCTGGATGTTAAAAACTTCTCCAGTGAATCTACACGACTGGGCCTGCCTAACTCATACAGTCATTAGTCTGTATTAAACTTTGTTCAGAGGGTGTTGCAGGTCCTGTGTCCTCCAATACTATTCTTGTGCTGCAAGACTTGTCCTTAAGTGAGCCATGGTACTTTCTTCTCTCTACAAGTGTATTACCTCAAAGAGGTAATGGAGTCTCAAAGAGGATGATGGAGTTTCTGGGATAATAATCTTCCCCTGTTATGGAATTAGCATGTGGTCTGGAAGTTGCAGAGAAATGATCCAGAATGCCAGAAATAAAACGTCAAATTACTGTCTAAAGACTGATCACTCATGCAAAATAAACCAGCTTCTGAAATACAAGTGCCCAGCCCATATACACCCTGCAGCTACAGAAATGATGGACCAATATTTGGCTTTCTTCCCTGCTCCATGCCACACAACATTGTAGTATCCTGTAACCAAGGGAATGTTGTGGTAGATTAGCTATTTTGGGAGGGACGAAAAATCTAGATTATTTTCCTGATTTTGTGAGGGTCAGTGCTTTGGCAAAATGATAACTTTGTAATCTGTAATTCTTTTGCAGGGCTATGAAAATTACTAGATTCCCTGCTCCCTTCTGTTAGTGATAAAGCAGGGGAACTTTTTTGTTCACAGGCCAGGAAACATTAGCTGAAGATTCCTGGGGCATGGGACAAACTCTCACTCTATAAGTATAAATCTCACATAGGTTTTAGTAATAAGAAGTTATGAAGGACATTTTAGCCAGAATTTGGATTTAACTATTCTTAACATGCAAGTGATTTCTTTCTCTAAAAGTCGTGGTTTAAGAAAGCTCCATCTTTAAACCTAGATATTGAATACTGAACCCTCAGGCACTTAAAACAAGATTTATACTCTAATACCCTGCTGAGCCAGAGCTTTGAAATTAAATATTCCTAAGGAAACAAATTCTCTGCTGGTGTGAATGCACAGCATTCCACACAGCCTCAAGTCAATAAAGCTGTGTGTTTTATGTCTGTGGAGAGTAGAAAGACTGTTAGATGAGCATGATTGGCTTTTCAGCACTTTGGGGGTTTTTGAAAACCATTAACATTTTTTTTTCCTTCTCTTCCTAGTCATCTAAAGAATTGAATAAAAGGTACATGAAGTATGGGTTAAGTGTACTGTAGTGAGCATTAGGCCTAGCATGCTAGATGCTTCATTCAGTATTTGCAAGCTTTGAA
This sequence comes from Corvus cornix cornix, assembly GCF_000738735.6. NCBI lineage: Eukaryota > Metazoa > Chordata > Aves > Passeriformes > Corvidae > Corvus > Corvus cornix. The sequence goes on along the minus strand of NC_046357.1, from coordinate 22,793,639 downwards.
AACACACTGCTAGTAATCAGAGCTACCTTTATAAACCTTGCAAATAATGAAATTTAGAAAAGTGGCTTTATACTTGTTACTTGCTGTAACTGACTGGTTTTGAAGTGTTTTGCACATGTTCTGTAATGCATTAATTAAACAAATAGCATGTTAAAACATCAGCTCAATTTTAAACCTCTGCACAGACATTTTTAAACAGACGCTCCTTGTAGTTATCATTATACATACATATACAATAACCATTTTGACCATGTGTCCACCTTTTAGACTGATCAGATATATCACTGATATGTTTCTTTTTTCACTAGTCTGGTTCTGTATCACTTGGTCTCTGAAAGGTTGTAACACAAAGCAATACAGGTAGTTGGACTAAGTTGGACTATGCTTCTTGAACACAACTCCAGAAGAATGAGATTAAGTAGATTTCCAAACCTGACTAGAAGACTATGAGCTGATGTTTTCCTGTGGCTCTCCACTGGTACTGCCTAATTCAGGGTGTGTTGGAGGGCTGGTGCCTCATCATGGCTGCATCATGGTCTGCCTGAACACAACGGTAAATGCATACAATCACAAACAGCTTTCTGCCATGTGGGATTTTCTCAAGGGAGTTACTTTGGTGAGTCCCATCCTTTATGAGGGAAGTGTTCAATCATAAGCCCATATTCCCCAAATAAATTTTCTAGGGTAAAAGAGAAACATTCAGAGCGGTTGGCTCCAGGCTTCTCCCGTGCAAGCCCCCCAAACTGCACTACCCACCCCACCACCCCTGACTTTCCCCAGAGGGCTTGGGCACTGCGCAGTGCAAATCCAACATACCCTTGTCAGTGCTGCCTCAGCCATCACAGGGATATGCATGCTGACATGGACTGGGGCATAACAGTAACACCAGGGTTTCAGTTTGCAGTCAAATTACAACCCCAGGGGAGAGATCTGAAGAGAATGTGACAAACACCCCTTCAAGGTTTCTATTAATCTCCAAAATAAGAACTATAAATCTGGACTCACCTGTTGCAAGTCAAACTGTCTGGCCATGTATCTGCACTTAGTTTACTGCATATGATTAGAGCAGGTAAAATGAGACGAAACGATTTTCCAATGCTTTCTGTCCACTTGATCTTCTTTACTTACACAACAAAGTTTATTCTGTTTGGTGCATGGTCTTGGTTATAACTTTAGTTTGATAATACCTGTTAACCTAAAATAGATTAAGAACAAGTCTATTTAACAATGCATGTTTTTCTAAAGAAAGTGTATTTTATATTTGCAGTGCTTTGCTAATATTATGCATAATTAACTACTTCAGTGACTGAAAAAAATGAAGGGGAAAATGATAAAATTCAGACGCCTTGAAAAAAAATTTCTTCCATTTTCTTGAGGCTGCTTCTGTCCCAGAGTTAAAAATGTTTGGGGTTTTTTTCATATAATGAACCCAGCAAGTATGGGCTAATTAAATGGAATCTATTTTTCTCATGTTTTTTGGCTTGCCACAAGCAGCTGCTTTACGTTACATCTCCGGAGTCAGCTGCTGTAGTTAGCTCTAAGTTTGTAACCTTTAAAGGCACTGCATTAGCAAGCCCCAAGCCCATGCTCTTGAGAGTCTTGCTGTGAACTTCCACACCTTCACATTCTCGTGGGTTGTGTGCACTCTCACTGTGCTCCTGACTCGAAACTGCAGTCTAAATGTTCAAAATCAGGGAAACAGCTTCTCCTTACATGCTGTCCTCAAGTTCACAGGAAATATTTAGAGAAGTGCAAGTCACGTGGTCTTTGCTTCTGGCCTTTGGAAAACTATGCAACAGTCCTCCACAAAGAATTTATATGGACAGATAATACCGTCCCTGCCCGGCTCCGTGGGGTCCCGCGTGCCCCCACAGAAGCACGGGTGGGTTCAGTGCTACAGTCGGTAGCAAAGAGTCCAGAAGGGCATTTGCTTGCGCTCCGGCAGGAGCATTCATTCCTGCTACACTGTCAAAGGTTACAGAGGCAAATACAAACGTGATCCCGAAGCTCACGGTTTTACCTGCGCGTGGGGAAAGGCGGGACCAGGGAATAGGGACCAATGGGAAAGCTCTGAGGGAGTGACGAGGGGTAGAGGCTGACAGCCAACCGGGGAATCCAAACTGGGATAGATTAACCTAGCAGAACAACGCATCCTGGGGGAAGCCTTTCTGGTCACCTTAACATAAACTGGTTCCTGTGGCACTAGGGACTTTTCTTACTGAGCACTCTCTGTCCCTTGTAGTGTATGTTCACTGGCCACGACAGACAGATATGTGTTTTCTTTCAATTAGGTTACTTTCTGCGATGGATACCACTCTCTCTTTAGAGAAGGTGCCCAGTGCTTTTTCTCTGTTCGAGCACTATGCGGACAGCCCAGGACAAAGCAACCAACACTCCTTACAACACGTGGCTGGTAAGAAACTCTGGATATCGTCTTCACAAAACCTGACATTTTGGCAATGCTTTGGAAATTTTAGGAAGCTAAAAATAGAATCTATTTGAGAAGTGTAGATTTCCAAACCATGTAATTAGCAATCAGAGTTGAATGTAAAATGAAGTTTAATTGTGCACAAGTGTTTGGCTTATAGTAGGTACAGTAAGATGAGCAACAGAGGGAGGAATGCTAAATTGGGGGATTCTTGCATCATTTCAGACATCTGTACCTCAGACAAGCTGAAGGTCTCTATCTGTAAATCTCCTGGGGCTAAAAAAGTTGCTTTTACTTGCATGCAGAGATAGAAGAAGCAATCAATGGGTCTCCTGAGCTCTCTTCCTCTGAGGATGGCAGCCCCAGAATGCCTGGTGTTGGAATGAGAGCAGCGGGCTGGTTGATAGTTGAGGTCCCTGGACTTGTCACAAATGAATGGAGGCACCTGAAACTCCCAAGGGATGTGAAGGGAAAGTGGTTAACTATAGCTGGAAACAGCCTCTGCTTGGGAGGCTGGTAATGAAAATTGCACATGATAAAGGGGTTTACTTATCTCTGTCTGATATTTCATGTCCTTTAAAGAGCCTGACCGAGCTTTCTGCTCTGCCTGTGTATATAGGTGTATTATCGAGATCTGGACAGCTGTCAACGAAGATCTTGTCAGCACCATTTTGTGGTTCATTTTCTTCATAATGGGACCTCACTCCGGGGTTTCTTTTTCAAGAGAACATTGGTTTAGGGATGTCACATCTCATTGTCAGGCTTTGTGGCCCCCCATTCATCATCACATGCACCACTGCCAGCATAGTCACTCCCTGGCTTTTGAAGTGAAGCCCCTTTCTCATGTGTTTGGTCCCTGAGCACTGAAACTGGAGCATTAGATTCCCTAAGGTGCTTTGTTCACTGGCTGGATTTTCAAGTGACTAATGGTACCATAGAGAAGTGCCCACCTTGTGCTGACTCTCTGGTGTATCTAATAAGGGCTGAGTGCACTTAGCAGTGTCAGTATAAGGAGATTGTCTCTCTCCTTCACACCACTACTTTTATTAGACCTGGAGGAACTCAAATATATCTGAGATGTTAATGTCCTTGTCAGATGTATATGAATTTGCCTGTGGCACTTGTAAGCTTCTCAGGTGAAGTTGGACAGGCATTTGTGCATGCAGCATTATCGCAGTGTCATTTTTTTAGGAAGTCAGATAAAACAACCACTTTTGTAACTCACTCTGTCAGTTAACTTGCTGGTGTAAATGTGCTATGTGTCTTGGCTTAGTTCCCAAACTTCCTCTTGCAGTCCCGTGGGTGCAACCGTTCATTCCTCCTAGGCTACTGCCTACTGGCAAGGTCATACAGGTGGAGAGATCCATGTATTTCTTTTTCCCACAAGCCACTCCAACATATATTTCCCTAAACTGCTGAAGCCTGCTTTCTGAGTTAGTTTGCATTAGCTACTGTGTTTGCTGGCTCCAGACCAGTTTGCTTTGACAAACTGCAGATGAGTAACTGTCCACTAGTAAGAGATCTTCAAAGGTCCTTATTCTTTATACTTACTTAATCTCTAACATACCTAGGCATACCTGTCTTCACCTTTACTGCAAAGTATTTAAACTGCTATTGTGATTTTTACTTTGGCAAGCAGTAGACAAAAAAAATTCAATGAGTTTTTTCTTATTTATTTGATAGTTTGTTTTTTCAAGGTTACACCCTCCCTGAAGGAAAATAGTTACATGCATACATGAAACTTGATTAGGAATTGAATGGCTTGAATACATTAATTTTTCACATACTGACGACCATTTTAAGACACTCAGAATTTTATTTGAATTAAGCCATATGACGGAATGCCTATGAACATGCCAGGTTTCTTCAATCCATGTATTTTCCTTCAGAAAATACGGTGTTTTACTGAACAATTTCATAAAACATTATTTTCACCACTTCAGAAACATGTTTCCTTCAAAATGCCCTCCATTTCCCAATTTTCCATATCCACTAATGAAATGCCCTTTTCCCTCAAATTCTTCCTTCTTTCATGTAATCCATTTCCATTCAGAAATGCATTAGCATAAAAAACCCTTGCAGCATACCATTGAGCATAATGGAACCCAGGTTCTGCCTGGGAATAGAAGAGTGGGAATAATTTAAAAATTTGAAAATCATTCTTTCCAAAGCCCACTGCAAGTCCTGGCCTTTTATACTGGAAGGCAAGGACCTTTGCTGATTGCAAAAAAGTTTCCCGTAGAGTCACAGAGGAATGTATCTGCTCTCCTTCTTCAACTACGCATAACCAAGGAAATATTGTTTCTCATTACATCGGAAAACATATGGATTATTATTTTTCTCCCGGGGCTGTGGAGATTACGTAGCACAATGGAAAACTTCCTTACACCACAGCACTTCAATGAAAACTGAATTGATGAGAACATCCCACTTTTCTGTTGAAAAATATAATTTAGTCAAACTCATATTGCAAATACCTCATTTTTTGATTAAAATTCACTTTAAAAGGGACCACTTAAAAAAGTACAATGCACAAAGATTCTGTTTCTGAACAGTTCAGCTTCTTGTTTCGAAATTGCTTCTTTTCAAATTGTTTCATATTAAGCAAAAGGAAATTAGAAATCAAATGTTTCTCAACGTTGCTGAACTGAATTTCGATCTACGATTTTTTTTCAGAAGTTTCATTCAGTAAACTAGCTTCTGTTCAGATTTGGCATAATAATAAATCTTGCAACTGTGGGGTTTCTGTGATCAAAAATAGTGGTTTCTAGGCAACTTCATGGGGAAAAAAAATGGTTTACCCACAACGTCCACTGAAAGGAAGTATTTTCCTAAAGACGATAAATTTTTTAATTGCCAACTCTAGAAGCAGTCAAAAGACAAAATGAGGATTGTTTTTAGCAATAAGAAGGATAATTTTTTTCAATGGGAAGCAGATGTAATGCTACTGTACTGGTAGCTCTCTGTATAAATCATAAGGAAACAGCCAGCATCTGCATTTGCCTTGTTCATGCCACAGGGGATCATCATCATTACTGTGGAGATAACTGAAAGAAAGCAAAAGCTTTCTGCTGAGATTCTAAGAGAATTCATGAAATATGGAAATTTACTGGGTGAAGAAATAGAGCCATGTATTTTCGTTCCCTGCAATCACTTTAACAATTATCATCTTTTGGGGCTTTTTGCTTCTTTCTTTCTCATCCCTCTCTTTTATGACATAATCACAGAGGGAAACAATATCTCATCTGGGGTTGGATCTGTGTCGATCAAGAGACAAAGTTAGTGTGAAATCTGGAGAGCCTTTGAAATCTTTGAAGCACTTTGTGAGGAATGATCCTGGAAGCCCCATGGGGTTCGGGTGCTTTGGCAGAATTCAGGTTCACCTGCACACTAAGGATTCTCAGTCCCCTGGCTCTGTGGGGAAGTGACCGTGGCAGGAAGGAGTGCCAAGCTGTGTCTGTGCAGTAATAGTCCACCCCAGGGTACGGATGGGCCCGGGGCTGCAGGTACCCTCCTGCTTTCCAGTGCATTTTGAGCCTTCTCTGCCTGAAGGACATCCCTGCTGCTGTCAGCATCAGCAGCACTGACACACTGCATGAATCCCTTCCTGGTGTGGCAGGTCCTTTCCCCTGCCCACATTTCCAGGATCAGTACACAGATCTCTCTCTGGTGGAAGGTGTAGGCACACGCTCTGCGCCGGATTTGGGTGGACTTAGTACTAGCACTGCGTCTTACTTTGTTCAGACTGTGAGGGAAATAGGGTCTTCCAATGCTGAGCAGATACTTTCTTCTGTTCCTGGTTTATGAGGACCTGTTGCTCTAAAACTGAACCAGTATTCTGTTTGTCCTGCTGTACTTGCTCTGTGGAAATAAGCAACCTGAGTGAAAATAAGCAATTGGGTTGACTCATGAATTTGTAGGTAATTTGGCTGAAAACACAGAACTGTGTATAACAGTGGGTGACTTTCCTCTCAGTCCCACAGACACCGACTGTTGTACCTCAGGAGCCGAACTCAGCCACCAGCACGTCCATCGCTGTCTACTGGGCCGTGAACGACGGGGATACCATTGACTGCTTCCAGGTCTACTGTATGGAGGAGCTGCAAGCCAGCAAAGATGCAGGAGGTGTGTAAGGTCTTGCCTTTGCAATTGCAGGAGTCCTTTCTGCCCTGGCCTGGGGTAAGCAGAGGGGGGAGGATGAGCTGCAGGGGTGTGCCCAGGACAAGGAAAGAAGAATGGCTGTGAAGACATCATGTATAGAACAAAAGATGGACAGTGGTGGAGGAGATCATGAGGAAGATGCTGTTTCTTCTCCTCCCCTTTGTCCCCCCAAATGCAAGATAATATCACTGTAAAGTCAAGGGCAGTTGTTTTCAGCTGTTGAAGTGCCTTTTCATGAAGAGGTCTGACCATCAGAGAGGATGTGTCCATGCTGCCCCATTGGTACTCATGGAGACTGCAGACAAGAGTTCCCAAGGGGACAGGTTTCATTGGGTTTTTGGGACCCTGCATGTGCTTCAGAAATATGTCCTCATTGAAAAAGCATTGGGAAAAAGTAGTCAGTATTTCCACATGTAGACAAAGATTTTTTTCAAAATATTTCAAATGTTAAAAATTGAAATTTAGTAAAGGGAATTGAAGTGCTTATTCATTAAAAAGCTCGAAATAGAACATAAAGTCACTTTTAGTGACCAGGCTCTGCACAAATCCGTGTGTGCATATATGTGCAGGCTAAAGGATATTAAGGGCTTTTTGTAATATGTCATTGATAGATAAGTGCTATATAGTTCATTATGAGAAATTATTGATACATAGTGGTGACACCAGGGTTGGTAACTGCTAGTTGCATCTCCCAAACCTGCAGTCCAGTAGGACTGAGGGCAGTAATCTCCCCTTGCCATGAATGGCATTTGCGTACACTCAACTCAAGGGCACATCAAAACCTTTCTGTCAAAAACGAGTCAGAACGAAATATGGAGATCTCAGCTAGTGATAATTTCTGGATTTTTTAAATTGACCGGTTTTAATATGTTATTTGAGAGGCTCAGTTCTAAGCCCTACCAGTGCAACCCTGAGTGTGATGTCCTGTGCACCTGTGTGTTCTCCTAGTCTTAGTGGAAGAGTACAGAGTGACAGTGAAAGAGAGCCACTGCATTCTGGAGGACCTGGAGCCAGATCGCTGCTACAGTGTGTGGGTCATGGCTGTCAATGGCACAGGCTGCAGTTTACCCAGTGAAAAAGCCATTTTTAAAACAGGTAAGTACATACTTTGTCACTTGATTATTACAAGTTTCAGGTCCTTAGACCAATTTAGTCCACAGTGTTACTGACACAGAAGGAACTGCTTCATTTACCCCATCTGGCAGATAGCAGGCAGTTCATGGTCATTTCTTTATTTGCCAAGAGATAGTGCCATAATTGCTTCTGAGAGGAGACTTGAAGGCATTCAGATTTGAATATATTTCCAGTGTTGGGCCACATGACTGCGGCATCAGGGCAGCACATTGTGTATTTATCTTCTGAGTGTGTTGCAGTGCTCCAGGGAAGCTCTGGCAAAACCACCTGGCTGCTCCCTGCTGCTGCTCCCTCTCCTGCCCACTGTGGAGGAGATGACTGCATGTTTTGCTTCTCTTCCATCCACCTGATACATCTATGTTGCATTGATTTAAGCTATTAATTTTTGAAGGGACGGACTGCTTTACTGAGTTTACATGCTGTGTCTTGCTCAGTGGGACACAAATCTCAGGTGTGGCTGAGAGGCTCTGCTGTTGTTTAAGTAGTATAAATTGAGATGTGTAACTAGATGAGTATTGCTTATGAGCTTCCCTTGACTGATAAATTTTTCTGAGCATTAATTGCTTTGATAATTTGTATTGACAAAACTATTGCTTCTTGAATTAAAAGCAAGGAGAAGCATCCTTGTGTTTGAGGCCTTCCTGCCAGACAATTTTTTCAGTGCTACAGGATAAAAACAATTATTCCACTCCTGCAGTCACAAATACCGGCAAGGATATTTAACAATTCATAGTAAAAAATTCTGTACCACACTTGAGTTTCTTGTTGAAATCACTTGGCAGCAGCCATAGCTTCAAGCCTTTTGCTTAATCTACTAGACTGCAAATCTGTTGATAATTCTCCCTGATACTTAATATGCGATTCATATTTTAACAAAGGTTATTTTCCAGAGAGCTTGAAGTGGAAATTCAAATTTTTGGCCTCAGCAATGCAATTGTGAACATGGTGCACACTTTCTGCCAAATGCACAAATAAAGATAAGTTATTAGTAGCTAATATATCATAATTTAAAAAGAGGGTTTCACCTTTCTGAGACCATTATTTTTTAAGAAATCTCTGTCTTTTGGTGTCACGCTCACCATATTTTTTCCTAAAAACTGAAACCTTCAATGAAAAGTTAATTTACATGACTCTTTAATGGCTTCCTTCAGCCTGATTCTTTAAGAAAACAAATAAACTAGGTTAAATATGGGCTTATTAAACACCTTCCCTCAAAGCTCAGTTGAACTCCCTCTGGAGTGCATGAGCCCCAGATGGATTTCTGGGGACACTGCTGAGCACTGACTGATGCAAAATTGCTGCATTTCTTCAACAGCAAAGGCAGGGAAAAGAGCACCAGTTCTTCAGTGAGAGTCCAGCTGCTTTGATATAAAGATAAAATATTTCAACTCTTAAAGCAGCTGAATGAACTCAGAAGCAAGAACGTAGAATTTACTTTTAGTAATTCAGGTTAAGAATTGGCACATCCAAGAAAATAATTTGCTCTTATATGCAATTACAGGAACATACACATTAATAGCTGAACAAAGCTGTGACTCTTCCAGTTGATGAGAACCCCCATAAAATTTCTCTGGTGGCACTGCACTCATGGAGGTGTCACTGTAGCCTGGAGAGTTGTGGGGAATGCAGGTAGATGCTGCTTTGGCATCTCCCCAGAACCCCCTGATGCGTGCTCCTCCACCTCCCAGACTCACAGCGTGTCCTTCCCTCTGCTGAGGAACATTCTGTTTCCAAACAGTATTTTCTGTGAGGGAATGATGCTGAAGGCAGGAAGTATCCCTGCACCCCCCTGACCCCTCCCCCGCAACTGATCTCCTGGTGATCTCTCCTTGGAATCCTAAAGACACAGAAGTGAATGCACCTTCTGCTGTTGCTCAAAACCTGCATGATTCTCACCCTGTTGGCTCTTTGCCTCTTCCACAATCACTTCTATGAGTTCCAGAATATTACAATGAAATTAGATTTTGTATTCTAGCTGCAATTAATTTTAAAAATCTCAGAAGCGTTTTCTGGTATGCTCACTCCAGCTACTCTTTAGACAGATACTTTCAAATTACAGTAAAAAAAGCTTCATGTCCTGTGACATACATAGATGTAGGTATGTGTGTGAGCTGCTGAATGCAAGTATTAGGGGATTCAGCTCTTAATTTTTCATTCTTTAGGAAGGATGCATTTAGAAACAATAATCAAATTTTTCAGAAAAGAATTAAGGAACTATTGCTAAGGAAGCTACAAGGAGGTATTACCAGATGATGCTCTATCCACAAATTCACTGTTCTGCTGAATACGTATATTAGCTGCTCCTGTAGTAAAACATAAAGTAAATCTTAACCTGAACTGCTAACCTCCTGATTTTCACTAAACCAGGAAACTGTTAAATACATGGGGGTGTTTTTCTTTCCTTTTCTAGTAACAGCAAAAAATTCTTCTTAAAAACCAGAATGCATCTGGAATGTTTTCTGCAGTTCTATTAGATTACCTTATCATAAAATCATCTAATCCCTACTTTTGTTTTAGGTCTCCTATTTGGAACTCCAAAAGTAAAATTAATTTTTATGACCTTTTTTTTTTTTTTAAATTAATAAACTTTCTTCTATAATTGGTATTAGGACTGTGTATGTGAGTTTCACAACAGGTCATAAGGTGTTTTCTGTAGCTATTTCCCAGAATGGGAAAAAGCAGGAGAATACAACTGATCCATTTTCAGTCTACAGTGTTGAATGTGCAGTTTCACACAATAGCTTTTGATTAATTGCAGCTAGTGCATTATTTTACATTCAGTTTTCTGTCTTGCAGTTGGGCCTGTAGCTCATAAACAGAATCTCTACAAAGGAGAAATTATGGGACCAAATTTTAGCATTGCAAAAATAACCAGGACATAATTAAACAGAAAGTCAGCATCTCCCTGTCATTTTTGCAGCAGCACATTTGCTTCTGATGCAGCTCATGCAGGGACTGCTGAGGACAGGACTGAGGTGGTGCAGGGAGAGCTGTAGGCAGTGCCTCCGTGCTCTGCTCCTTGCAGATTGGCAGAAATGTGGAAACATTGCTTGAGGAAAGGCATAAAAATCTACCATTATAAGGATTTGACAAATGCACAGCTATTCACAATGACTTTCCCAGCATGTTTTTTTTGTTTTGTTTTGTTTTCCCTGTAATGTACCCCTCTGCCATTTGAATACAAACAAGCAAAAGATCACTGCTGGATGGGGAAAAAAACTATGGCGTGGGTTTTCAAGGAGGTGACTGTTCCTTTCCCTGCAAAGATCCCCCTCCGGGCACCCTCCTCGCAGTACAGCTAACGTGTCCTTGTGTCCCCAGCACCCGCTGTGCCCACCATCAAGGCCGAGGACTGCACCGTGTGTTGGGACACAGCCACTGTCCGCTGGCGTGCCGCATCCGTGTCTGCCGAGTCCTTCATCTTGGAATACTGCCGGCAGCACTCGCCGGAAGAAGAAGGACTCAGGTCAGTGCCGCAGCCACTAAAGCCCCTTGGTCAGATTAGGCAGATGCTAATGACCATCCCCCCGACCGCGGGTCATTACGTAAGAGATTATTCTGCCTGCAGCCATGCAAGGAAGAAATCTGCTTTTGTGTGCTGAGGCATTTAAGGGGCAGGCACTAATCTGTGAGATTAGGGTGAGACATAAAAATACTTCCTTTTTATTCTGCTTAACCGGACAATCCCTTTGATTTGGGGCCAAAACCCTGGAGATGTGGTGCTGTCTGCAGTCAACCAGAATTTGCGAGGCTGTGCTGGCCGGGGAAGCAATTGCAGCCCCGGGACAAGGCAGAGCAGGGCAGCTCCATGGGAAGGCGAGTGGTGGAGGAGCATGGCCCAGTTTGCTTTTTGGAGAGCAAGACAGAAGTCAGCTCTGGGCACAGCAAGGGCGACACGGGTGTCCCAGTAATACTGGTGACCCATCTGTGCTGTCTGGACGTGTGTGCGGATGCCTCCCAACGCACAACTGAGCTCAGTGCTGCCTGGCTGTGCAGGCATGCCACAGGGCTCCAAGAGTAGCTTTGAAACTAGGGGTAGTGGCTGTTTATGCCAGACCCGTTCCGGTTTCCCCTATGCTAAGCCTGTGCTGCATAGAGGAGAGGATGGGGAGGGATGTCGGCACCACTGAGCCGTGGAACTATGCACTGTGCGGAAATGCAGAGAAAACTATTGCAGAATCATAGAATCTTAGAATAGCTCTGTTAGAAGAGACCTTAAAGATCATTTAGTTCCAGCCCTCGGCTGTAGGCAGGGAATTACATGGTGGTATATATGTCCTTGGGGCTTGGGAGTTTTTGTTTGTTTGCTGTTTAAAAACGGTGACAACAATATTCCAGCAAAATATAGTTGCAAAGGTCTGAGAAGTTTTGGGAGGTGGAGAGGGGTGACTTGCCATACAGGAATCTGTGAAAGAGCCTCAGCCCAGCTGTGGTTGTCTTTTTCACCTCCTGAGAAGCCTGATTAAGGTCTTCACCTATGGGCTAGTTAACATGGGCGTCAGGGAGACTGGGCAGAAAGGGACGAGCTCCATGAAGAGGAGGGAAGGGCTCCATGCCCTGCAGTCATAATTAGTTAAGTGGACTAAAGCGTTCATAGCTTTGTAGGAGAGAAGTACAACTGTGAAACTCTGCATGCCTTGCTCCTTACAAAAGTAGGCTGAAAACCGAAATTAAAAATTTCTGTGTGGGTGGGAGACTTTTTATCATGCAGTACCAGTGTGCTGCATTACTGCAGTCAAGGAGAGGTCTTGCCCAGTTCTCCTGCCTCTCAGAGGGACCTGCTCTGTTTTGTACATATTTCTTGAGGCCACCAGGTCCCTGTCAACCTGCCAAAGTTGCTGTTGGTCAAAGATAATGGAGCTGCTCCCAAAACATATGCTGGTTGTTTGCCCTCAAGTTTCTGTGCTGTTATCTGAAATTGACTTTTTTTCTCAAAACTAAACCAGACACTGTGCTGATTTCTGTAATCCATGAGCAAGGTGTCGGTAACACCAAGTGTTTTCTTGTGTGGTGATAAATGTGGCAAAAAAGCTTCCAGAACAGACCCATTTGCTTTCTCAAGTGACCTTGTGTAAAATGTAACATGTTTATAATTATACTGAGTCACATTTGGCTTTTTGGCCTTCCTGTCAGCAGAAGCTGGCCTTTTACTGAGACAAGTGTAAAAACTTCCCAAAGGACAAAATAATGAATTTTCTCAGAACTGCTATAGTTTAAAATTCTCTATTTGTAGAAGGGCTCTGACCTCTTTTTGTGCGTCAAAGACAATGTTTTGCCACTTACTTTCCCTGAAAACAATTTCCCTCTTTCTTTTTCCTAAATCAACCCCCTCAGAATAACCTGGAAATCTTCTGTAGTGTCACAAGTTGTTACAAGGCTGTATAAATTTTTTTAAATATTTCTGTTTAAGTTTCTACATAAATCTGTGGGTAAAAGAACCCCCTGGTAGATGGAGAACTTGTATCCAAGGCCTCCAAGGTGCAATTTAGAATTAGAAATCAACTTGACTAGAAGCCAAGTACCTATATCAGGTGGAATAAAACTCTGACTCTATGCACACTCAGAATTTTGGTCTCAAATCTTGTAGATTCTTCTGGCTTTTTTCCCTTGAAAGCTTGGAGTTTGGCCTTTGCAGGTTTCCTGAGCAGCATTCATCTTGGGGATCAGCTAAATGTGGAGCCCTTTCACAGACAGCCTGTGCCTTTTGTGCTTGCAGCAGCCCTGTAGCTAAGCAATTTCCCAGTCCTTAGGTGGGAGTTCAAACACATTTCTCAGCAACCCTAGAAGGTTCATTCAGTTGCTGCAGAGGGCACAGTGTGAAAGCGGAGGTCAGGGAAGAACATTCAAGAAAAGTACTGGAGAAGGCAGTGTGGCCCCATCCCATAAGGCTGCTTTAGCAGATGTCATTCTGGAAGCTCACTCAAGGTAAAGGACACTGCCAAGGGAGCAAACAGGGAGAAAGGCCCTCACTGAACAGCTAGAGACATGTGGTCTAAGCCAGCTGCCTGTAAACTTCAGCATGCCACAGAATCACAGGATGGTTGATGTTGGAGGGGACCTGTGGAGATCACCTAACACTCCTGATCAAGCAGGACCCCTTAGAGCCAGTTGCCCAGGAGTAACTTTTGAATAACTCCAAGAACATCCTTGGAGCAGTCCCAGCTCCCCAGGGGGAGAATATGAAGCACATCTGGAAGTGAAACCTCACTAAAGGTTCCTTTCCAATCCTGTCAAAAACCAAAACAAACCAGCCACAAAATCCCAACCAACGAAAACATAAAATAACCAACCAACCAACCAAAAAAACTCTACCCAAATCTACGTTTTCCCTTCTCCATTCTCTCTTCTTGCCAGCTTGCCACCTGAGGGACATGACTTCCTATAAAATCATCTTAAATCTTCAGCAAAAATGAGTCCCTGGCCTGCTGCAGTGGTTCTAAAGCTCCTTCTCAGGTTGAATCTTTTTCCAGAACCTTTCTGAGTGATGCTTTGAAATGTTTCTTTCAGTTTAAAGAGCTCTGCTATTTTCTCAGCCTCTTTGTGTTGAGAAGTCAATCGAGTTGTGGGTGGAAGATGGAAAGCTGTGAGAAATGTAGTCCAGGGATTAGGTATGTAGGCTGTTCAGATGGAAAGCCTGTGTCACATCATGAGAAATCCATAAGACTCAGGGAGGCAGAAATAAGTGCAGCATGTGGTGAGCTTGTGAAAGTGGATGTAACTGAATGTCATCCTCTCTGACGGTGCAAGACCGACACTTCTCAGGAATGAAATTTTCAGTCTCCTTATGGAGCAAGTCTAATGCTGGGACAAGAGGAGCAAGTCTCCCTCCTCTTGCATTGCCCACATGATTGTCCTGGTAGCTCAGGAAACAAGGTGTTGGAAACACAGAAAAACCTTCCTTCCCTCTAACTCTGCCGTCATGGATAGCAGCAAGCAAGGGGGTGTTTTGGTGACCTAATCTCAAAATCAGCCTGAGCTGGAATGGAGGAGAGGAGAAGAGAGGAGAGGAGAGGAGAGGAGAGGAGAGGAGAGGAGAGGAGAGGAGAGGAGAGGAGAGGAGAGGAGAGGAGAGGAGAGGAGAGGAGAGGAGAGGAGAGGAGAGGAGAGGAGAGGAGAGGAGAGGAGAGGAGAGGAGAGGAGAGGAGAGGAGAGGAGAGGAGAGGAGAGGAGAGGAGAGGAGAGGAGAGGAGAGGAGAGGAGAGGAGAGGAGAGGAGAGGAAGCATGTGGCACAGCTGGGAGCAAACTCAGAGCTATTTGCTCTCTATTTTTAGCTTCAAGAGCTTTTTTCCACTCATGGTGCACCCTTTCTGTGTGCTTCCACATGCATCTTGAGAAGCTTGCATACTTTCACCCTAACTCCATATCAGTGATAGCAGCACAGCTCTGGAGGTACTGTTTCAGTGGGATCCTGGGGGTGGAAATGACAATTATAGCACAGAGGGTGTTGTGAATCATTGCACGGCATATCATTTGCTGGGTTCAGGCGATATTAAAAAATATCCCCTAGATGTTGCTTCCTTTAAATAAATGAGGATGCTGATGAGAGAAGTGAACATGAAAGCACAGATTTCCCTAAAGCCAGAGAAATCACAGATTTAGCAGACAACTGCTACTATAATATAAGGTGAAGAAACATGCAAGTCCTTTTTGTTCTGCTTTAAATAGCATATACCTGATATTTGGAGATTGGATTTTCAGTCTCACAGATTCCTCTTACAATGAAAGGATTGAGAGGAGATACTTAAAATATTTAACTTCAGTGTTTCTTGACTTTCTACACACTAATTTTTGTATCAACGATACCAAGAAATTGAGAGGACAATGCAAATAAGATAATATTTAATCTAAAGCCCAGGATGCCTCATGCTTTGCTAACATTATTATTACATTTCAAATCATCTCTAAAGTGGGCAGGTGTATATAAGGTAGAAACTATCTGACATTAGAAATGTTGTAGGTGGACTTCTTTTTCTTTCAAAATTACAGTTCACTGCTTAAGGTGAGCTTGAGGAAGATCCATCTGTAATGCTTGTTACAAGAAATCAGAAATGAAACAGCCTTCCACCAACACAGTCAGGATGCATTTTCCCTCGCCTTCTCCTACACATAACCTGTATGCTGTAAGAGAAGCACTAATCATACCTTCTCCTCATCCTTGCTTTTGCAGAGTCAATCTAAAACATGATAAACTACTGCGATTTCTGGGGAGCCCTCAGTATTAACTCTCCCCCTTCACCTTGCCCTCTCAACAGGAGAGCCAATAGATAGTAAGACCAGTTTCTTCTTTGTATGCAGCTTCTTTTGCACTTGGATCTGGCTCAGAATGTAGCAAATGAAATTCCTTCTTGTCAGCATATTCTGTTTCATTAGTTGGCAGCAGCAGGACTGTTTTTAAGCCTTAATCGTAGCTAAAATTGATGGGCTCTTATTCTTAGGCAGCTTAAAGCTGGCTGAAATAGATTACCAACCTGAGAATGCTTTTTGAAAATCTGATCACTGTTTTACAGCCCAGGTCTGCTTAAAGTCAAGATTCTTCTGTCTCACTATTAAAACTGCAGCATGCTATTGCTCTCGGATTTAAACATGCATCTAAATTCTAATTTGGAGAATTTTTTATTTGTAAGAGACCTAACTCTGCACTTTGATTGCTGACTCTGTTCTGCAAATGACTGGACCCGAAATGTTCTCTAAATACCTGTGAGATATCTCTGGGATCCAGACTCCAGAATATGAATACCCCATGTGTACTTATTACACCACAATGTAACTGTCTAATGGAATTTAGAAATCATTTTGTGTTTTATTATTTAATCATCTCATAAATAGTACATAGTGAAAAAGAAGATCTCCTAATTTCTTTGGAAGGATACTGACTTACATGATCTTTTCCAGAAGACAGAAGAGGGAGCTGTACACAGGGCATCGCTGTGCTTAAGGCCTGCTGATCTTGCCGCAGACAGCTTTCGAGGAATAGTTTAGCATATCTTCTTTCATCTCACTTGTAACTCTGCTCAAAACTCCTCTCTGGTGGTCTGTGCTTCAGATTCACATCAAAGATGTCAGTGTGCTGCTTTTAAGGAACAGATTGGGTAAGCCTTGCTTAGGAAGCATGGGTAAATTTCTTCAAAGCTCAGGTGCCTACTTCTTTTCCCCTACCTCTGCTTCTATCCTGTTATTCCTTTCTCTCACTTCTTTCATATTTGCCTCCTTTCTCAGTTCCCATCTTGTAGTTTTCTTCAATCCATCTTTTTTTCTCTTGTCCCCTGTACTCAAGTCTAAAGAGCTCATGTTCTCATCAGTCAGTTCATCAGGTTACACCTCTTCCCCAAACCTTTCAGTGAGAAACAACTAGCCTGCTGTGCTGTCAGTGCCCTGCTGAAGTGGTCTTGTGGTCGGGGCCTTGGTGAGTCATGAGCATGAAGCAAACCATGCAATTTCTGCCATGTTTGCAACCACTTCTCTTTACTGCATCGGTTCCAGCATTAATGTAACATGTTCCCCAAAAGCAGCATAGTCTTGTGCTGATCATGCCGGTGCCCCAGACTCTCTGAAATTCTTTTAAATTGAAAGAATAGGTCACAGAAGCACCCAGTGCATTTTCTTGATGCTCTCAATCACTTTTAATGACAATTGTCAGAGCAAAGTACCTGTTACAGACTAATAAGGATGAAGCACCAGTCTTTCCCCAAGATGCCATTCTCCTAGAAAGAGATCTGTGTGGTGTAAGCAGGAATCGCTGCATTAAGAGCTGTGAGATTTTTACCTCGATGTGATAAGTGCAGCAGACGCAGGCATGTGAAAAACCCCGATGGATGGGCACTGATTATTCTGCAGTTTGTACTGCTCTCTGGTGGGATATATGCGTAAAAACAGTCACCCCTAATGAATAGCAACGATCTGATCTGACTGCTGACTCGCTTGCCTTACCTCCTCTGGGGTCACAGCAATTTGTGCTGGAAAAGGTAATCTGGTTAGTCTAGCTTCTCACAGAGGCATTGCTTGCAGGTGGCAGACCATCATGGGCTCCACTCTGAAACCTGAGGTGGGAGGGGAAGTGTCTTGTTCACTCTCCAAAGGCAGGTCTCCCATTCTTGAATTTAAATACTTGCCTTGTAGATTCCTAAAAGCATTTCTGGAAGGAAATAACCTACTTTATACAGATAAACAGTCTTTACCTGCAGGCATACAATGCAGAGCATGTGTATTGTCTGGCTTTGCTGTTATCATATGAGGCAAAAAATGAGGAAAATCAAGACCCACTGCGTGAGAACTTGTTAAGCCCATCTTTCATACTGCTGTCAATGTAGGAAATAAAATGGCATCTTTCCAACCATCTAAAATACTTTCACTGGTACTTAAAAGCACCTGTGAAGCAGATTATGTAGGTGCTGACTCCTGCTTTCTAGCAGTGTGTCAAGACACCAGGGGTACAGGATGTGAGGGCTGGAGTTTTTGAGGCACAGTCCGGGGAGCATAGTCAAAGCAGGGCACTGTGTGAGGGCAGCTCCTCTGCTCTGCCTCCTGCAAAACTGCCCTGATAGAGTGCATGGCACCACAACAAAAACAGAGCCCAGGCTTAGCTGTTGAAGGATTTGTGAGTGAGGGGTTCCTAATAAGAAGTTAATCACCATTCTATGATGATTTTATGATGAAGAGCATGATTTCTGTGCCACCTCAGATAAGGGTATTGATTCTTTTGGACTTGTATGTAGCATGTGCCCAGGTAGTAAAAACACGAGTGTATTCACTGTCATGCAACTGAATTAATTAAAAGGTGGGGGGTTTTCTTCAGAAACTTACTCATTTTGTAAAAAATGCGGACTTTTCACAGGAGGCAGATGAGGATTTGACTCTGAGCTGCTTAAATTTTATATGATGAATTATACTGCAAACTGAAGTGATCATTACACCAAATGACTGCACTGGGTGATAAGGTGGTGCATGAGCAAAGGCCTCAAACTTCATCAGACAAAGTGAAGACAATCCCTCAAGTGAAATGCTGAAGCTCCTACATAACACAGTTGTCAGTGAAGACAGTGTTTGCCTTTCTCATTTGGAGTTTCTGTATGTTGTCTGTTGTTTCAGTAGTAAACAATACTGTTAGGGGACTTAGCTGTTGGCATAAAATAGTCTTCCCTCATTTGGATACCCGCATACATTTTAATGTATCTTCAATATTTGCAGATCTTTCGCTTGTATAAAGAAACCTGAACTGAAAGTATCCCTGGAGCCCAATGTGAACTATTTCTTCTACTTGAGGGCTGTCAACCCATTCGGGACAAGTGAACAAAGTGAAGCAGCTCTCATCTCAACTAAAGGTAGATCATAATTTCCTGATGTCAAAACAATGGGATGAAAGGGCAAAGTAGCCAAACATTTTTCTATGGAAATTATACCTGAAGTTCCCAATATGGTTGTAATAAAGTTATTGAAGTTTTTATTTCATTAAATCAAATTTATATCCATTTTTTTCTGCTTAAAATTAGCATAATCAGGACTACTTCACTTGAAGTTTCTATATTTATGTATTTATGTCCTATGTAAAACTGGTGTGACCTCAGAAGCAAAAATGTTGAATTCTGTCAGAGAGATTAAGTGATTAAGTATTCTTCAGGGATCTCAGTTTGCTTGAATCTGACAGAGCACAATCAGATAAAAGTTGTCATGACCTAAAGAAAACCTCTCACAATTAAAACCTAATGGAGTTTGAGTGATGGGGAAGCATGTAAAGCAGTTTTAAAATATAATGGATGATTCAAACTCCAAGATTTCCAGATAAATAGTGTTAAATTATGTATGGTTCTTCCAAATCAGCCTCAAAATTCGAATTTGCTGTTTTGAAAAGAGCAGCTGATTGAAAATTATTCAACCTTCTTACATAGTCTTAAAGACCTCTTTATCACCTAGCTGCATTTCTGAATATTAGACTGCTGTCCCAGCTTGGAAGACTCCTTTCATT
Source organism: Corvus cornix cornix (assembly GCF_000738735.6). Lineage (NCBI taxonomy): Eukaryota > Metazoa > Chordata > Aves > Passeriformes > Corvidae > Corvus > Corvus cornix. The sequence continues at coordinate 22,773,956 of NC_046357.1, read as the reverse complement.
TGCATCCAATTTTCTGTCACTCCTACCTGCCACCAGTCACAGCTCTGTCCAGCTAAGATGGCCGTAATTGTTGCTTAACATTTTATGATTCATCTCATGTTAATGTAGCCAGCCTCTCAGATCTGGTGTTTCTTTGAATTGTACCAGGAACTCGATTTCGCCTGCTGAGTGACACAGCCCATCCTGCATTGCAAATCTCCTCTAATGCAACAGTGATCCACCTTCCTGAGAAAACCAAACTCACTGGGTGAGTAGCAGTATGATGGGCACAACCATTCTGTGGGGTTCAGGATGTATCTCTCGCTTTAATGTTTTTGCCAATAGGCATCTTTCACATTACACTAATTTTGTAGATGAACTGAATCATTTTGGTCATGCAGCCCCTGGACTTTGTGCAATTGAACCCCCCTTTCAAACACTGCAACATCTCAATAAAGTCGGTGGTGGGATTGATGTAGGTGCTGGACAGAATTCAGTGTCACACTAAGGAATGGCTAGGAAGTCAAAAGCAGTGCTACCTACTTGGACTGCTCGATTTTTTCAGCCCATGGTCACTGCTTAATTCTTCAGAGTCTCAAAGCAATTTTTTGCTGCCCTGAAAAGGTCAGAGTTGTGGGTTTAGTTTTTAATACATTGTGGATAGAAGTAATCCATCTTCCATAGTTTGCTTCTCTCCTGAGGGCATTATTGGTAATGTTTTCCAAAGTATTTGTGGCTTTGGAGAACTAGGAAGTGCTCCTGGGATATGTTAACGTGGTTGTACCAGGCTAGCTCTATCCATTGAGAGCATTGCAGGGGGATCGACATATTGCTATCAGTCCAGGACAAGCACAGGTCCACTTGTATAACTTGTGCCATATTGATATGGCTTTTTAAAGGTGATGAGGATTTACTGGTTTAAGCATTTCTTGTTGCTGTTACCACTGAATGTACACAAGGTGTTTGTGACTATGTTTACATAAACCACCAGACTTTCTAGTTTGAACAAGCCTTCAAAATTTGAGGTCCTTTAGGTAAGTCCATCTCAGTGCAAAGAAGAAAAGACTCTCAGTTAAATCTTTGATAAAACTCTGCAGTTAGAACAACAGAGTGCAATTCATTGGTAATTTTACATGATGCTTCATGATGTGACTGAAAGAAATATCACAATATGGTTTGTCTGCCACCACACTCTCTTTACTGTATGCCTCTTTCACAAACAGGTTTCCTTCAGTCCTGGGTGAACTGCTGCCTGCTCAAGGATGTCATTACTGGGAAATTGCTGTCTCTGCCTGCAGAAGCTACAGGATTGGGATTTGCTATGAAACAGCAACACAGAACAGTGTCCTGGGGTTGAGTGATACCTCCTGGTGCATGCAATGCTGTCCTACACAAACCAGGTAGAGAGGAGTCAGTCTGGCTGCTTGAGAAGTTACTTGTCCTTCGTGAAAATAAAGCTGGCCAGCCACAAGAATCATGAGAGCAGAAAGGATTCTTCTGCTTTCTTTATGCAAATTCGAGTAATAAGAAAAGGACATCTACGTAAGATCTTTAGACCTCCTCTTAGTTTAAAAGGTCTTATAAAGCACCTTAAAATTTATCTCAAACAGATGATTTTAACACGCTTCACCCAGACAGTGAATAAAACTTAAAGAACTAGTTTGTTGCTGCTCATATCCTGATTTGCTTCACTAAACCCCAGCATGTGTATTTATTTCCATAAATGCAGTCTTTTTAGAACGTACTTCCATCTGCAGGAAATGTCAAGCCCTGACAGGGAATGTTTTCTCTTGCTTTGTCCTTCACAGCAATAGGCGCTCGCCTGCTGCTGTGGCAGGACTGCAGGGTGCTGGGGTAGTCTGTGGTAGCAGGCCAGCGCCACAGGCTGCTGGAGGTTTGTAAGGCACCACCCTGATACTTTGTAAAGGTGCTCTTGATCCAAACAAGAGTGCTTTTTTCAGTGTGAAATCACATAGATGTACGAGCATAACTAGCTAAATGAAACATCCGAGAGGCTTTTTTTCTAAGAGTCCAAAGACGCCAAATGAAAAGGCTCATCAGGGTGCCAGGGAGGGCTTGAAGCAATGCCACATTTGCTTTGCCTATGTACTGAGCAAAATGCTGTTGCCATGTCATAGGCTGCTGTATGCAGCCACCTGTTAATAGATTGGAATTAAGGTTATTTCTGGTAAATTGCTATGGGGAGGCTCATTGTATTCTGGTTTCCATTTTCCCACAGCTTTCTTTACAGATTTCTTCACACCGGTGTGATGAGTGATGTCCGTGTGACGGAACACCTGGCCAGGATTGGCATCCTGTTGGATTACAGTAGTGGCAGGCTATTGTTCTTCAATGCAGAGAGAGGACTGTTGCTGTTTGCCATCAGGCACAACTTCACTGCTGCGGCTCACCCAGCCTTTGCCCTGGAGAAGGCTGGAGTGCTTACCCTGTGCACGGGAATGGAGCTGCCAGAGTTTGTGAAGCACAGCTAATCTGCTGCTTCACAGTTTCCAGAAAACAGACAAATACAGCATCAGGGGATAGAGAGAGGAAGAGGTATGCCAGGAAGGGATAGCTAGTCTTCACTGATGAATGCTATGTGCACAGCTCTCCTTCACATCGTCAGTAATTGTAGTTACTGCTCAGACACATAATCACCCTGAGCCTGGAAGAAAATCGACTCCTCAGATGGAGCATGCACCTAGTAATACACAGAGCAGTACTTCTAAGGGGATACAGAAGTTTTGTTAGATATGATAGTGCTAGCTATCTTTTTAAAGTTAATTATGAACCCGTGTATGAAATAAATGCATTTCTCACTGCAATACATGAAAGTTACTGTTTCATCATTTGCCAGGACAGCCAGAGCCTGAGTCCAAGATGATGTGCTTGGAAAATGTATAAAAATTTCAACAACTGAAACATGCTGCAGATTGATATATCCTGTGCCATTGTTTGCTAATTCTTTAATGCACAAATTAAGAAAAGTTGGACACGCAGAGATCCTCATGTTTGCGGAATGAGGGAGTCCCAAGCTAGTTCTTCATATCAGCCATAGAGAATCTGAGTATGCCACATCTACTGAAGCTGCTCACAGCAGACTAATGGCTACCCGACTGTGTTAGTAAATATCTGTGCTTGTGAATAGCTAGTCATGAAACATAGGTATAAGGAAACTTGGTAGTAGTGGTAGAAGTCTTCCCTTGTGGTTTTCATCCTCAATTTGTTGGGTAAGTGGTTTTGAAAGTGAAAGGCAGATTGCTACGCAGGACCTTGTGGATCACCACTTTTCTGTCACTGCTTTTTACCTGTGCTCTTACAGATTTGATGCTCCTAATTTCAGATTTGTGTCCATTTTCCTGCATCTGTCTCGCTCTTTCCTGTTATCCAATCTAGTACCAGCACAGGAAGCTGCAGTGTTTCAGGGACACCAAAACAGGTGGGCTAAAATTGGTATGTGTCAGCACAGGAATAGGATGCTGATTTTTCCCTGTGGCTTTTTCAAACCATTTTTCCAAGCACTTCATACGTTGATGGTATGGCTGTCTTCCTGCCTGTCTCAAGGGCCAAAGGCCCACATGCCAGTAGTGCTGAACTCCAGTGAGTGCTGGGGGAAATTAATCTTAAAGCAGGCAGGCAATGTTTTCATGCTGTGCCTGCTCTGGAGATTTCTGCCTCAGGGGAGTCTGTTGCCAGACTCATTTTTGAGCTCAGCTGAAGAGCTGTACTCTCCGAATTAAAACAGGTTTCAGGAGTGTAACAGAGAGAGTTTGCAGCTGAAAAGAGGGGTTAAATGAGTTACAATGATGCTTCTGCTTTTTATGCTCAGAGAAGGTGCCTGCTGCTGTTGGTTTATTTATGATTTAACACCACCAAGGCATGTGTTTTCTGCTCCAGTCTGCTGTATGTTTGTCATCCCAGGAGAGCCACAGTCCAGACTGTCATAGCAGGCTCAGGCAAGCCTGAGCTTGGTTAAGGCAACACAAAGAGGATCCTGTGACCACTTATTTTAAGCTGGTGCTCTTTCTGGCATTTCAATAAAAGGGTGCCAGTTCTGAGTCCCTGTCAGGGAGAGAGGGGAATAAAATAGCAGGACTGTGCCCTGTTGGCTCAAGTGAGTGTTTTATAGAGGTGTGGAGGATGGTGAGAAAAGGTCCAGGATTAATTGGGAAAGAAAGACAGAAAGGGTATTGGAGGTAGCATTACTCTGAAGGCTGAAGAGGAGGAGGTGGCAGAAGGTAGGCTGGAAACTCACACAAAGCAGATGGTGATAAACTAAGAGGCGGGTCAGTGGTGTCAGCAGGGTGTGTTCCTCAGGCTCCTGCAGCCAGTGAGCTCACCAAAGGTTTGACTACCCCCAGAGCTTAATGTGGTTCTTAGAAGTAAGCCTGGAATATCCCAGTACTGGGCTGATATTACCTATGCCACTCACCCTGATCTCTGCCATTCCAAAAGTGGGATTGCTTCATGGTCATCAGTATGATATATTGACAAGGGGGCAGACAGTGATAAAAGGAGAACAAAATGACAGGAAATTTTCTGGATGTTTTCTTCAGTGAAGGCAAGAAACAATTGCCTTGTCAAAGGAAACTATGTATTAGTGGTTTTAAATAATTAGTGGTTTTAAAATGGAAAGTGAAAGCTTTGTCTATTGCCAGATATTATCACTCAGGTACTACCACAACACCTGAGCTTGGCAAAATGTTTTTATTGGAGGTACCTACCTCATTCTTAAAAATATTTGGTTAATGTCAAAAAATGGCCTGTTTTTTGATGAATTTTATATAAGGTCCAGCTTTTAGATTGAGCGGTTTCAAAAAGTGTATTTACTGTTTATGTGAAAGCTGGGTAAGTTATTTTAAAATGAAAGTGTCACTCAAAGAGCTTAAACAGTACTAATTTGAATGTCTAAATCTGGTCTGCTTTAAGATATGCCAGATGAAGAAGTCCTGTTCAGAAAGATGGAACAAAGTGCATGCTAAACAGAACACTATATACAAGTTAAGTATGAGGAAAAACTCATGTTAATGAAGAAAGCAGACCCTGAAAGCCACAGCTAAGCTGGTAAGACTTACAGTATATGGTGCAAACTCTCCTGCCCTTGGAAAGCTTAGAGGTACATCTGCTATGGTATTTTACTTGCCTGATGGGCATTAAGTCCAAGAACTTTCCAGAAGGTGGCTGTTCCTAGACACTTCAATGTACAGTGCAGTCCATATAACTGCATTCAGATGAACTGGGACATTTGTTGCACTCACTTTTTCCTGACCATTGTAGCTTGTATAGTAGAAGAAAAAGACAAAAAACTCCCAATCACTGTATTTTTGTTGTGCTTGATGAATTTAGCATTTAGAAATACCTCAAAACCAGCAAAGAATATCACTAAGCTTGGCTGATAGTCACTAAGACTTCATGAAAATATTGAAAGGGTTGTGTGGTATCTGTACACAATCTAGTCATCATTCCATGCTTAGTACATTAAAATGTACTTAGTACATTTTAAAAGTTACACAAACATCTGTAAAAGAGTTCACCAGTAATTTGGGGTTTATTTTCATTCTGAAGTACAAAAGCTGATGCCTAATAATGTAAGCATTGTTAATAAATAATTGGACTGACTTGAAACATATTGCATTAAAAGGAACAATTTCCTCTTGCTTCAGCAGATTTTAGATTAGGCTTGTAAATGCCTGTGCACTGTGATGAGAACAGAGGCTTGACTGTAAAGAGAGAAAGATTTATTTCTACTGTCAAAATAGGGCTGAAGTGTTGCTGGTATCAGTGGTATTGATCCGCAAACCTTGCTTAGGTCAGTCTGCCCTAAGTGAGTTTCATGCTTCTGTGCGACATCAGGCAGACACTGGCAATGCGTCTGCAAACCACAGCACACATGCTCTGTGTGTGTGCAAGAACAACTCTGCTCTTGAACTAGTGTTCTTTCAGTATGATTTGTACGGAAAATGGTCAAGTAATGTCTTACTTTAGAAACAGGTACATTAACTCCCCCCAGACCACCATTGTTGAAAACTGCGTGGATATTATCACTAAATCTGTTGTAAGACAGATACTCAATAAGTTGTTGCTAAATCCACAGTCCTGTGATATTGCCTGTGAAAGACATGTGAAATATTATCTCTATTAGCATTGCAGGGGGTTTAATAGGTATGTAAGGATTGATTTAAGAGCAATGTGAATCAGGATCTTTCAAATCATTCTCGCTTCTGACTAACAAGTAGGACCTGTAGCATGTTGAAGTTTGATTTGAAAAATTACGTTCTGTGGTGTAATCACAGCTGCATTACTGTCATTTTCCTGATGGATTTACTAGCTATAGAGAATCCCAGTGTGCTCAGACAGTCACAGAACCACCAAGGAAGAGAGAGCCACTCTTCCACTTCCCACCTTGTACTGTGGAAGAGATACTGAACTAGAAAAGTATCTACATTTTTCATGGTGAGTTTGTCCAGTTTTACGGCACAATGAAAAGTAGTATTTGTTGACCAGAGATTATTCTGCAGGACAGTTCCTGCAGGACACAGTCTGGAAGGAAGTGGAACAGATTTCTACCCTGGACTTTGAAGATAATCTAGTTTCAACCCCCCTGCCACAGGCAGGGACACTTTCACTGGACCAGGTTGTTCAGAGTTCCATCCAACCTAATTGGAACACTTTCAGGGATGGGACATCCACAACTTCTCCGGGCAACCTGTTCCAGTGCTTCACCCTCACATAAAGAACTTCTTCCTAATATCTAATCTAAACCTGCCTTTCTACAGTTTAAAGCCATTCCCCCTTGTCCTGTCACTGCATGCCCTTGTCAAAAGTCCCTCTACCAGCTCTCTTTTAGACCCCTTTACATACTGGAAGGTGCTGTAACGTCTCCCCAGAGTCTTCTCTTCTCCAGGCTGGACCATCCCAACTCTCGTCCTGTCCTCACAGCAGAGGTGCTCTGTTCCTCTGATTATCTCTGTGGCCCTCCTCTGAACTCACTCCAGCTCTTCATTAGAAGGGGCCCCAGAGATGGGCAGAGCGCTCCAGTTAGAGTACTCACAGTCTCCTGAGAGTGGCAGAGCAGAATCACCTCCCTGGTGGACTGTTGGCTTTTGATGCAGCTCAGGATGTATCTGGCTTTTTGCGCTGCAAGTGCACACGCTGAGCTTCTTGTCCATCAATGTCCCCCAGTCCTTCTTGTCAGGGCTCTTGTCAGTCCATCCTCCACCCAGCCTGTACTTGTGCTAGGGATTGCCCTGACCCAGGTGCAGGGCCTTTCACTTGGCCTTGTTGAACTTCATGAGTTTCACACCGGCCTAGCCGTCAAGCATGTCCATGTCCCTCTGGATGGCATCCCCTCCCTCCCAGAAATGGCTCACACCTCACAGCTTGATGTTGGCAGCAAACGTACCATCAGCAAATTTTCAAGTGAATTTCCACTCTGGAATCAGCTCTGCAGAAACAATATTGTCGTTTTCAGGGCTTATTTTACAGATACACTCTATTTCTAATACATGCTCTTCTCAACCTCGAGGAAGCAGTGCTGCAAGCAGAGGAGTCACTTATGGCGCTGTCAATGCAGTGGTCAGCTGAACTTCCTCCTACCAGGCTGGTACCACGCTGCTAAGGAGTGAGGGATGGAGAGCTGGGCCTGGCCACAACAGGCTCAGGAGAGAACTGGATTCTGATGAATAGGCAAGGAGCTGGAGTAGCTGTCTTTGTCTGAGCATCACTTCACACAGCCCAGCCTTCTGAGGTTGTAAAAGTCTGTCTCATGTCCTTTCATGAGCCCTGCTCAGAAGGCACAGTGCATATGTAGTCCCACGATTCTTACTTTCATTTTCACTGAGGAGAACTACATTTTGAAGTAAAATTAACAGAGATTATTTTACCTAACTCTGTATGATGTTTTAGATATGTATATGTCTGGTTCCTGCTGTCATTAAAAAATTAAAAAATAAAAATGAAAAATTATACTTATAGCAGCCTTTGGGGAAGAAAAAAAAACCAACCAAAAAAAAGAAAAGGAAAACCTGTAAGAAATTATCTCTGAATACTTTATAACAGAAGAAGGGAGCTTTCCATCTCTTGCAAGAGCATCCACCAGTGCTGGTGTCCCACACTGGCTACCAGTATCACTACCTTTTGCCATGAAGGGGTTTTTTTCTGAAAAAAATATTAATAAAAATATTTTGAACAAGATGTGCACCTAGCAGTGTAAATAACTAATAAGTGACTGCTAGTTCTTAGGAAGTAATCTATGTCACTATTTCCTGTATCAAGTGACAGCTTTCCTTTCAAAGCAAAGAGCCTTCTGTGCTGTGACCACAGCAGAGCTACACAGAAACACATACTTACAGCCTGCCCAGGTACAGAAAGAGAATTACTGTCTAGATTATAAAAGCAGATTTTGGAAGTTAAACGGGGGCATTTCTTGGGTGTCAAAAAAACCAAATAAATAAGTAAATAGTGTCACTAAGCCCCAAGTGAAAAATTTACATTTTTAACTCAAAGCCGTATACATCTATTACATGCTTCTCTAGCTTAAATTGGTACTATATTCTGCGATTTCAATGCAGAAGACTCAGCCTTGCTGCCTGGTACTGTAGTTATTTTTGCACACATTCAGTAACTTCAGTAGAGCCTGAATAGTCTGGGCATGTTGATCACATGTGGCTCATTTGGGCAAGTAAAAAGCAATAAATCAAAAAATTCCTGAAAGTGTGAGATTTCTAGGACAACTGCATGGTGTAAAAATTCTTCCAGCTTTCCTTCCAGTTGTTCGTCCACAGTTGCTGGACCCCGGAAAACCCTATTGAAGGAGTATAGCAGTTAGTATCTATCTGAACAATACTCCTGCTGCAGAAAACATTCGGGCTCTAAAGGTTTACTTTGCACTTTAAATCAGGCCCAAAGTTAACAGTTCAGTTAAAAGGACAAAGGCAGGTAAGTCACATTGAATTTACCAGGGAAAAAACCCAAACCACTAAAAAGGTCCTCTTCCTCACTTACTCTCCCAAGTACTTCAGGGTTGTGGCCCACTGTAAGGAAGCATTTGATGTTCTGCTACTGAATGCTGTCTTTCCAACCACTTTGTAGTGTATTTCTCATCTGTAGAAAAGCAGGATCTCTGCTAACAGCAAAATGACTTACAAGAAATCCCAAGAATTTATACAGAGCTCTGTCTTTGGGTTAATTTTTATACTATTGTTTTTCAAACAAGACCAGAAAGAATTTAAGATCTTCACATTAGCGAAATTCTTCCCTTAACTAGTATAATTTTGATCTTGAGTTAAGCAGGCTAGCTTTAGCTTTCAAGGCTTAAAATAGTTATCTGCCTTTTACTGTTTGGTTTCTGTGTTTTAAAGTGGTACGCATGCTGTGTTCATATAGTAATTGCAAGGCAGCTTTATTATCTGTAGTGCAGTGGTTATGCAGGACATTAAAGATTATGAAGCAATGGGTTAAAGGCTGTAACAATCAAGAAGATGCAAGAAAGAAAAAAAAAGAAATCCATGACTGGCACTACCACCCGTGTGTAAACATTTAAATATTCCATAGGGAAGCAAAAGCTTGGAGAAACTACTGAGTATTACTGATATTATCCAAGGAAGATGTGAATGCTGACTTTTACTGCACAACGAAAGGAGTGAATAGGAAAGAGAGATATACTTGATGTTAGGACCAGGTCTTATTTTTGTCAACTTGTAACAGAGATGTAACAGCACATTAATGGCTGGATGTGGCACTCAGTGCCATGGTTGACAAGGTGATGATCAGTCAAAGGTAGGACCCAATAATATTAGAGGTTTTTCCCAACCTAAATGATTCTGTGATTCTGTGAACGCCTCTTTTTAATGTACAGATAATTAGATCTGTTAATTAGATACCAGTAGATCATATATATGTGCATTGGAAAAGCAAACATTTTGTCAGACTCATGGCACTGAAATTAATCCAGAGTGACAGTTCCCACACTATGGCTTTACATAGTGTGGTTCCTTGGATACCCCACTCCAGCTGACAACTGTAGAACAGCCATCCTTGATTCACTGCCTGCTTCAGCTGAGATTTCCAGTCTGGTTTGTGGGCAAACTGCAGAAGTGAGGCTAACACCAAGAAGAGAGACAGACGCTGCCAGCAGGACCAGCTTCCTTGGGACTGCCATCAAAGTGACCACTGAGAAGGACAGTGATTCTGGAGTGTAGTTGTACCTCCTTAGCCCTGCAGAGGTGCAGCAGAGTAAGCTGTTAAATCACCCCTCTCAGCCCTTGGATCGTATACTTAGGGCAAAAGAAAACCTGGAATGACAGAACGGCAAGTTCCAGATCAGGTAGCAGAAAGACTACAGAATGTGCTGGCACGTGGGAAAAATAGTCTCCACCAAGCAACAGCTCCTAACCACAGCTGAAAATGGTAACTACGTGTGATATGTACTTGACTTACAGCAATTTCACAGCAACATGTCTCTTGCTGTAATTCAGTGAGAGTGCAATTATTGTTCTTCATGTCTTACTGAAATCTGTACACTCCAGCTGTGATAAATAGGCATTTTTCTTTAAATGAGAAAAAGGATTTTTTAAGGAAATTCTTGACTTGCTGTGTGCAACTCGCGTTCTGTAATCCCTTCTATGAGCTTCCCTGTTCTCCCCTGAGGGGGGAAGGTGCTTGTACCATGTATCCAGGCCAGCTCTGGCATGGTACCGGAGTATATGGTACATCATCCCCACTGAAATGTGCCTGCTTGTGACTATCAAAGGCTGCTTGGTTGGCTTACTGGTGTGGTAAATCAACCAGTAACTTGTTCAATCCCACCTACCTTTCATGATAGGATGAGCCTGTATATACCTGTGTTTTGCTTTTAAGTGTTTATACTCTGCTTGCAATGTCCTTGCTCCCACCGATACTAATATCTTGGAAGATTCAAAGGCAAACTGCATGGACAGATGTGCTCTGGAGCCAAGGATTGTGCTGAAGGAGCAAGAGGAGCTTTTTTAAGCTGGCAAGACCTCAAAACTAGAGCAGAGAGAGGTACACCAGTCCCCTCTGCCCTGAGCGGGAAGCAGTGGAGCCCTGACTCAGAGGCAGCTTTGACTCAGTGTGGGTGGCACTAAGAGTGAAAGTGGCCCCCCACACGTACAAAAGTCATTCCCAGGTAGTGCAAGCAACCAGAGCGTGGTGTGGCAGCTCACAAGGAAGGGTGCAAAAGGTGAATGCTGAGGACTGCCAGCTCAAACACTTAGCTCAGCTGGTGGTCATTACTCTCACTGAAGAAGCTTGGTTTCCACTTGGCCAAAAGTTGCATCTTCTTTGTGCACCGAAAAGGATGGGGTGGCCCAGATAGAGCTCCCACAGAAACATGGAGCTGTCCAGGTCTCAGGCTGCAGGAAGTGTCAGAGCCTGACACTGCTCTTAGAGGGCAGCAGAGAAACCAGTTGTGTGGGTTGTGATCATGTGGCCAATCTGTTCAGCATGAAGAGCTGGAAGAGGAATGAGAAAGGCTGGGAAGTGTTGGGGGCTCTGAGGAGGAGATCGACTGGTAGAACTGTACTCTACCACCCCTTGGACACACACATCTGCCATCCAAATCACAAGAATCAATGGATCCTCTATCCTCTCACCACCAGGCAGAAGGAGTGGACATCAGAGATGGACCTTAAAGATCATCTCTTTCCAACCTCCCTGCCAGGGAATGCCATTCATTAGATCAGTCCCCCATCAAACCTGACCTTGAACACTTCCAGGGATGGGGCATCCACAAGTTCTCTGGGCAACCTGAGAAATGCATCAGCAACAAAAGGAGAGCCAAGGAGAATCTCCATCCATGGTCATTTGTGGGGGAAAGAGTGAAAAAGGATAAGGAAAAGGAGGACGTACTTAATGCCTTCTTTGCTTCAGTCTTTAATAGCAAGACCAGTTGTCCTCAAGGTACCCAGATTCCTGAATCTGGAAGACAGAGACAGGGAGCAGAATGAATCCCCATAACCCAGGAGGGAACTGTCAGTGACCTGTTATGCCACTAAAATCTGCACTAGTCCATGGTGTGAGATGGGATCTTCCCAGGAGTCCTGAGGGAATTAGTGGAAGAGCTTTACCAAACTACTTTCTATTAATTACCAGGAATTCGAGTTAGCCAGGGAGGTCCCAGGTGACCGGAAGTTGGCAAATGTGACACCCATCTACAAGGAGGGTTGGAAGGAGCGTCAGACCAGAGCCAGACCTCACTAGTGGGGAAACTCACAGGAGTTTCTTATCCTGAATGCTCATCCTGAGTGCCATGACGTGGTGTGTGCAGGACAGCCAGGGGCTCAGACCCAGCCAGCAGGAGTTTGTGAAAGGCAGATCCTGACTGATCAACCTGATCTCCTTCTGTGACAGGGTGTGCTTCATAGATTTGGGAAAGCCTATGGATGTAGTCTGCCTGGACTTTACTAAAGCCTTTGACACTGTCTCCCACAGCGTTATCCTGGAGAAACTGGCAGCTGATAGCTTGGGAGGTGCACTGTTTGGGGTTAAAAACTGTCTGGATGGCTGGGCCCAGAGTGGTGGTTTGTGGAGTTACATCCAGCTGCTGTTCCCCAGGGCTCAGTACTGGGGCCAGTCCTGTTTTATACCTTTATCAGTGATCTGAGCAAGGGGATCAAGTGCATCCTCAGGCAGTTGGAAGGTGATACCAAGTTGGGTGGGAGTGCTGATCTGCTGGAGGGCAGGAAGGCTCTGCAGAGGGATCTGGACAGGCTGAGCATGGGATGAGGCCAATGGTGTATGTTCTGTGAGGAGCAGTTGAGGGAGCTGGGGATGTTTAGCCTGGAAAAAAGGAGGCTCAGGGGAATCTACAACTCTGCAAAAGGAGGCTATAGACAAGTGGGGGTTGGTCTCTTCTCCCAGGTAACCAGGGATAGGACAACAGAAAATGGCCTTGAATTGTGCCAGAAGAGATTTAGATAAAATATTAGAAAAAAAATCATGGAAAGCATGGTAAAACATTGGAACAGGCTGCCTACGGAAGTGGTAGAGCCACCATCCCTGGAAGTGTTAAAAAGATGTGTGGATGTGGCACTTGGGGAAATGTTTTAGTGGTGAACATGATGGTCGTTCTGGATTGATGTTTGGGCTTGATGATCTTAGAGATCCTTTCCAACCTAAATTATTCTAATAATTCCATGACTCTATCTACAGCCAGTAGATACACCACCTCCAAGTAAGGAAACTAGTAGCCATAGCAAATCTTAGATTTTCTCTCATATTTCTCCTTCAGCATGTAGTGACAGCACTGATTTCTCTTTCTGCAAGTGTCTAATTCAGTGACTGCAGCAATGTGAGAAGCATTCTCACTTTCTTCTGTTTTAATCTACAGTCAAAGCATGCATGTGCGGGAGTATATCATGCAAGTATGGCTTCACAAGGACTGACAAATTCTTAGAACACTTTCCTCTGATTGCATTCCTGGAATGACCCTGGTGCAACTGATGAATATTTGGACAATTTTATTCCAGCTCATTAGTTCTTGTGACTGAGATTGAGGAAATGGGAAGAGCATTTAATTAAAAAAAAAAAATGCTGTGTGGAACTTTCAGGGAGAACGAGAGAAGACAGGGTAATGTTACTAAGCCATATAATTCTGAGCTACACAGTAACTCAAAAATATGGGTCTGTATTTTTCATTATATATTCTGCTTTGGAATAGAGGGCCATTTCCTATTGAATCACAAAGATCTACCAGTTTAAAAGGTCCATCACCTGAATCATAGAATCACAGAATGGTTATTGAGGTTGTAAGAGACCTCTGTATGTCATCTTGTCCAACCTCCCGGACAATCAGGGCCCTTCTTGCTGACTGCCCAGGATAATGTCCAGGTGGCTTTTGAAGATTTCCAAGGATGGTGACTCCACCAGCTCTCTGAGCAACATGTACCATTATTCTGTCACCCTCAAAGTAGCAAAAATTTTGCTGATGTTCCCTGCCACCCAGCCCTGTGGAGCCCTCATGTACTGTTTGGATATGCAATAGCTGGGCTGCTGTTTTAGAGAAGTGTCTGGGAAATGTTTGGAGGGCTGTGACTGGAGGCTGACAGGAGTTATTTGGTTGCAAAGGCATGAGCAGGAAGGTCCAGCATGGACAGGGCTGTCAGCATGAACTCTGTCCAGGGACCCTGCTTCACAGGTCTTCAGGACAGGTGGCCCAGCAGATGCTCAAGATGCTTAGACAGCTCTGCCCTGGTGGTTGGGAGAGAGAGGTGAGGAGACTGGAAAGCATTCCCTGCAGTAGCTTGTGCTTTGGTTCTGAAACAAATGCTATCCAAAAGCTTCTGCATCTTTATTTGAATTCCTCTCACCACTGCAGGTCATAGCAGCTGTCAGGTTTATCTGCTGCGCTCTCCCCTGTGGTCTGCTGGACAGAGACATTGGGATGCCCTGGAGCCGCTTGGCACCTCCCTGACTGCCCCTTCTCCCAGTGGTGGGCTCACTGCAGGGGCCACGGCCTTTGGCACAGGGTATAGTGCTGCTGCAAAGATCTGCTGCCCACCTGCTCCCTGGCCACAGCTTTTTTCTGGCAGGAGGCCAGGTTGACCATGGCCTCCATGTAGCTGCTGACTGCCCTTACAGTGTCCAGGAGGCAGCTGAAAGGCTGTGGTCGCACAGCTGTCATGGCAGAATGGCATGGCCTGACATGTCACTGCGGGATGCAGTGGAAGCAGAAGGTGCAGAAGCATCCATCAACAAGGGCTGCGTTTCTGCCGTCGCTCAGGCAGCTGGAGCTCGGGTAACATGACCCTGCTTCCCAGTGCCCTGTCCACCAGCAGCTGCCTGGTGGTGGCTGTTGGCGGCAGAGGTGCTCAGCTCCTGGTTGTCCTCAGCACACAAAACCATGTTCTGCCAAAAGGATGTTCAGGGATTTCTTGGCACTACAAGTGGAAAAGCAAGAAAAACCCAGAAAAAAGGTGGGAGAGGAAAGTCAAAAGCCTCACAAAGGCTGAAAAGTGGCAGCAGAAGCAGCCCTGTGGGACAGGCAGCCCCAAGGACTGCCCTCCCCCCTCCCTGTCTTCCTCAGCTCCCCTCAGGTAAGCTGCCTACAGTTCAAGAACCCCCACCTCCTCTGTTCATCCCCCAAAAGCATCATGACTTGAGCAAGGGAAGGGTAGTGAAGGAGGCAGCCAGGGAAGGCAGAGGAACAGGCTGGAAATCTTCAGTGGCACCTACAGTCCTGGTGTAGCTGCCACGTGGGACTGCAGCATGTCACCAGCCAAGGCTTGGCACAGAGGCAGCATTCCAGGTAGAGGTACACAGTCCTGATAGACCACCAGGACCCACAGGTCCCTTTCTGTGTAGCTTCTTTCCAGTCAGTCAGTTCCCTGTGTGTACTGGTGGTTGTTCCTCCCCAAGGGCAGGACTTTGCAATTCCCCTCATTGAACTTCATGTTTCTTTCACCCCAGCTCTCCAGATTATCAAGGTCCCTCTGGCCAGCAGCCTTACTTCTAGCATATCAACCACTCCTCCCAGTGGTGTGTCATTGGCAAACTTGCTGAAAGTACTCTCTGCCTCATCATCCTGTTCATTAATAAAGATGTTGAACAATGTTGGACCCAGTATTGAGCTCCTGGGGTACACTGACTTCCAGCTAGACTTAATACCATTGATCACCATGATGAGTCCACCTGCTCAAGCTTGTAACAGAAGTACCCTTTGTAACCCCTTCAAAAATTATTTTAAGCTGCTGCAGTAAAATTAGCACTATATAATGGAAACTTCGCATGTAATCACATCTCAGTGGGATGTTTGAGCTTCACCATGACATTCTGGTTAGGCAGATCCCCAAGATTTTGTGGAGGTCTGATGCCCACATAGATACTGCTTAGCAACCAAGAGCTTCTTTAGGAGAAAGCAAATCCTTTGCAGCCTGGGAACTGGTTGCTGTGACTTCCATCCAGGAAGGAGGAGGAGAGCTGACACTGTATAGTGAGTGGCTCACAGCTCATTCATCTCCAAGAAGATACCAATGGCTTTGTACCTCACCCCATTATCTGTGTTGCTATCTGAACCAAGCACAGTTCAGAGCCAACCACTGCCTTGCAGACTTCCCTGGTACTCTGAGGACATGAGGAATGCTCATTTCTTTCCTTCAGATATTTTTTTCTTAAAGGTCTGCAACAGGAGTCCTGCTGTCAGAACCTAGACTGTTCTGAAAGTCTGTCCAAAATGTATTAATTTCCTCAGCTCAGGTAGCATTAGCCTAGCCTTAAGGAACACTGGCCATGAACCTAGTGAGGAGCTGGGGCCAGCTGATGCTCAGTACTTGCTTGTCATCATGAGGATCTGTCCCTTCACCTATAAAATTGCCACAGGAGACTGGTTGCATAAGGTGCAGTGTCTGCTGAGTTCTTAGAGCTCTAGAAGTGGCTTTGCAAAGAGACAGATGAAGGAAAGGAGAAATTCCTGAGCCAGACCAGGAGCAACACTTATTTTCTAGTAAGTGATGGGCACATCCAGAGAGATGTGTCACAGTCCTGTCTGACACAGTCCATTCAGATTATGCTGCAGCTGCGGGACCACTGGCAAAGAGATGCTCATCCTGGGTTATTAATACTGCCTGAAGCTGGACTCCCATTGGTACTCTGAACCTTTTCTGGAGGATAAAGAATACATCCTCTTTCCCTCTCTTTGTTATTGTAGCTTTCCCAGCCATGGGAACAACACACTGCATACAAGGAGGAGACAAAAGGGGGAAAATATGCTGTGTTTTAAATGTTTTCTATGTTAAAAGCTGACTCAGTCTTGGATAGCACCTTCACTAACTTATCTCATGCTTCTCGTTTTTATGTAATTTTCGTTGTCCTTTAATAGGTCCATTCTGATGTGGATTTACATTGCTCTGCCTCTTCTTAGGGTCATTTCTGTAAATATTAAGTGGTTGCTGTGGAATTCCTTCTATAAATATTAAGGCAGTCTTAACCAGCATCTTCTATGATCTGTAGCAACATTTTGGAGCTATTTTGGGCCACAGTCTTTAAGGATGGTGTGCAGAATTCACAATTGTTTTTCTCAGGGAAGTTCTCTTGTCCAATAAAATTTTAAATTCTGTAAGCTCTCCGAAAAGCAATCTGGTACTTGATGTTCCTTGTGGCTCCAGATTTTTTCCTTGTGCCAAATGTAAATGTTCCTTGCTATGCTATAAGCAAGTGACATGCAGAAAGATCTATTTCTTTCCATCTTGGAGATACTTTTTCGTATCGTTGTGTCTCTGTACAATATTGTCTTTGCATAAATCCGACTTGTAATCTGTTTTCTCACAAGTCATGTTTCCACACCTCTGAACAGCAACTTTTCATTTTCTGTATGCTCCCCAACTGCTGTACTCTTTTTGTAGTTCGGTTTTTTCCTGACATCTACTGACTAATGCAAGAAATAGAGACCAATTAGCACTGAGTCAAGAAGATAATTTTCCCTGAATTCTTACTTATGTTTGTGTACTCCCATGAAATATATGCCTTTTGTGTAATAGTACAACTTATGACACAGTGAAACCTACAGACCCATTCCTGAACTACTGCTGCCATCCATTACTGTTCCCACCCTATGCCGGTGTACCTATATATTCTTACCTAAGGGTTTTTTCTCTTTTTCTTCAGCTAGGGTAGGGTTATTCTGGACTCTGCTTCTGTCTTCCAACAGCCTTACACCACTGTGACTGTACCCAGGCTCTGTTGTACGTTCCTGTAACAGCATACAAATCACTGAAGTTATGAACTTCTGAAGTTCTGAAACAACAGTGAAGTCAAAATTCCTTCTTTCTTCTGGGTATTTTGGAGATGAGAAACATGTATTTTTCAATTAAAAAACTTATAAATAATATCTTTTTTTCAAGATTAAATTGAGTTTCTGGTCACTTATTTTTTATAACAGGACAATATGTGGCAAGAAGAATTGATCTGCACAGAAAGTTGTTGTTAGGACCCAAGACTAGGTGCATTTTTGCCACCCAATTGTCTCTGCTTTTCTTCATCAGACAAGGAATTTGAAGGATCTCAACCTATAGTGTTATTGATGTCTCACAGCTCTTGAGAAGCTAATTTTATTTTACGCACATATGGCCTTCAACTGGGACAGTTGTGCTGTATTTATCTTCAGAGGTAGAAAAAGTTATATGTAAGAGAAAATGGCAACTTCTGTTTTCCTTTTTGATATGCTGTATGAAGAACAGCATAGTAGTACAAATACATTGTTCAGCTGAAGCTATACAATTTTGGAAAAATATTTTTGTCAGAAATGAATGAGATTTCAAGAGGAATATCCTGTCAGTGGTGTTGAAGGGGAAATCTAGGTCCATTCACTGGCAGTTCATACATGTTTTTGCTTTCATAGCAGTGCTCCATATAGAAGGGGGAGAAGGAAAGATAATTTTCCAGCTCATATATGACTTTGCTATTCTTGGACCAGCCTGATCCTTCAGATAAAATAAAAAAAGCCTTATGGGCAGAAGCCACTGATGCCCAACATCTGGGATTAGCTGAAAAAATGATGTTCCAGACATATCCTGTTTCCTCTACCTGTGCCGCAGCCTTGGAGTGGAACTGCCAATAGCACTCTTGTGTATGTGGCACCCACGGTGTCTGCCTGTGCTGGTCATAGCTGAATATTTTTGGTGGAGCAAAAGTGGTAGTGGGGTCCTCTGTGTGTCACAGTGATGTGCACTCGCACAAGCAGTTTACATCATTCTTTGACAGATGACAACAGTGATCATTACCTGTCCTGAAAAACATGTAGGATAAGATATGCAAGAAGAAACACTGTGTGATAGTTCCAGAAGGAAAAATGTACAGAGGAGACCCTAGTAACCTCATTGTCTTTTCTGTTAGTCATAGACTGAAAGAGCTGAGGGGTAAATCTGTAACCAGATCCACTAAGCTGAGGACAGTGATTGTGAAGTGGGGGCTAGGACTTGCATCTGTTAAGTGAGTCTCAAATAGGTTTTGGTTGGTTCCAGCTGCTGTCATCTGAAAGACATTCTGAGTAAATTGTACTATTTAAGTATTTTGGTGTATGGTAATGTTTCTGAATGTGTTCCAGGAACAGTGGCAAAAAATATCTTCATGCTGCTAATGAGTAAAGTTTTCAGCTTCTACAGAGGCCAGCTTCCCAATATCATTGAAATGCCAGGCAGTCTGAGTCAGTCTTGATCATCATTTTGGGAAAAAAATTCACTTCTTTTCTGAAAAATAGCATGAGAGAGGCGTGACCTCCCAATTACTCTGCCATTCCTTGGAACTGGGGAACTTGGTGTGAAGCACAGCAAAACTTCCTGAGGCTTGGGATGGGCCATGTGACAGACAACTCTTTTATGCCCCAATGCTTCAGGTACAGAAAAAGATATTTAGGCATCCATGGTGCTAAATGTCCTTTCTCCTCTGCACAGCCAAAGCCTGTTTTTGTTTTCTGCCCCTGTTCCTTCCCAGGCATGGTAACCACCACTGGTGGAGCTCAGATTTACTTCTCCATTTGGCTTTTCTCTTATGTCAGTTTTCATTAAATGCTTCAGAAAATCCAGGCCAGGCTCTGTGCTGACAGAAGTTGAGCCCTTATGAAGAGATATTTGGTGGATTCATATTTGTACAGCCTGGTCTGGAACTTTAGCTCCAGTAAAACGTTATGCAAAGTGGTTGCTTCTTCTTATTTGGCTCGTCCTATGGCTACACACATGTTCCTGCCTCCCACCAGGTGGGATGGTGGGCCTCTGGAGACCTCCATGTGAGATACTGCAAAGCTTCCCATCACACTGCCCCTGCTGTGGCTGCAGAGAGCACCAAAGCCAAATGAGCACCAAAGGATTCAGGTCCAAAGGTGTATCCTTGAACTCTAAGTGTATCCAGTCTCCCTAACTGGCCACATAACTCCTTACTTCAACATACTCCCTGTCTTAATATCAAATATATCTCTAAAATTAGAACTAACAAGAATACTAAGGAAACAGAAGAGGGAGATAAAGTGATTTAAAATTCTAAAACTGAAAACATTTTTCTCTTATGAATTTGATATGAAGAACAGATGGTCCTCTACAAAAAAACAAAAAACAAAAAAACAACAAAAACAACAAAAAAAAACAACAGCAGAAAAAAAAACAGAAGAAAGGAGCCTAGAATGAGCCTAGAACGAGTCTCCCACTGCACCAGGACCATGACCAACTGAAAGGCTAATGCAATTGATTGTTCTGTACAACGGAGATGCCCATCCTGTCTGCAGAGAAATCAGCTGTTTGTGGGGGTCTTTTAATTCATAGTTTCTCCTTATAGTTTTTTTTTCCCTAGTGTACAAGAGAATCACATTATGTGATACTCTGTCAGTTGGAAGCCTTATCTGGTCTTCTTAGGATGCATTTTCATGACTAATCTATATGTGCAAGAGCTAGACAATCTCGCTATAATGATGTTTGAAATGGGATTGTCATTGTGAAAACAAAGAAGCAAGTAGTAAGACCTCTTATTTTCTTGATCCTAAAATACACTCTATTTCCAGCCCTCAAGACATTTGCTTAGTAGGTCAGTGTGTGTCTAAGAAGCTGAATTTTTCTTCTCCAGAAATTGCTCTGAAAAGCTCAGTTGTTATTAACTAAAACCACTGCCACCAAAATGGAAACCCCATTGAAACAGGTTTGGCCTATAAGAAATTATTTTTCTATTTCAAAAAATCTAGTATTTCTCTTTTTAATGAGAACAACTGGTAACTGAAGGACCAGCTAAACTTTTCTTGAAGTCAGTGCATTACTTGCCTTGGTAGCCAGCACAGAATCTGTCAAAAATCCAGACCATCTTGTCTTCTTTTTCTTCTGAATTCACTGCTCCCTTAAACTGCTTTCTATTCATATGGAAATAATTTTGAAAGTGGAAGCCAAGCAAGTGGTACTTTTTTATTTAAAACAATTGGGTCATTAGCCATTTATGCTTGCTTGGTCTCCCACCATTCTTCTGTGGCAGGCCTGTGATGCTGTGTTTACAAAGATGTTTGCTTCTAAAAGTAACATACAAGGCCCATTTCAAATTGAACTAATTAAAAACTTATTGTTTGCCAGGTGCCAATGGGAGATTTGAGGTAAACAAGCATTTGGACCCTTCACCTTGCAAATCAAAGGATGTTTCCTCAAATCAAATGCTTTCTATTCCAGCTTTTTCATAATGTTTTGTACCCTTCCTTAAATTTGTTTAATTTGGCAGGACTGTAATTAGAGGCCAGACATGGACAAGTGCTCATCCGAGGCAATGAACAGTGAGTGAAGCACAAGAGTCTTGCTGAATTTTCAAGAAGCATTTTTCAAGGATGAACATCCTGTTCTTTAAGCCTAAATACTCAGGGAGATGACAAGGCTCTGCTTTTTCTAATTGATTCTGTTCTCCTTTAAAATTACTGCAATCAGTAATTTTAAAGGGGAACAAAACAGAACAAGTTCATTCCAATCACATCACAAAAGAGGGTAAGACCTCACTAGAGGGGCATCAGGCAAATTCAGACTGCAGCTGTTACAGACATAGACATCGAGAAAATGTTTCTTCTCCTCTGCAGAATCAATGCTCTTGTATCACCTTTATGCCATTGTAAGACTTTGACTTTACTAGACTAACTTCTGATTTATTCCCCTTGTGAACAGTGGAGAACGTAGTTCCTCATGTTCATGCATCCAGTGTTGTAGGAACAGCAGGCCATAAAATAAAATTAATCAGTGGAAAAAAATTAAGAAGCATCCTACTAACAAGAGTGTTTCCCCAGAGGCAGAGAAAACTGACTTTGCTGAAGAACAGCTTCTGCATGTTCTGCAGTTTTCATCCTTTGGCTGCTCCAAGTATGTGTCTGAAAAGGGTCTTTGTGCTTGAAATGAAGTACTCAAAACTGCACTTACTATCACAAAAAGTATGCTATAAAAGTTCCTACCCTGTATATCTACTTGTTGCTCTTACTGCTTTCTGGTACTTCTGCATGAGGAAAGACCATTTTTGTAATTGGAGTTGAATAAAAATAACACTTGAATGTGAAAGATATTTGCTGGGCTTTAGAACATTTTGATTTCTGGAAACAGACCACCTGCTGCGTAGGACCTATAAGTCTCCTAGCTAATAATCTTCTCTCCACTTGGACTAATTTTAGCTATTGCCACTTGAAACTTTTAATGGTTTCAGCCACCTACTGCCTTAACATAACTTTTACAGCCCCTCTCTAGAACTCTGCCTGTTCATATATCTGAGGATTATAAATAGTTTTATTTGGAAAATGGTCACTGGAGATGGAGGTGGAGAGACAGGAATCATCTGAGAGTAAATAGATTGTTAATTCCCTTCTGAGCACTGAGCTGCTGATTCATTCCCAATCAATTCCCACACAGCCTGGGCTGAGTCAGCCCAGAGGGTGTTGAATAGTCAAGAGCAAAGACAATTCAGAGGATAATGGTTCTGCGAAGTCCAAAACAGAAAAGTGATTCAGAAGGGGTAACTAAAAGAAGAAAAATATGTAGTGGAGACAGGGGGAAAAAAAAGAAAAAAGAAAAAAAAAAAAAGATTAGTAACCCCCATGCTGCCACCTCTGTCTGGGAAATGAAGGTGTTCAGGGAGCTTAGAGAAGAAACAGGTAAATGAAAAGAAAGGAATGGATGGAAGAGGTGAAAAGTCATTAAAAACCAAAAATAGTATTGGAACGAAATCATCAGAAAGAGACAAAAATGAAGATGGGTGTAGGCAGAAAATGGACTTGAAGCAGGAACACACTTCCAGGTATGTCTCAGGCTAGGCACTGATTTCCCATCCATGTAAGTATGCCCATAAAAGCTTGCATCTGTAAGTATCATACCGTACACATCCATGGGGAGGAAATAGAAGAAGAATGGCCCTACAGTCAAGGGCTTTCTATTCTTTATAGATCAAAGAGCATGAGATGGAAAAATAATAAGATTCATATGAGAGATGGACACTTCAGAGATATATGAATGTATTGGGGAGCACGTCCACCCAGATTAAAGTCAGGCTTCTCCCTTGGAGTCTGCTGTCAATTAAGTGAAGAGGGTGAAGCTCATCTGGATGCTCTGAATCAACCTATGAGACATTTCCACAGCCTTTGATTGCTCTAACACTTCAAAAATTCTCTAAGCCTCCTGAGTCCTCATACTGCAGTTCTCTTAAATCTGAAGTTCAGTGCCACAGCCTACTTGGGCTCAGGACAGAGACTTGGCACGCTGAAGAGTGTCTTGTGTCATGCCTTGTGCAGGAGCCTTCTCTCCTTGCACTTTGTTCACATGAAAGGCAAGCAGCTGCCATGGTGCTGTGCCTCCCACAGCAATAAGCTCCCTGCTTGCATTCAGCACTGCTGAATATACATTATGCCACAGTAATATAGGCTCTGGTTTCCTTTTTCTTAAAGCTTCTTATTTTAAAATAGTTTGTATATATTTAATCTGGGGTAGTTTAAGGAGGCCATAGGGAACGCTTGTCAACAACTACGCAAGAGAATATATTGCCTTGTATCTAGCAGATTAGAGCACAGTAATGGTTAAGATTTAGGCACAAATTAGTAGTATTAATCCCAAAGATTGAGGACAAACACTTAAAGCAAGACATGTCCCTGGGTACATCAGCACTAATCAGTACAGAACTACAGGGATGATGCAAGGCACACTTGAGTGAGATGCCTAAGTCAGAAGTGTGTTTGCCCAGTGAAAAGTGTGGTGTGAGTGGAGAGAGGTGGCACCTGAGAAGATGATTTAGCCAACTCAGCCTCTATAGGTTCTCCACAGTTCCTTTAGTGAGTCAAAGAGCACTTGTAATGCCAGCCTTATCAATTCAGACGGATGATTAAAGGGGTAAGCCCAAGTCTACACCCCTAATTCAGACACTAATTAGGTGTTCAAGTGAGGATGTGCAAGTTCCTCCAAGAACATATTGGTTATTTATATGCAGAAACAAGCCCCAAGTAACTGTGATGGGAATATTTCCATGACAGTTAGTCCCATCTCATTCCTCTAGGGAGCTGAGATAGACTTAGCATTGCATCTGTGTATTGCTCAGACACCCAAACACTTACCAGAACTGATGAAAAATAAAATAAACAGTTCTGGTATATTGTTCATAATGCCACACTCTTCTGCCAAAGAGAGACTCGTATGATTGCGGTTTATGGTTTGGTAAGCTCTTGCAGTATTTTAGAGAAAGCTGTTTTGCTTTAGTTTTGTTGTGTATTCACATAGAGAAGGAAAGCTCTAGAAAGCACTCTTCACACTGAGCAAATACCACTGAGTTTTGAGATGCTCCCTGGCTCCTGGCATGGCTGAAGAGCAACTTCCACGGTGTCAGACCAGCTCCAGAGAAAGTCTTATCTTATGAAACGGAGGTGGTTATTATATCTCTGAGCCATTGATAGGCCTCCAAAGAGAGTATTCTGGCTGCTGACTGGGAAAAATTACCATGTGGTGGCTACACCAGGCTGTGCTAGTGTGACAGAACAGAAATCCTGTGAGCAGTCATGCTGCCTGTGTCAGGACTAACCAGGCTACAGACTCTGCTAGCGGTAGCAGTGAGCTCTGCTGGGTCAGCTGGAGAGCACCTGGCTCAGCCTGGCATTGACCTGAGTCAGGATCACTCCACAGGCACTGCTCAGCCATGTGGGCTGGAGGCCTGAAGCCTTAGAGAAAAACATCTGCTTATCTCCAATTCCGACAGAGCTCTCTGTCAGGTACCTCTTCATGCATTACCATGTTACAGGCTGATGGCATTCCTTGCTCAATTCCCTCTGACACGTGGATGGCTCAGAGTCACACAGTGGTGCAAGGAGCTCCAAGCAGATGTGAGTCCTGGGCACTTCTCCCCTCCCACCATTGCATGGTGTACTTTTCATTGCTTCCTAACACCCTGCTCTAGGGCCTGCCACAGTTTTCTTTGCTGCTCTTCCCACACGGTTGTTCTGGATTGATCTATTACCTAACAACACAGGTGGGGATACAGGAAAGGAAATGGAAGTATCTTCATCTTCTGAAAAGCTCCAACAGTAGGATAGATGTCAGCTTGAATTGTTCCTTGCTTCAGAGAGTCTTTGGTATTATAGCTGTTGCACTGTAAACATGACATGCATTTTATAATTTACACGCTTGAACACATGACTAACTTCAGAGTACTGTTCCCATAATTAAAGTTAAGTCTGTATTTAAGTGTGTTGCTTAATCAGTGACCAAAGGCTAATGCAGAAACATTGATTCATTATATAAGAATAAGAATATAATAAGAATTAATAACACCTTAACACACTAATAAACTCCTAATTGGTTTCTGCCTATTTGCACTGATAGGATTTAAGAAAAAAACAGTATACTTGCAAAACAATTTGGGATCCTTATTAAGCAGAAATGAATGGATTTGCCTCAACTCATTATGTTTGACTGGAAAAATGATGTTTGTTTTTACTGATGTTGTAGTCAATAGTGTCCAAGTTAGGTGAAAAGCTTTTTATATCAGCTAATACCTCAACATATCAAAAGAAAATTTTTATAGCAAGTTTTATCAACAGCTCACTGTTCAGTGGCATGGTTCTGTGTGTATATGCTTGGCAGATGTGGATATGGAATCTTATGGGGTTTTCTTTTGAAAAAAAAAAAAGCTGGAATAATGACATTTAGATTTTTTTTTAATATATTCTGCCCAGAAAGCAAAAAAAAAAAAAAGTTTGCTGAAAGCATTAATTTTTTATTCAAAATGGAACATCTCCAGAGTTGCAACAGTGCAGCTAAGAAGCACTTTAACATAAAAGCATGTGGAGACCTCAGAAAGACTGACTGGAAAAAACCACTCTTCAAGGCAAAAAAAAGTAAAAAATTACATAGTAAACTAAGGCACAATCAAGTTAACGAAGTAATGTATTGAGATAATCTCTTGTCTATTAGCAGCCTCCATCTGGAAGAGACCGAGTCCAACCTTTTGTCCACAAATATCTGGCTTGGAATATGTTTTAACTGTTCTGTGGGATTAAGTACCTTATGTGGGGAGTGTCTCTTACAAACTGAGGTAATGTTTCATATCCTCTGGAAAACAGAGGATTGGCTTTGAGGAATTTGAAGCACCACTATGTGCCAGATGTTTGGTCATCTGGGAACTCAGCTGGAGAAAAGAGAGATCATAGAATGATAGCATTATGCTGGGTTGGAAAGGACTCATCAGGATCATCAAGTCCTACCCTGGCCCTATGCAGGACACTCCAAGAATCACACCTTGTGCCTGAGAATGTTGTCAAACACTTCTCAAACTCAGATACTCCTACTACAGACTACATCAGTATGCTGGACAGCTTAGGCTGGGGAATAGGTACTTTAGCTACCCAATACCATACTGGAATTAAGAAGTCAGCTAGAGTTTCATGAGAATACTTGAAGGAAAAATATTTTCCTTCACTTTATTCGCTCAGTTCAAGTCTTAGGATATCAGACAGTTGAGAAGAGCAGAATAAACAAGATCAGAGAACTGAGCTAAGTCTTCAAGTGATAACAGTGGATGCTCTGGGGATCAGAGCCAGGCTTGAGCATCATGGCATTTGGAAAATCTCAGTACAGCTTTTATCCTGGATACCTTCTGACAACAGCCTCAGACAGGGATTGCATCTGGAACTGGAATGCATTATCTTTTGAATAACCTTACTTTCCAAATGCTGAGTTTTCTCCAAACTGTTGTACTTAATGAATCACATCATATCAATTACTGGCAATTCTAAGAGGACACTGACTGAAATGGTAGCACACTGAAGAACAAAAGTGCTCCTCCCTTTGAGCTGGTGCAATATACAGCAGGCCCTTTACTAATAAGTCTCTTTCACAACATTCCTGTAAGGGAGAAATAGTTTGTAGTCTTCTTTTGTTGGTTGGTTGAGTTTTTGTTTGGAGTTGTTTGTGGGTTTCGGTTATTTTTTTGGGGGGGAAGCTGTTTCGTTTCTTGAAAAAAAATAGTTAACTCTCTGATGTACTATTTCTTTACTTGTTTTTCTCCATATTAAATCACACCAACATCACTTTGTTTTTTACTTCAGTGTTGCACAGACTGGGCACTTTTTAACAGCCTGTTTTCCTCACTAAATTGGAAAAACTGAAATTTCTAGCTGAGATACTTCCCAAAAGCAGATGCTTGAAATTGATGCTATTTCTAACAAAGGATATTGCTTAATGGAACAGTGCTTAATGGGAACACCAGCAGCTTATGGCATTGGTTTACCTCACATTACTGATGGTGCTCCAGGTTCCTGGAGACTCTGTTCCCTTAGATGCCAGCTCCCCAGCTTTCCTCTAGACTGAGACAGGCAGAAAAGCTCCTCTCTTGTCCATTGAGCACTGACTATGAGTGCAGAGGCACTAAAAGCTGGATATTTTATACCTGTTATATATGATCAAGGGGGAAAGTCCTCATCCTGTATCAGCCAGGGCACACTCACAGTTTCATCCTTTTGCCAATCTGTGGAGCCAGAAGCTGCTCGTCTGAGATCCTGCTCTAGTCACACAGTTTATGAGTTTATACCATCTTTCTGTGCTGTTTTCCTTTCCAGTGGGAAGGGGGATGTTTGGAGCAGAAAGTGGAATCTGCATGGGTTTAAAACAGTTTCTTCTTGCAGAGATTTAGCACTGAGTTCCAGCTCTCCTACCAAGATAAGCCAGCTACCCCATAGCAGCCTGGATCAGAGTCTAATCCTGCCACATCATCAGTTTAAACGGGGAACAAACAGACTTTATTGAATTGGCTAAGCTTTCAATTAAAATAATTGGAATGCTAGAACATTACAAATGCTTAAGCAGTGAAGTGAGGACTAGATAAAAATGGTTTTAGAAACCACCACTGAGAGACAGGCAAAAGAGCTCTTAAAGAAACCCAAGAGTATAATGCGTCATACCTACCAGGGAGGAAAATAAGCACTAGGAAAGAAAAACATATTATTATGATGATAAAAGGACTATGTTGGAGTGATTGTCTGCAGACTCCAACATCAAAATTAGAAGAATTTCTTTTCCCAGAACTGCAAAGGAGCTGGTTCTCCACATGAATAATGTGTTTACCATGTATTTTCTTGTGCTCTTCATTACTGAGACATTGCAGAAAAGAACTCTTAATTTTTTTCTTGGAAGCCAGTAATTGCCACATGAACAGCTGAGGCTCCTATGACCCATCAGTCTAGAGGTCTGTATATTAATGGAGAAATCTGAAGTTCAAAGTCTGATCATAATCCAGGGCTTGCAGAAAACTACAAAGTGTTTTTTCTTCCTACATATTGCTAAGGGACCTTCATAATACATAGTACAGGCCACTGTGAGCTAGGAATTCATGCTGGGAAGTGAAGGTGGACCCTTTGTAGCAGCATGGGGATGTATCAGCCTCAAACATCTGCCTCATTATCAAACAGCTGGGTTTGTAGCATTCATATGAAAAGCAGCAATATGAAAACATTTGAATAACTAGTTTGGGTGACATGGAATATCCCCTTCCCAGTACAACAGCCTTTGAAATCTAAAGTGTTGGAGTGAGAGTTCCTCTGGACCCAGGCCCAGAGGAAAGCCAAAGCACAGGGGTTGAATTAAAACCTTTGGATAAGCTGAGATACATGAAGTCATACCAAAGTGAAATAAAAATATGGATTTTTAACTTTTAGTAGAAATATATGCTAAGTGCCTTAAACATTAAAAAGCTGTAGCAGAGACCTTAAACACAGTTCTTACTGCAGCAGTGTTACCTTTTCACAGAATTCTTTATTTTAGACAAAATATAGATATAATTATACTGTTCACATTTTTTAGTGTTCACATAAACAGTAAGAACTGACTGAAACTTGTCATGGGTTAGCAAAGCATAGTCCCGGAAGTGATGTTCTTGCAAAGGGGTGCTTACAGCTTCCTCTGTGGCCAGTTTGAATATGGACAATTCTTTGAGCCACTTAAAGTTGTGACCGCCTCTGTGATGCACACTTAAGAATAGACAAACCCCGAGGCAGAGGCTCTCTCTCATTTCCGGTGCTGGGACAGGTGGCTGCGGGCCAGGCCGGGCTGGGCCACGGCCATCCTGGAGCTGATGGGCCCTGTTCCACCCGTGGACCCCCCCCCCCCGCCCAGTACTGCTGTGGGCAGCGGGAGCAGCTCAGCTCCCCTCCCCCCCTCCACTGCAATAAGCCACATTCCAGCTGCAAGGCCTAGGTGAGATTAACCCTTTTAGTGCTGTGAAGAGCTGAAAACCTGAGGGAAGAGAAAGAGGAGATGCTTAAAGCTGAAATTCTGTTGTAAAGCTATGATATATCAGAGTACTCGTTGTAATATCATAAAGATATGGGGGGTGGAGCGTTCAACTTGTGCTTGTGAGTAAAAGCACCTGCACTGAGATAGGCAGATGCTGACACAACTGTAATTTCATGAGAAGTTTGAACAGGGAGAGATGGAAGCGATGAGGACTTTTGCTTCAAATGGGAAAGGAGAAAACCTCAGTTCCTAGAGATGCTCCCAGAGATGGTCCTAAAGATGAAGATGAGGAAGACCCTTTGCTCCCAGGGAAGGAGAAGGGCCTCTGTTCTTAGAGATGAAATGCTCCCAGAGATGGGTGAAGGGAACTTTTGTTTCTGAATGGCTCAACCTTAAAATTGTACCCCAAAAAACTTCAAGAGTGGACCCTCAAAAGCAGTTGTGGGAAAAGCTGCAAGTTGGGGGAAGGGACTCACATGTGAGCAGAGAGACTCCTCTTCCTAAATGGACTGAACAAAGTTATTTGGAAGTGGGCGGCTGTCTTGTTGTGATAATGTGCTCATAGCATGGGCAAGAGAGACTCCTCTTCCTAAATGGACTGAACAAGGTTATTATGGAAGTGGTAAACAGACTGAACATCTGAAGGGTTGTCTTTTTATATTGCCACTTGGAGAAGGGAGAAAGGTGGGGGGAGGAGAAGAGTTCTGAAGGTGTGGTATGATTTTTTTCCCTCTTTTAGGTCTGTTAATAAACTTCTTATATTCTTTCAAGTTTGGTGCCTGCTTCACATTTCTCCTAATTCTTATCTCACAGAAGGTAAACAGTAATGAGTATCTTGGACCAAACCACTACACTAAATTGGTGTTTCTGCCCGGTTACAAACCAAACCCACTACAAAATGGTATATGCAAATCTGTGTAATACCTATGTAACACTTGTGTAAGACTTACGACTGTCAGAATTAGACTGGGGTAGGTTAAGAAAAGGAAAACTAGAATCGTGTGTTAATTTTATTGGTCAATGAACAAATATAATCCACACTTCTGCAAGTTTAGAGAAGAAGAAGCTGTTTTCTACTTGCTGTTTGCCTGCTGCTGCTGCTGTTACTGCTTGGCCTTATCATGTAACCCCTTCGAACTCTACCTTCAGAAGACTATGAGACTATGAAATAAAGAACTTTAGCAGGAGAGCAGCCTCCTCTGCTCTTTCACCCTCCTCCAAAAAGGAAGGGTATCCCATCAAAAGCTCAACACTAAAGAAGATGGTTAAACTATACTGGATGATCTAACTAAACGACATGACTCGATAATTGTTTGCATGTGCATGGCAGCACAGTGTGTGGCTACCTCTTGCTTTTGAAAACCAGTGTGCACATATCAATGTTTCTGTATCACCTACCAAGCAGTGAATAGCTGAGCAAGGATGGAGGAACAAAGGCTCCTCTCAGTGTGGTCATCAGAGAAGACTCCGCAGGGAACAAACAAGGAGAAACTGCCTGATGAAGGGTTAGTAAGGAAGTGGGAGTGTCACAGAAAACAGCCCAAAATGATTCATCTGATCAGCCTATGAGTACTCTGCTTTATCTAACTCCTCATGTTGCTGTTATATTGGATTAGACTGTCCCACAATCCCTGCTAAAACCTGGAACTGCTCATCTTTTTGCCCCTGTCATCTGACAAAGCACAAGCCACAGGCCTCCTGTGACTAAGAGCCTCTCCTTGCACTTAGGAAGTGGAGGATGCTTCCTCACTGGCTTTTTCCTAGTTATGCAGAAACACATCCGCTTTGTGATCTTTTCTTTCCTTCTTGGCCAAGAAAGATGATCTCCTGCTGCAAACCCCCTTCTACCTTGGATTCGGCTGTTGTATGCCCTTATTCTGTCACATCAATCTAAACCAGGGAAAAGCTGGAAGAGAGAAATGGGATCATGCAGACTTTCTCTGCTGTGTCAATTTCTAGCTATTATCCATTTATTTTGCAGTCTTAAACTCTGTTTCACCATCCATGATAAGAAAATATTCTGGCCATAATTTACAATGAATAGGGAAGGAGAATTTTGGTTTCCCCTTCCAAAACCAGAAACAAGCCTCAATCTAGCAACGCCTTTCCTACTGACACCAGACTAACGGAGAGAAAATATGTAAAATTATGACCACCTCCTCACCTGATCTCCTCCTATGTCTCTGTATCTTCTGGAAAGCTGTATCCTGAGCACAGTGAGGGAAAACTCGAACCTAAAAACCAGAAGTTCCTCCAAACCTCTGTACCAAAGAAAGGGCACCAGGCAAGACTAACGTTATCTAGTTGTAAGGACTACAAATCTAGTATTTGTATTAGAGTTGAGCATATTCTAGTAGTAGTATTCTAGAATTTTGTATTTGCTTTGCATTTAGGACAGACATAGATATATTTGGTGCCTTGATTTCAGCCTTTTTTATTCTACTTTTTGAGAGCATTTTGACCAATCCATTCTCTTTAGGAATGCTACAAAAAACTCAAGCTCTGTGCCATGCTCCCTGCGGGAATATTCCCTTCCCTGAACCACCAAACAGTTGCTGATTGGATTTCCTGCCTTTGCCCCTTGCTTCTTACCATATTGGATTCCATCTGGTCATACACCTTAAAAATGTAATGTGCTGATGTGCTAGCTGTCTCTATAATACACAGGAGGTGTAAACATGAGAGAAACCAATGACCTTTAATGCATCAGAAAGAGAAGGTGAGAAAGTATAGGAAAAATGTATGTTGGGGCAAATAGTGTAGGATGGAGTTACTTTAGGCCTAAAAGATAAATGGATTTTGTCTTCAATAGCAAATTTTTCTTTGAGATAACTTGAACTTATTGTTAAGGAGAAACGTAAGGTCAGAGAAACAGATTTCTGACAATTGATATTTGTTAGACAGAGGCTCTTCCTGGATGGATGAGGGAAGAACAACAGATAGTATCTACCTCAACTTCAGCAAGGCTTTTTATACTGTGTCTCACAACATCCTCATACGCAAACTCAGGAAGTGTGGACAGAATGAGTAGAAAATGAGGTGGCTTGAGAAGTGGCTGAATGGCAGATCCCAGAGGGTCAGAAATAGTGGCACAGTGTCTATTTGGAGGCCTGCTAGTCATGGTGTCCCCCAAGGTTCAATGCTATACTGTAACTTATTCATCCATGACTTGGAAAAAGGGACAGATGCCTCCTCAGCAAGTTCACTGATGATACAAAAATGGGAGGAATGGCCAACACCCCGGTGTGCTTTGCAGCCCTTCAGAAGGACAAGGATGGAGAGATGGTCAGAGAAGAACCATCTGAAATTCAGCAAAGGCAAATGCCAGGTCCTGCACCTGGGGAGGAACAAGCCCAGGCACCAGCACAGGCTGGGGCTGACCTGCTGGGGGGCAGCTCTGCAGACCTGCAGGTCCTGGTGGACACCAAGCTGTCCATGAGCCAGCAGAGTGTCCTCGTGGCCAAGGAGGCCAGTGGTATCCTGGGGGGCATTAGGAAGGGCATTGCCAGCAGGTCATGGAAGGGGATCCTGCCCCTGTACTCAGCCCTGGTGAGGCCTCACCTGGAGAGCTGTGTCCAGTTCTGGACTCCTCAGGACAAGAGAGACATGGAATTCCTGAGCGGGTCCAGTGGAGGCTACAAAGATGATGAGGGGTCTGGAGCACCTCTTATGAGGAAAGGCCGAGGGAGCTGGGCCTGTTCAGCCTCAAAGAGATACAACTGAGAGGGGACCTCATTAGTGTCTATCAGTACCTGAAGGGAAAATACCAAGAGGATGAATCCAGGCTCTTCTCGGTGGCACCAAGCAACAGAACAAGAGGCAATGGGCAGAAACTGATGCACAGGAAGTTCCACCTGAACACAAGGAAGAATTTCTTTACTGTGCAGGTGACCATGCACTGGAACAGATTGCCCAGAAAGGTTGTGGAATCTTCCTCACTGGGAGAGACAACTGCCTGGACACAATCCTGTGCCTCTGGGATGATGCTGCTGAAGCAGGGAGGTTGACCACATAACCCACTGTGGTCTCTTCCAACATTACCCATTCTGTGATGTGATCAGAAAAATAAGGGAGAAGGAACTTTTTTGCGTTTATTGCATTCTACAAAGAGCTTTTGTACTAGACATGAAAAAGAATCAAAATGGTCAAGAGATTCTGTAGTAAAAAAGATGCAGGAATTCATCAGCAGATCAGGTTTTGCCATCATCACATTTATATAGCTGAAAATTCACTTTGGCAATATTGCAGCAAATAAAGCATGTCCCACAAAAAGCTCAGCCAGAAAGATCACCCGTGAGAATTCCAGATACTACAAGATGCTAGAAAAACCTGTATCACTTTTCAGGCTTAAAGCAATAGAAATTGCAATTTCATATCTGGATATCCTCTCAGATCCTTAGGCTTTTTCAATTGGCAACTAGTGGAACGACTGGGAGGTTACCAAGGCTGTGGTTTGGAATTTCCTGAGGAGTTTAGCCAGAGTATGTCCTACTTCTTTACAATGATTGCAGATGTCTGATATCCACAATGGGATTATATTGCAAACCATGGGTGCAGTTAATTCTGCTTTGATTTTTTCCAGTTGCCATGAGTCTTCATTTTGGGGATGTTAGAATATCTGTTATTTTTAAAAACCACCACTAGAGATCCAGTTCCTGTCGTAGCACATAAATATTTTTGGCTTTAAGCAATTTTAACCCAAATGCTACATCACAAAGATGAGAACTGACTCATAACAATGCAAACAAAGATAATGATGATTTTGGATATGTGGTATTGGGTCCCTATCTCTTGAGCAAGATAGTTCCTGGAAAGGTTCCCTGAACACCATTCTGTGAGTTCCCTTGAGTCAGCTTTCAGCTCTCAACAGACATCTCATTCAGCCGAACCTGAACCTAGATGGAGGCTGTAGAAATGTGCACAGCCTGTGGCCTTGTAGCCAAGACAGGAAAAACCCTAAGGGTTGTGGTGCAGAGAAAGGGTCTTGGTCAGATGAGGTATTAGTATCTGTGGGTTGCCAAACACTGTTGCATGGGTGAGAGACTAGACACTGGCATCTGTGTCCCCTTGTACAACGTCTGCCCCAAACAGAGCCAAAAAAGTCTAGGGAGTGCCCTCTGCCATAGCAGCAAAGCCACTTTCTTCACCTTGCTGAGACTTGTGAAGACAGTGGGCAGTCTTTAATAGGATCTGCTAATTTAAAATACTGTTATGGTGCCCACAAGTGACCAGCTTCACCCATCGAGATTTAATTATGTGGCACACAGGACAATTTTCACCACTTTTTTTTTCTTTCATCTATGAAATTCTGAAGGTGTCTCATTATAGTCTCTGAAGCCTTCTCAGTCTTCCCTGCATTAAGGTCATAACGCTGTTGATGAGTTATGTTCACTTGTGTTTAGAACCAGATGAAGATTTACTCTGTTTCTATTAGAACCTGTACTTCTTGAAAGACACCAGGGATTTTAATCCTACAGAATTTTCTACATATTTCAGTGACAGTGCTCTTTCAAACAGGGGTGAGACTAAGATCTTCTGGCATGAAAAAGTGGTTGTCTTATCCACCCACAAATTAGTGAGTCCAGCCATATCTCTAAAATTTTAGTCCCTGGGACTCTGATACTTAATTATTGACAGAAATTCAAATACCATTAAGAAAAGATAATTGGTAGGTTCCAAGAAGAGGACTGTTAGTGTTCTCAGAGCTCTCAGCAGGGCAAGGTGAACTCCAGAGCTTCCTTTCTGTTAGCACTCACTATTCAGTGATGCTGCTGTTGCTAAGAACAGGCAGCTGAATTATGATCTTGAAATTCCTATGTAAAAACTCAGACCATCAAGCTCTTTGCTACTCCGAGTTTTTACACAGGAATTTCAAGATGATAAGTGAAGCGGGCAGGTTTTAGAGAATGTATTTCTTCAGAAAAGTCCTACTCATCTCCCACATTGCATTCTCAGTGTGCCAGCTAGGCATGTTCCTAGAGGCTGCTCTTAACCAGTGCTGCCTGTACTTTTGATGATCCAGTTTTTCATAAGAATTTGTTTAAGTCTGGGTAGGTCATGCTCTGCTGTCTGATAGTTAAAAGTTACCTTGACTAAATCTTTGTAGATTTGGTGTCTTTCAGCCCTGCATGCTTTAAGGAGATATACCAATGGCAGGATGTGACTTACCCCTAAGACTGTGTAGTGCATCAGCCTGATACTTTCAACATGTAGATACTGAGCTGGCCTTGTAATGCTGTCTGACATAGAGGAATTGTTCTGGTAAACAAGGTGGATTTTCTGAATTGTTGATTTTTTTTCTTTAAATATTGGCATGCATTGCTCTCTGACAGCTCATTTGCTTGTAAATTAGAAGAAAATACTATGAGAGAAGCATAGCTCCTGTCTGTTTAGGCTGCAAGGTGCTTGTGATCTGTTGAGTCAATGAAGATGTTGACTGTTTGTTAGTTATTTGCCTAAGCTTTGGTGTCTGATAATCAGCTGAGCAATCCACTGCAGGTTTCCACTCATATCTGCATAACTTGTATTGTACCAACCAACACCAAAACTGCCGATGTCTGCAGCAGTGTCAGTGGGCTTAGAAATTGTATCAGGTACAGCTTGCAGTACATGATCAGGTGTTTCTTGCTCTTCCTTCAAGGAGCTGTCTGAGATCAAGTTAGACACGTTATTCCTCTGTAAGTGTATTACATGGGGGACTGCACCTGTCCTTATACACTTTCAGCTATGATATTTCAGGTTTGACCCATTTTGGATGTGCCCTTAAATCATGTATCAGTCATAGGTGCTAAGAATAGTAGCTAACTTTTCTGGATGACATGCATTCTTTCACATAATTGTAGTTACAGCTTGCGTGTTAAGCTGAACTGGGATTATCATGGAGGTGATTGTTTCCCTTACCTAAATGTCATATGTACAGCAGTCTAGTCACTTCTTGGTGTTAGAGAATCACACTTCTTTGTAGAGTTTCTGAAGCCCCTGTAACACTTTGATAATGTACACAAGTAAGATTCATACCAAAGGGGTGATACAATACCCTTGTTCTGTTTCACTGGTCCTTGTTAAATTTGTAAAGAGTTCATACAAACCCAGCACATGTCTTGGCTTTGCAGCTTGTCAATGGTTTTGAATCATATTAGGTGAAATATGTGCCCCTTCAGATACTGAGGAAAGTGACTTTGAGCCATTCCAGTCATGGGCTGATACTCATCTTTGGGAAAGTTTCCGTTATAATCCAGTGACAGAAGCTTCGCTTGTTACATAAAAAGGTCTTGCAGATACCAAGCAATAGATGCCACCTCTCCTGAGGAGCGCTGCAATTCAGTAATGATCTCAGAAATAACACACTGATCACCTTTGCTTGGGACCTATTTCCTCTGCTTTGACCTATTCTGTCTTCCAGTGGTTACAGGACGTTACTCCTGTTTTCCTGGTGATCTGATAGACTTCATCTTTTGTGGGCTCTTCATCACAGCTGTGTCTCTTTGTTGCTGTTGGGGCGGTCACGACACACACACAGAGTACCTCTTTCAAGGGCCAAAAAGCCGTTTATTAAACAAAGCAGCCTCTTTTATACACCTTTTGTATGTTATCATTCATGTTACAGATTCATTGGCTGCTAAACTACTACAATAGACTCATTGGCTATTACTAACTACAACATACTGCCATTGGCTACCTACAGCATAAGCATTCAAGCATTCAGAAGAATAACAGGTGCAGATATGTTGCTGTTTTTCTCTTTCTATTGTTTAACTTTCTTGCTTCTGTTGATATTACATTTTCATGGGTAAAAACTAATTGTTTTTCTTCTCACTGACTTTTCTCACAGTCCTTGTCTAGCCAAAGTAACAGGCCTGAGCCATAATTTTACAAAGACAACAAGGCCTTCATTTTATAAGGTTTTATTTAAATGCCACATCTCTTCTGCTCCCACATTCAGAGTACTTGGTCTGCACTTATTTCAGGGCTGGGGGAGTCAGATCCTAGGGGGAGCTCCCCACCATCCTTACTGCTATTTGCTTACTTCAGACTATCTGCCTCATATAAATAAAGACGTTTCTGTTTATTTTTCTGAGGTATGGGCACTGTTCCCATTTCTTTATAAGTGCTTCCTCTGTGTTTTTGTACCTTCCAGCTCACAATAAGGCATATAAAGCAGAAATCTTGATTTCTGGCATTTTATTTATTCTCACTTCATTCAGAAGCCATTTATATTAACCACTGGAACAGAGCCCTGTGGTGTTGAATCTTTTCTTTGCTATTGCAGTAACCTATCCCATCCTGTTCTCTCTCCCACCCATCCATGCTGGGGTGTTGACTTTTCCCCCTGGCTATTTGTGTTGGCACCTTTGGCAATAGCATTTCAGCCCCAGCATTCTTTCCAGCTCAGGAACAGCAGGGAGTTTTCCTTCTGACTGCTTCTGATAATTTCCTACAAGGTGAAAAAAGAAGGAGTGTATGCTCTGAGCTCCCAAGTGGACATTGATTTACATGTTCGGAGTTACAGGTCTAGACAGTCTATTTGACTAATGACATTTTAAAAGTGCAAATATGCTTTTTTTAAACCCACCTTCTGTCATCCTTCTCCAGAAATAGACAATCAAAATGTCTTGCAGGTGAAGCTAGCTCCCAAGGCCTCTGGGTATTATTGGTTGTCAATTATTTCTTTTTGAGATCTAATGTTGACAAAGGCAAGTACCTCTCAATAAAGCTTCATGAGTGGGCTCCTTTAGGTGAAGTTCCCAGTTGTAAATTTAAGTGTTATTTACTGTCTGTGTAGGAAATTAGTGTAGGAAGACTAAGCAAAAGCCCTGTGAAAGGAGAGTGTGATTTTATTTTGCAAATCTCTGTGTAAGTTGTTTCTACCCACTGACATTCTCACAAGCATATATTCCAAAGGAGGAAGACATATAGTCAAGTTTCCTGACTGTTTTCTTTCCCGGTTTGGGCATTTGTGCCGCTGTGGTCTGTTGTCCCGTTGGGAGAGCTGGAAGAAGCACAGCACATGCACCAGGTTGTACTTCTGTTACCACCCTCCTTGCACCACAGCTTGGCTTCATCAGAGCACAGGCTGTCTGACCTTGTTGTAAACATTATATTCCTCTGTCTCGATCAGTTTCATTGCTTACACTCAAGTTCTATGAGCACAGGGCATTCTTCTAACCCTTGCTCTTTTTTCCTTTTTCCCCTGATTTCACATGCATATTTTCACTTTATGTTAGAATTGTCGTATTTCTGTTACAAATCTTTATACCTGCTAGCAGGTATTAGGATAGCTTGGGGGTGGAGATTTTCAAAGGATACCATATGGCAGGTTTTCTCACTAAGTGTAGTCCCATGTCACACACTAATGCCAATACAACCCCACTCTGTGCATCTCACCCCTACTTGTTTTCACAAAATACTGAGTAGCACTTTATGTTCTTTAAGAAGCCATGCATTACTTATACTTGTGGACCTATTACGCCTGGAGGAAGATGGTCTCTGCAAAGAAAAACAACCTAAAATTAATTTGGAGGAGTGTACTTGTAGGAAGCCACACTTCAGGTCGATTCATTTGCTGTGTACACACAAAACTGGCCTCTCTGCTGAGGCTTCAGCCAGAGTATGAAGCCTTTGATTGCCTCTGAAGTGAGACCTGCCTGAGAGGAGAGCATCGAAACACACTCCGCATACATGGCCCAGCCCGCTTGAGGGAAGGCACACTGTGCCATCTGCTGTCTCCAGCACAGCAGAGGCATGCTGGTCATTTTCAGCAAACAGAAATGTTGGCATGAAACAGGGAGCAGTAATACTTTCAGGCTGTTGGCAGAGCTTTCTTCATTCTTTAAGAAAATTCATCCTTTTGGTTTCTTGCCTTTTTCTTTTGGGAATCAGAACTGGGCCTGTCTTTATTTGAAAACTCCTGTTTCTGCTGAAGAAGCGTATTTCTTATACACTGAGCTCAAAGGATCTCATTGCTGAGCTTCCAGAGAGTGTAATGATGAAGTCCTTGTGAGACATATGTTCCAAAGACCTTACATGAAAGATACCCATTTTCTTTCACTATGAAAAAAGGTTACAGAAAATGGCTCTAACAGTGAGTAGATTGTAAATAAACAAATTACAGGCAAAAAAGTTCTAGCAATGTAATTATTCTGTAGTTTTGTATGAACACATATTATCTTTATTTGCTGTAAAGGCAAATTTAGAATCATCTGCAGGATTTTTTAGTAATTCATTTAATTTCCTGTTTTCTGAGTTATTTGACTTCTAGAGCATGTTTTTTAAGACAGGGGCTGAAAGCATCAACTGCTGTTCTTTGAAGATGATACGGGAAACTCAGGAAACTCAAGTTTCAAAAGATTAGCTAGTTCATAAGAGGAATATATTTTACCAAGTCCATGTATATTCCAAATAGTGGACTGACTCTCAACTGGACTGTGGTGACCAGCAGCCTTCATCTGTTTTTAAAAAAGGAGAAATAATATTTTTCCCAAATGTCGAGGACCTGGGAAAAAAGCTATATGTAAGATAGTTGTGTAACAGTGACAGAAAATTAGTGCCTGCCACTTTTAATGCATAAAAATAGTTGAGGTCCTTTCTCCTCACTGCCTCCTAGTCCCACCTCTACCCCAATGTAAAGATCAGGTTTTCAGTGATAATCTCTTCCCCATCAAAGCACTGCAAATGTTTTTCTTCCCACACCTCAAATCCAGAGCCAGAAACCTCCTCTTCAGGGAAACCTGACTTTGTTGTTGGGGAGTAGTGAAGCCATCAGGATTGCCAAAGAACCATGGGTTAGGGCTTTGTCTCTCAGTGTACAGATCTTTGGCAGCTCTGCCCTGTCCCTCTGGGACCTCTGGGCCTGTACAGACTGTGGTCTCACTCCCATTAGTGAGCCCCAGCTAATACGCCTTACTTTGGCCTCCAGAGATCCTCAACACACAGTGAAAAGGCAGCAGCATGAACTGGTGACATGTGAAAATGAATCCTGATGAGAGATGTGGAAACACTCACATGGATTCCATTTAAAGGCTAGATGTAGAAGGGATGAATGGTAGTGCCCGTAATGCATGTCCCTTTATTTTTGTGTCACCTGCTCCTGGGGCCACATGACACCACCCTGTAACCCCCCCCCAAGCATCAGGGTTAGGATCAAGGGCATGAGTGCCATCTTACAGAGGCAATTCAGCTCGCCTCCAGACACAGAACAAGTTCAGCAGCCAAAGCTTCTAAGCAAAGTAAATCTTTCAGAGGCTAAATTCAAACATTATCACAGAAATTACCACCACTGGATATCAAGAGAATGCCCTGGTTGCCCTATTCAACAAACACCAAACTACTGCACAGGCTTCTTCTTTGCTCCTGGGGAAGAAAAGCAGACAAGTAAGGGAAGAGAAAGGCTTCTCAGAGAAAAGCTTTTATCTAACTTCAAAGGCAAGGTCTTCAGAGAGAGCTGGATTAATGAGCTTATTAGCAAACAAGTTCCATGCTTCTACAGAAAATAGCCATATCTGATTTCTGGCACTAAAGCCTTTTAATTCTTCCCATATTTGCAGTCCAGATCCCTTGAGCTGTCTACTTCCAGGACCAAGCCCCTGTGGTATGGCTGAAGGGTAGGCCTGGTGCATGCAGATGAAGTGTAGTTCCATGACAGCTGGGCCAGGAAGGACGCAAGTGTCTCAGGGCTCAAAATCCAGAAGAGATGCTGTGACCGTCCAGTCTGAGCTTTTCTAAAACTTAGGCCATTGATGCATCCTGAATTCATTTCAGCTTATGTTGGAGCAGACCAGTTGGAAAAGTAACCCTCTCCATTTTAAAGTTTCCATGGAGGTGGAACTCCTGCACTTCTTTACTAGAAGGCATTTTCTGATCTATTAATCATTCCTAGTTCTGCTCTGCCTCTATTTCACCAGCACCCTTTTGAACTGCGGGCATCAGGACCTGTCTGAGCACTTTGGAATTTGCACTGATGTCAAAGACAGACATGTGGCAACTTCTTTACAACTGGATGTAGGCCCATTTTCACAACATCCTTTAGCTGCTGTGGCCCCTTGTCCCATGGGGAGCTCACAAATAGCTAACTATCTGCCATGAACCCTCGTTCTCCTTCAAACTGCTGGCATGAGTTTCCCTATTCTGCAAACATTCACGATGCTTTGTTGTCTTCAATGGATGATTTGCCATTTAGCTGTATTCAAATGTACTCTGCTTACCCCACACAGTCAGCCTGTCTAGGTTCCACATGGTTATATCTTTATTTTGCACTCCTTCGCATTCAGGGGTATTTTTTACCATCTGTGCTGCTAACAGGCCCTGTGATAGAAAATAAAGAGAATATTAGTTATTCACTCCAGGAACAGCAGGGAGGGTGACTACTCTTCAGCACCTTCCTTCCCTTTTCTCTCTCTTGTGGCTGCTGCCATTTTGGCTGAGCATAAGGACTGTTACAAAAGAGGACAGTGCATAGTAACGCAGATGGAGAAGGGCTGCTTTGGTTTAGAGTGAAGGTGGACGCAAGCGTGTGGGATCTGCTCCAGAGCCTCCCCTTAGCACTCACCCCCAGGCAGTCCATGGGAGGCAGGGCACAAATACAGAGATGACCACCTTGCACAGCTGACGCATTCGAGCTTGCTGGCAGGCACACAGGAATGAGCTCTAAGCTGGCTATCCAGTTATCCCAGCAGCCAGCCATGGGGCTTACCATGGCCAGCTGACCCAGCCCCCTTCAGTGAGGCCTCAATTGTCGTGACTGCTGTCCACTGGCATCCAAGCCCACCTCTGCAACTGGCATGACCTCTGCTCTGTGCTGTGTACTCAAAGGCCATTCTGGATTCAGTAATGCTTAATTTTTAAGATACTTTTTAAGAACACCTTCCAGAATTAGAGTTTGTGAAGTCTACCTCAGTGTCTTTTCTCATTTGCCTTTTGACTACCAAGGGGAGTTAATTAGTATCAGCATGAATGTAAGAACTGCAGGAAGCAGAAAAAGATACACAAACTTTCTTGAGTCTATTCAGCTCCCAGAGAGTTCTCATCAGACTTCATCCAAATGTCATCCTTGGTTTGCTTCTTTCAGAAACCTACTGTTCCTGTGTGTTTAAAATGATCCTGTGGATGTACTGCTCATCTGAGCTAATTAAAGCCTGTAGACTAACAGGCATATTTTGCTCCTTTTTCTATCTACAAATGCTGGAGATGCTGTATGTGCAAAGATGTATGGTAGATTTTTGGGGTTAAACTATGACAGCTTTATGTGCAATAAAAGGAATGTATGTGAGCTGATACTGTCTGTTGCAGAACTGATTTTAAGTGTTCTTTTTTCTTTTGATGTTTCAATAATAACCTAATAATTTTAATTTCAGGAAGGAGGAATATATAACATTCTCATCTTTTAAAATAGTTTTACTCTTATATGAAAGTTAATATTAAATAGGTTAATGTTCTAATTTGGTTTATTAACACTTTCAAACATTTTTTGGCCAGCTCCTGATAAAACTTCTTAAATTAAAACCTTTTGGCATGATATTTCAAGAATGCTGTAAGGAATTTATTCTATATCTGCCTTTTGAACCTATAGTGATTTGCTAACTAAATCTATGGCTTTGAAAATCGCTTTTTAGTCTGTGTAATGGGCTCTTAAGTGTTGGGGTCCCTTCCCCCCTGCCATGTGGTCCTGAGAGAGGGGCCCTGGGGGAGACATGGGGTTTCCCTAGCCCCTGGTCAGCCTTGTTCCCCATTGGTTGTTTTGTGTCCTGTGATTGAGCAGTTCCTCGGCAGATCCCGGCCATGAGGCTGGAGATCTCTCTGAAAATATCTACCAAGAATCGGTCCATATATATTCTTTCCATGGGCCTCATTGTCTGATACACGTTGCAGTTTCCCCACTGTAACAAATGGTGGGTAATGTGAGCAGAATGATCCCCGATAAGGACAGCGACTGATTTGTGAGTAAACTCTGGATTTCTCTTCTGGTTTTGGTTTTGCTGTTCCATCTCTAAAATAGGGAGGAACCGTGGAAAGACTTTTGGCTCTCCGAGCTGCACATGGACATTTATCTTAAACTTGAAAAGATTCTTGAACAATGATTTGTAAATTTTAGCTTAATTCAAGCTCAAAAGGAGCTGAAACACTTCCTGGCATGGTTGTTTAAGAACTTTTTCTACGTTTCTTGGGATTTGATTCTTACCAAAGAATTTTGGGTGACCGTTTGGACACAGTTAATTTCTGAGTCAAAATAAATGCCAATGGAAGAATATTTTCGTGAATATTATTTAATTACCGAGACTGTTGAGCAATGTCAGCTGTGTCTTGGCGAGGGGAAGCCTGGCGCAGGGACCGTGCGGCCCAGGCCATGTGGACCGAGTGCTCTCCGAGCAGCAGCGAGGCAGTTCCCGCGCGCGGGCGGAGCGACGCGAGCTGCAGTGTCGG
The DNA here is from genome assembly GCF_000738735.6 of Corvus cornix cornix. Classification (NCBI taxonomy): domain Eukaryota; kingdom Metazoa; phylum Chordata; class Aves; order Passeriformes; family Corvidae; genus Corvus; species Corvus cornix. Next base: position 22,730,355 of record NC_046357.1, on the reverse strand, counting down.
CGGCGGAGCGAGGCACGGTGGGGAGCGGCGAGACCCGCCGGTGCCCACCTGGCCCCGCGCAGAGTGTAGTGGAACAAGCCCCGTGAGGGGAGTGGCGTGCAGGCGGTGGCCAGCAGTGATGGAGTGTAGCAGAGCCACGCCCAGCAGAAACGCACGCTGAAGCAAGGCACCGGGGGGTCGCTGCTCGGGAGCCTGGCCAAGACGTGGGTGCGGCGCCAGGCAGCAGCAGTGCAGCTGAAAGCAGAGGCAGCGACACGCGGGGAGCTGAGCGTCAAGGCCCGGCCCTGCCCATGCAGCCCTGAATGCGACCCCGGGAAGAGCGTGCAGGCACGAGCAGCTCTGACGGCCCCAGCAGCACTGACAACCCTGGCAGTTCCAACACGGGAGCAAGTGAAAGTGAAAGAGAAAGCAAGAACGCAGTGAGACAGAAAACAGCAGCCCATTGGGAAAAGGAAAAAATCATTGTAGCTAAGGTTTTAGGAATAGTAAAATGGTATAATGTTAAACAAAATTATGGTTTTATAAAGAGATGTGACAACCAGGAAGACATATTTGTTCATAGAACTGCCATTAAAAAGAATAACCCAGAAAAATACATCCCAAGTTTAGGAGACAGAGAAATAGTAGAGTTCAAAATTGTGCAAGGTAGAAAAGGGTTACAAGGGGCAGAGGTCACTGGGCCTGATGGTGTTTCTGTGAAAGGCAGTATATATGCTAAAAATCGTAGTCATGTTAGACAATATCCGCATTATAAACAGCCCCTACAGTCTCCCTTTCCTAATCCCACCTTTCCCTTTTATCCTATATCCTATTACCCCCAGTGTATTCCCAATCCGTTTTTTCACCCATGGTTTCCCTCACAAAACCATGCCTTTGCCAATTGTTTCCTCAAAAATCCCTTTCCAATGCTGAGTGGGGGATGAAGAGGGGGAAGGAAGAAATTAACTATTGTTGTTTAGAGTTCCAACAGGTACAAATGGAAGAAACCCTCTCCTGCCTCAGTTTCCCCACAAAGCATGCCCAGAGAGTTCTGTCTCCCTTCTGTCAGCCTTAAGATGTTCCAGAGAATCTGTTTGGACATTCAAAGACTCAGGAGGGTGTCTTGTTTTGTTTTGAAACTGTTCTTGTTATGTTTATCCAGTTGTTTTCAATGTTAACTTTTACATCTCTTTTATTAAAAATAAACGGGTGAAATGTCAGGGTCTCCTCCCCCCACCATGTAGCCCTGGGAGAGGGGCCCTGAGGGCACAGACACGGGGTTTCCCTGCCCCTGCTCAGCCTCGTTCCCATTGGTTGGTTTGTGTTCCCTGCGCGGGCAGAAGGACCCTTGGTCCCGTGGTTGAGCAGTTCCTCGGCAGAGCCCCGGCCATGCGGCTGGGGAAATAAACATCTCTGAAACATCTACCAAGAATCTGTCTATATATATTTCTTTTCCATGGGCCTCGTTGTTTGATACACGTGTTACAGTATCCCCACTGGAACAATTAAGCAAAAAAATAATGTAGAAATCTAATGTGGAATATGTCACTGTATGCCCCATTCTCATTTTTTATTGTTGTCACTACCTTCATAACATAATAAAAACTGCAAGAATTTGGAAGGAAATACATGCAAGGCTATTTTACCAGGCAAACTTAGAATGATGCACAGCCACATTTCTGTCGAGATTTATGAACAGTGTTCTTTAATTTTTCTTGTGTTTTGGTATTGGTTCATCTGTGATCTTTTATTGCTGTCTACAGCAACCCCTTTTGAAAACCCAAGTGCTATTTTCTGCTTGAATCAGCAAAGGCTGTTCCCGTAGCATGTATTAAGACCCTGTTGGAATGAAATATATGTGTGGCAAACTAGATTTATAGACAGATGGATAAGACAGACAAATAGATGAATTAGATAGAGATCCAGTCCCAGCTGACATTTGTTGAATCAATATTAAAATAGCTGTGTTAAACCATGAGGCTTTTACACTGAGTATGTTGACAGAAGTTAATGAGTGGAGAACAAGAAGAAACTTCTTCCAAAGCAAGATAATGGGACAGCATTTTCATTGATGATCTTAGTAAGCCAAGGGCATTGCTATCTCCACATGGACAATATTTGCTGTTTAAGAACATAGAGTACTGGTACAGGTTTCTCAGGTCATCTTGTAATCCAAGGAGGTTTTAAGTACTGAATGAAGGGGAGCCTAATGCAAAGAAAATTCCATTGCTCCTAACGCTAACTCCTGTAACTAGCACATGCCTTCCCCCTCCCCTGGCTGGAAGGCAAGGGAGGGGGGTGTTGAAAGACATATCCTGAGACAGGTTGAGCTGCTTAGCACCAGCTCTTGGAGCTCTTTGCTATGTAATGACTCTGATACTACTACCAACCCTTCCATATTTTGGGCTGTGTGTCAATCAGAAACTGATGCCCTACTGCAGTATTATTTATTGCAATAATGCCTTGACTATCTGCAAGGCTGGGGCCCTCTCACAGTATTACAAAAAGCTGTAGCAAGTTCTAATCCCGGGAACTGATGGCTCACTCCTGTTGCACTCATGGGGAACTTAATTCCTTGTGCAAGCAGGGACTGCAGCATACCTTCCCATGTCAACCCATGCATGTTCTTTGTAGTACAAAACCCAGGTAAGAAAGCGTTGCCTGAGATGTGCCTTTCACAAAATCAGTAAGGTAGGCAAAAACTGCCATGAGAAAAAATGGGTTCAGTGGTCATGCTAAGGTAAAGCAACCAGCTGAAGGGTAGGAGAAGAAGCAGTAGGTATCTGAACATGAGTTTATACCACTACCAGTACTTCTGCATTGACCATAAGCCTGTTCCATTAGCAAAGATTCAAACCTTGCATGTCACATTTTTCTAGGGTTAAAACAGACAAACAAACCAAAACAAAACAAAACCCAAACTACTGAGAAGACATGGCTCTTAAGGACCAGTTTTCTGAATAGGGGGATGCACAAACAACATTTTTTATTCATCATTTTTATCACACAAATCCAACACTGGTCAAATGATTCTCTCCTTTCCTCTTCCTTGTTAATGCAAACCAGATTTTAAAAAAGCAGAGGCACACTGCCATTTAGGTACTTTGAAAATACCTGGCGGTGACCAGAAGCCTCTGGGTCAGCTAACCGAGCTCACAGCTGGATTAATTCTAAGAAAAATTAGTATCTTCCATAGCTATTGTTGAAGCCCTGAGGAGTTAAGTAGAAATGAGGAATATTATTATTAAATTGCCTCCTGTGTTATCAGCTGGCTGTGCCTTCCAAAAGAGACAGGTGTCCTGAGTCCCCAGTTCTGGCTGAGTGATGAGGCTGAAAGTTTCTTGGTCTGGGCTTAAACCTTCAGCAGGTGCCATGTTAGAGGTACCTGGTGGTCTGGAAATGAGTCCTGCCATGTATTGTAGCATCAGTGTAGTCTTGATATATCCACCCTTATGCAGAGGCAGGAAATAGGTCTGTGTCTGGAAAAGCAAAAGGCAGATCAGCTCACCATATGTACAACTATCACACAGGAGAAGAGGATCTCTTAGGCTGGACTGTTTTGAATAGCCAAGCCTGGGTGGACGAGTATGAAGACCAAGCTAACTATCAAACTATATAACTATAGAAGAGCACTAACTATCAACAGCTGACAGGTTTGAGACTCCTCTGCATTACACATCTTGGAGGTGGTTGGGTTGGGAGAGGCTTGGATGTCCACATTCAGCAGTTCTCAATATTAACTGCTACTTCAAGTGTGTATTGATACTGCTACAACTGGGGCTCATCACCACCTTCTCGTGCTTTGTGAAGTACTGGGATCCTACCAGACTGCTCAGATCTGGTTTCATTCCACCAGGGTAGAATTGATATAGGGAGGCTCTTGAAAAGCTTCACTTAATTTATGATGTCACACTTAGCTCTTGTATCACCTCCAAGAAGTTCAGAGCTGCTGCAGGTTATTTAAACTCTGCACCTGACAGCAGATGAAAGAGGTATTTTGACACGATGGGAGAAAATGCTGAACTGCTGTTGACTTTGTCAAAGTGGCTTACTTGGGACTTCATCTAGTCAAGAAGCAATGCCAAGTGGAAATTCCAGAAGAAAGGGCATGAACTTCCTTTTTTGAGGCATCTTGAGTATGCAAAAACTCTCTCATGCTATTTTTTTGGCCTATTTAATTCTGAGGAAACTCTTGAGACACAGTGCTGTCAAATGAAGTAGAGCACACAGAGCCAGTGAGAAATCCTAATACAACAGGGTACCACACTGCCCAGTGTAGGCAACACTTTACAGGTGTGTGTCTTCTTATTACCACAGTTTCTAAACTGTGGGGTCATGGAGCAGCCAGCTGCCTCAGGAGGTGATAATGCTTAAATGCTGAGGTAGATAGGAAACCTTCTCATACAGCCATGGTGATTGGGGAGGCTCTAAATCTAAAATCTCATGTTTGTCACCATCTCTTCTAATTTATCTTTCAATGGAGGGTTTTAACAATGTGAGAAGTAATTAGAAGTAAATAGGGAGGTTTTCTCCATCTGCTCATATTTTAAATCCACAGTCGGTCAAGGCTAGCACAGTGAATTTGCAAGTGGTTTTACTCTCTGCTGTGTACAGTACAACATATTTAGACCCCTAGGGAGGTTTACGGGTGGAGGCAGTGAAGTTGCCATAGCACTGATCCCCAGATCCCACCGTTTCCCTGCAGGGCACTAACAGCACGACAAACTCCAAAGCTTCCGGAGTGTTTTTGGGCAATGAAGACAGAGCACCTCTGCTGTAGGAAGAGATGGGAAGCTCTGGATTGGGGAAGATGTGCAGGGAAAGGGCTGCTGTGGGGTATAGCTATCATGGCCAGGCAGGGCAGGACACCAGCAGGAGATCTGCCTCCCCATCTTTCTTTGCTGCTGAAGGACTCACTGTCATCACCATTTATAAATTCTCTGTAGTTGTGCCCAAAGCAATCCTGACCTGGAAAAAAAGAATATTTTTCTTTCCTTAGTTGAACATCCCATCAAATTAACCAGACTGGAAACACAGGCTTATCCTAATGAACACTGGCCTACAGTTCTGTCAGAGAAATGATAAGGGTTTCTAATGCAAAGGCATATACTTCAGATCACCTTATGAAAACCCTTAAATTGCATTTTCAGCTAGTGTTAACCTTCCAAAATTTCAAAAACTGCTGATGTTTTAGAAGTTTGGTGCTTTTGTGGCAGGGACACAGCTGAATGCTTTTATTCAGAAGGAAGCAAAGTTTGTCAAAATATACTGCATGCTTATACAACAATTAGGCCTGCTCAGATGACACATCTGTTTTTTCAGACACTGGCAGAAATGCCATTATAACAGCAATATTTTGTTCCCAGAATCACTAGAAAATGAAAAGAAAAAAACCAAACCAAACCAAAATCCCAACTAAGCTAGTCACTGTCTCCACCTGGAGGCAAAAGGCTGTCTGACATAACCAGTTCATCCCATTGAGAAGAGACCATGTAAACAACAGGGAATTCAAAATACTTGCCAAAAGCCCCTGAAAAGCCAAGTATTGTCAGCTTCAGGTGTAGTGTCAGGGCTTATTTTTTCTTGTCTGAAACATGAATGTAAGAAAAGCACTACTACAATTTAAATAACAAGTGTTAACTTCTAATTGCTCTGAAATGTCTCTGGTTTCCAAAGGACTGTAGTAGGAATATAGTATCTGTATTCCTCAAGAGGTTATTTTTCTTGTTGATGGCAAAATCTTCCTCTATTTCTTTCCTCAACAGTTTCTTTTTCCTCTCTTTTTTGAGTCCATAGGATCACACCAGTGATCTTTATCACTTCACATCAGAGCACAGTTAGCCTGAACTGAGTTTCAGCCCAGGGTGCCAGGAGCATGTGCCAAGTGACTGCTTACTGATGCTGTGGACCAAAAGTACCCAACAAAAAAAGCATCACTAAGCTCATGAATTAATGTTAAATGCTTATTTGACACCAGGTCATGTTTCTCTGTGTGGAAAAGGGTGACTGTGGTCCTGTTCGATCTCTCAGAAGATGTCTGATTTGGGAAGATGGAGATCCCTGCTCAGTCAGTCAGAACCACAATTGCTGAAGAGAATCAGGTGAAATAAAATGTGCCTAAACTCCCAACCTGACAACCACGAAATACATCTTCCTGCAAGTCAAAGTGTGACCCAAGCGTCTCTGATACCACTGGGCTGTCCAGATGGTGCAGCAGAGCCGTGCTCTGAGCCATGAACATTCTGGGCACAGCCAGTACATTCAGCAGAGAGTCAGATCAGTACTTGGGTGAACTGGAGCTTTTCTGGAAACAGTTCAGAAAAAGATTAATCTTATTCTCAGTCAGGAAGACATGCTGTCCCCAAAGAGAAGATGTCACATGCTGCAGTGCTTTCTATGTACTCTCAGAGGCCCCAGAAGCCTCACCAGCAGCCACAGGGAAGAGAGTATTCTCAAATGGAATATCAAACTTGCCTTGGTTTGGTTTTTTATCCCTATGCTGTCTAGGAGGTGGTTTGTCTTTTCCATTTGCTTGGGTTGAACATTACAGGGAGGAAGCTGGGAAGACAATGGAGCACACAGAGACAAGGGTTACAATTTTTTTATCTCTCAGGAGGAATTCTACTGTGCAAAAACATATGAAACTAGTGAATTTTAGCCAGCAGTTTCAGAGAGAAAAAAGCAGAATGACAGAGCTTGTCATACTGGTTTTGAAATGCAAGGAATCAGGGAGGGTTAGTCACACCTCTGGAGGAACAGTTGTGCAAACAAGAGGCTTGGTCTCCTGGAGGTGCACTGGTGTGCTTTGGCTGGGTAGCCTGGATCTGCAGCAGGGAGGACTCCAGTGTGTCACAGCCTGGGATGTAGCTCTGTGCACAGCCTTGACCAAGCAGTGAGCCTCGTTCATCCTCTACCTGCCAGTCACTTAACCATACCTCAGATTCCCGCTCTATGTGTGTGCATCTTGTGGCTTTCAGCCCCACTGAGGGGTTGGGATGGGGCTTCCAGGGCTGGGAACACTGGCTGTGCAAGCTGCCATGGGTGTTATTTAGGTGTCTCCACTGTCAATAGGAGATGAAAATTAGAACAGAGCTGAAATGAAGCTGAGATAGTGTCTTTTAAAAACCCTGCATCAGGAAGGAACTTATCTGCATACTCAGCACACTCAGCACTCAGAGGGTTAGCAGGCTGGACACGGACATGCTGACCCAGAATTTTCACCATGTGGGTATTCCACTATTGTCATGAAGAAAATATCTGAGCCTATCTATGCTCAGCATTTCAGTGTGAGGAAAGCCCTTGTTCATTTTGGTCTTTGTGGTTCCCAGGGTGATGGGATGACTGTTAGGTCAAAGGATGCCCAATGTGATGAGTATTTGGATGAGAGTTACACTTTGAAATGGTTCTGTGATGGGTTCACTCCCACCTGCCAGAATTGTTCCAGGAAAAGGAAAAACTCAGTGTTTAGTAAGTGTCAGAGTACAGCTGCCTAAGGAGCTCTGTGCTGCCTTTTGGACATCACGTTACACGTGTGTCCAGCCGTTGCTGCCACACACAGACACCCTCCAACAGTGTTGCCCCAAGGCTGTGCCTACACCTAGCCTCTCTCCAAGCCAGGAGCTGCTGGAGCTTCAAACTGTTGCAGCTGGACTGTATCTGTGCAAGGTAGTAAAACTTACGTCATTGGCACACACCCCATCACTTGTCATGTCTTGCAAATGAAGCAGGACAGTATTTGGATGATAGTCCTCCAAGGATGACGTACATGCTGCACCTATGATGGCACTGGCTGACTAAGCAAAGTCCACTTTAAAAGAACATAATTGGAGTGTGCTACAAGCAGTGCTGTTTTTGACATGAGGCATGAAGGAGAAGTCCTCACTGCTTACTGCTATTCCCATTTCAGGAGTGTCTTTGTGTAGGAGTGTCTAGTAAGGCTTTTGCATCAGGATGCTAGCTTGGATTTGCTGGATGAATTCCAATTCAGGCAGTTACCATCTATCTCTGCAAATTTTCCATGCTGTTTCAGTTGGCTGCAGAATGATTTTTCATTTCATGTTCAGATCTGGCTTTAACAGTTATTTCATACACTTGAACAATTCCTTTATTTCATACCCAGTGGTGAGTAAAAGGGTGTTAAGTAGCATATACTTGGATCCACTTCAGTGGAAGCTATTACCATCACTGTTAGGGTTGCAATGATGAATAAATCCATGCCAATGGGAGAAAACCAGCAAAACTGGAGAACATTTCATTGTAAAACCTAGTGTGGGGCTTAGAGTGCCCTACTCAATATACCAGCAGCTCATGCCAGAACGCTATAGTAACTCCAACATGTACTAAAAGTAAGTGTTTAGTTCTTGAAAAGGTTATTTGTGCTTATGCTAACCCTAGGAAATTATATCTCTCTTCCCTGGAAACAAGCTCAGTCTCTGCAACAGTGGCCAAATTCCATTCTGACACCCCAAGAGGACTGACTCCTTCTTGGCTACTTAAGTTCCCTCACTTCACAAGTAAACTTTTTTCTTCTCTAATATTCCAGTTGTTGAAATTATTTTGTCACCCTCTGCTCAAAACTGCATTTATCCTTTTCCTCCCACTTTTCACAACTGTCATGATTATCAGCTCAGCAATGTGCAATGCAGATTCTTGAGATCTGATGTCATCTTGCTTGGCATATGTTACACACTCAAGCTGTTGTGGTGAATAATGTACCATATGTATACCTCCCAGGTTCTCCCAGCATTGTGAAGACTTATCAGTGCTCTAATTGTGTACCACTAAAACCAGGATTTTGTTATTTTGTTCCAACTCTGGTGTTACCAACGGAAATAAAACCCTCATCTCACCCGCTCTTCTCTGCCCTGCATATCAAACCCCAAAAAGGTTCTGGGAAAAGCCTACTCTTTTGAAGACCTGATCTTTTGAGGACCTCCAGCAGACCCTTCTAGACAATACTGTGGGGATGCTGTGTGCCAGTCTGAGATGCTGCAGACCATGACCTCAAGCCTGGGAGAAAGACAGTGATGCAGAATGTGCAGAACAGGCAGAGTGGTACCACATTGCTATTGCTCTAGCTGCAGGCTGTGTCCAGGCCTTGGGTACTCTTGAAAAGACCCAGCAGGGAATGGTCCCCACCTGGAGACAACACAGCAGGCAGACACTCCACTTGAGGGCCTCTTCCTCCTCTTTGCCAGAACTTGGGCATCCTGCTACAGAGCCTCCCTTCAGCCAGCCCTGAGCTCCTGTCACAGCCTGCTCCCATCACCACCACCCTAATTTGATTCTAAAATCCCCAGCAGCCATGGGTACACACAGGCAATGAGGGAGCAATCATGCCAAGCCAGACATGCACTGGATCACTGGACTCCTTTTCTGCCTTCTGAAAGAGCTGTATAGCAGGCAGACCCAGGATGCTTCTAGGGGCAAGGGGCTGAAAGTGGTGCCACAACACACCAAGTTCCTGCTCAGATGGAGTCTTTAATTTTAACTGATGAGGTCTCAAAACTGTTGTGTTTTCTGAGAAATTTCTGTAATGTCCTTTCTTGGAGGAACACAGTAATTAGTCCACATGAAGTAGTGCTGTCCAACTGGTGCTCATGAACAGAAGCGTTGGCTCTAATGAACCATGTTATTTTTTCAGCTTTATTACTTCCTGCATGCATGCTACTGGCATCATGTGTTTAAGTGATTCAAATTTAAAGACTTTGAAGCCATTAGAGGAAACTGGAGTCTGACCACCATTGTGATACCTGATTCACAGTTAGCAGCACATTCCATTTTTTCTGGATCCCATTTGCACCCTGGGAAAATACCAGGAACAGATGGTTTATTATCCAAATTTTATAAGCAGTTCAAAGAGGACTAGGCACCCTGCATGCTGCAAACATTTATAGCATAATCAGCTCCCACTAGCCACTGCCAACTGCGTCAATTAAGTTAACAGTTAGTATGGGGAGAAAAGCCTAAGGCAATACAGTTTTATGAACATACTACATTGTCCTGCACAGTATTTAAGGTTACACCTAAGGAGATGACACAGATGAGAGTTCCATGTCTAGAGCAGAGACTTTAACATTCATGTTAGATTATTTATCAGTACCAGTGGCTAGCAAAATAAATCTTTAGTTTCATTTTACCTTGTAGGTGTGAAAGGCTCTTATATCAGTTTTTGGTGAGGAGTACTCTATCTGGAGAGCATTTTTTTGTTAATGCTGATCCCTTAACAAGGGGCAAAAGTAATGGGAAGGTTTTACTTGGTTAATAGACTTTGGGCAAACGAAAAGGTGTATTTGGTGATCTTGCTTTTGTCCAAAAAGAATTAAGCATTATATATCTGCTCTTTCTTTCTTTGAGCAAGACAGTGTGAGAGAGATTCTGGTCAAGATTTGCAAAGCTCAACTTGATACAGAAAATTAATACCCCAGCTTTTATAATTACATCTGATGTGCAAATCAACAAGAAGGTCTGTCTTTGTTTTATGATTCTTATGTATGTTTGATTTCTACCTGTATTTTTTAAGTTCATCAAGAGCTGTACTTCATCAGATATCAAAAATCAATAGAATATGCAGTCTAATAGTTTTCTTTCTTGCTTATCTAAAGTGAAAAGTCTAATGAGTGTAGCACACTCTTTCTTGCAGGTGAAATATTTCCATAGCTTCCTCTTGATAACCTGAAAATATTAAATGCTGTTACAATCAGCATAATGACTCATTTAATAGCTCAAACAGATCTGCTCAGAAATCACTACAACTCATGAAGTATGAGGAACAGGTTTTGTTCCATTAGTCTGTAGGAATAGTGGCTTGGAAGAAAAGATTTCATGTCAAATAAATGCTATTAGTTAAGAGCATCCATGCTATAAATGAAGTTTTAAATTTGGAATTTGGAGACAAGTAATGTAATGTGCTCTAAGTTGCAAAAAGGCTTTGTTACACAACCTTTACACTGCATTTTTAAACTAAGCCACAGGTGTTATTAGATATATAATGTCCTCTGTTTATCTATAGGGTTAGTGATTCAAGAGGAAAAAACCTCTTTTTTCAGAGTCAGTACTGAAACAGAGTGACACTCCATTTTACTTTTAGGACACAAAACCCAGGACTTGATCAGTTGGCTTTATTTACATATAATGCATCTTTGTTTAATATGTATTGAATTTTAATATGACAGAGAACTTGACTTCTGGAGTCCAAAGAGAATAGAAGTGTATTTGCTGCTTGCACTGTGACAGCCAGCATTTCATTTCCTGGAAAAATCTGCAGTCACTCTGTTCAAGGTCTGCTGAGAATTGAGACTAATTGTGGTGACAAGGCATCATCAAGTTTGGCACTTCCACAGCAACTAAAGTTCTGCTCTTCTTTCCAGAGACCTAAAGACTTTAAAATACCTTTTGAAAAAACCCACAGCTCTGCCTCATACATTTGACTCCTCAGAAAGACAGTTTTCAGTGAATAAAGAAGTTTGGAAAGGAAGGAAAACAAATTTCACTCATGCTCTAAGACAGCTAATGTTGTTCAAAGAAATTCAAAGGGTGAGTATTTAAATCATTATGAAGTAAAAAGATAAAAAGCTTCTATCAAGAAATAATGTTTGTCCTTTTTTTTTTTTTTTTTTTTTTTACTGTATCATTTTGTCAAAAGCTCCAGTAAATTTTCACTCTTAAATGTTCTGGGGTCAAAAAATTACTGGTTTAGTTCAACAAAAACCAAATATATTATTTAGAATACCTACCTGCCTGCTCTTTTGAGGAATCAACCAAAATTTCACTCTCCTTTCTGATACTTTCAGTACCTTTGTCTTGTACCAAAGTATTCGTAAAAGAATGCACTTTTAGCATGAGATGCTATAGAACACCTTGGCAAAATCAGGCGGTGGGATTACAGACTGCTCTGACTCTAAGTGATGCAAACACTAACAGGTTCCCATGCAGGGTCCTTTCGGTATATTCCTGGACATGTTGCTTGCTGTTCCAAGTCTTTCTTTGGCTCCCATCTCCCAGTAAAACACCCTTCTTCAGCTCTTGTATTGTGACTTCTGAGGAGTAATAGTGTGAGCTGTAGAAACTCCTTTGCTTTCACTTTTGATAGATGGATAAAGTGATCCCATCTGCAGCTGGGGTCTCCAAGGGCACCTTGGGGGGTCAGTCTCAAGAGGTGATGCAGCTGCACATCAGGCTGGGACATATCTAAGCACTAAAGACTCTTTGTCTTGCTTCAGTGTACAAGTGCATGAGTTAGGAGATGCTAAAACGTAATTAGAAACAACTTAGGTAAGTCCTAAATGCATATTGTTCTTTAAGCTTCAGGCCCCAAAAAATAATATTGTCCTTTTCAAAAAGCTTTCCTCAAGGTTTGCCCCTGACCAATAATTTTGTTCTGTGAGTTAAACAAGGGAAATGCAGATATGTCTTTGCCAAAATACTTAATTCACTATATCCACATCCATATGGCACAGGAGATCCTAGGAAACACCCTGTTTTCCTTCCAAAAGGTAACATTCTTCCAACATCCACACCAGGCACTGTGGATGTACCTGAATTCTTGCAGAATAGAGCTATTGAATAATTGGGAAGGTCCTGGAAAAGGATGAAAAACAGAGGAGCACAAGCAATACAAGTGTTTGTGTCAAGTCAAGCCATCTCATCTATTCAGTGTTAATGTTTGACCTGTGAAAGCATTGGAAGCTTTTGCAAAAATGCGCCAGAAAAAAAAATTTTTGAAAAAACATGGACAGGGAAAAGTGGGAAGCCATTAATGGATCTGCTATCAAATGCAGTCAGAAGAAACAAGTAGGCAATCTAAATTCACCTATATCAATTTAAAATGACTGTATATCAGTTCTTTCCAGGGTGTGTCAGCTATATATGAAGAAATACCTAACTTTTTTGTAGGGATTATCTCAAATCAAGTTTCAGGAAGACATCTGGTAAAATCTACAACTAAAGGAAGTGTTATTAAAGCTGAAGACACACAGAAGAGTTATCAAAACCTCAGGCCACACTAAACTGATTGAAAAATAATGAAAAGGATATCATTATTGTTAAGAACTAGCAGCTAATTACTTAATGAAAATCAGATGGTTTATATCCTGTGGTAATTTCTGAGAGCATAACCTATTTTATTTTGTTCAAATGGCCTTTGGAAGAAAAGTGGTCTGGTTTTGTTCTGTACTGTCCCATTTATGGCAATATGCTATTTCAATAATAGCTCTAACAGATCAGCAGATGCAGTGAAGCAATGCAGGCTCTAAGGCTGTCAAAAACCTTTCAAATAGTCTGACAATTCAGAGAGCAGATGTCATTTTGGCACTTACTGTTTCTTTCTCCAAGAATACAATTTTTGATTCAGGAAGTAAGATATTCCCTCTCTGACAGTGAACAATTTTCTTAATGGAGAACAAAGAACCTCTCAAAACTGATTTTTCTTTCTGTCAGACTTTTCCAGGCACAAGAAAAGAATAGAATAAAAGAATTCTTTGTACCAGAAATACGAATTAAAAACTTGAGAGTGGAAAACGCAGTGTTATGCAGATGAGGGCAGGACTTTTCTACAAACACGTGCCCTTATGTGAAGGAGGTAAGGAAATCTTCCTTTGCTCTGCCAGATAAAACAGCAACCTCATGCTCTGCAAAGATTTTCCAGACTACAAATCACTTTAGAAACTTGGCGAGTACTTTAACCAGCTCTGGAAACCAGCCCCTTGTATTTCTCAGGAACACCCACCTCTCCTGCAACCGGATGAGTCAGACAGGATGCAGTAGCTTCATTCCAGGAATCTGGCCCACTCAGAAACCCAGGAAAGAAGCGCAGAGAACTGACATTTTTTTGATTAAAGGGAAAACACAGTGAGCAAATACTCTGGACAAAGTCTACCCTGAGCATTGAACCAAAGGCCCTAAAATTGACATGGGCTCCTCTTTAACTGTTTTCCTTAATGAACTGTATAGGTTAGTAAAACAGATGTCTGTCCCCCACTTTTCTGTCACTAATATCAGCTTCCCTCATTTAAGCTGCGCATCAGGCTTGTTTCAGAGTCAACCCTTGTCACAGCTATGGGTGAATTTCTGATACCCCAAGAAAGGGCATTCCTATTTATTTGTCTTGTCTCTTAGTGCCAACCGGTTATCAAATCCCAAGACAGAAGCTGTAAAAACAGGAATGGTAACAGGTAACAGGTAATCCTAACATGTTTTGGAACTTCCCAAACTAAACATGATGAGCAATTGTATGGACAGCCAGCAACTTCAGGTTCAGTCTTCCTCCATCTGGTGGGACTGCAGGAGAGCAAACTGGCACAATACCAGTGTCAAGATACACCAGCATAGGTCAGGAGCCTTCTACACCAAACTGATGTAAGTGCACCTGAGTGTGACCTGAGGTGGACCCAAGAGAAAGCTGAGCTGGTAATTTGACGAGATATGTGGGTAATGCCCACTGTCTTTCACTGGGGGACTGACATTTCAGCTGTCCTAGTTCTCTTTGGAGTCTCTGGTGGAAACTGATGTCTACTGATCAGGGCTGCAAGCACCACAGAGCCCTTGGGGATTGCTGTCATGACTGCCCATTGCTGGAGGTAGTATCTAGCAGATACGGTGCCTCCCACAAAATATCTTCAGGAAAAAAAAGCAAGCATTCTGCCTGCTTCAGTCCTTTTGAGCATGTCATTCCGTTGCTATGTTCTCTGCACTGGGTGCCACCAATTGCCAACACCATTTCAACACTTCATCTTCCCTCTGTGAAGACAGCTACCTGGCTCAGCTAAAATAAGGACACCAGATAAACAGAATAATCCTTGTGTGCTGCTAAGAAAGCAAACAGAACAGATGGGAAACCGCTTTCTTACCCCATGGAAGCCAAGGGGATTTCTGTGTTTTTCATATCCTGCACCAAGGAAACAGGATCTTCCAGGGATTTTTGTGAAAAATAAGGTACCTCTGCCCACTGCAGAGAAGCTACTAATCCACTGGCTCAGACACTTGCCAAGAGCTATGGAGCAGCCAAAATGAGTTCTCACTTTCCTTTTTTCAGAGCAGAGAGCTGAAATCCTTTTCCCACGTAATCACAGAGTATCAGCTATTCCAGGAGAATTTGTGCCTGTTCTGTATCCATCAGTTCCCTTCCCTCCTCTCCAAATTTCTATCTGGATATGAGCAATCCTTCCCATCCAAATCACTACATTTCTTGGTAGAACATGCAGGTGTAAAAAATGACCTTTTTCCAACACCAAGTTTCAGCAGGATATGTGTCACTGGCCATGGAGGTGCTACAGCTCTTCCTCTTACCACGGCTGCTGCTGAGCAGTTGTAACATACTGCTGAAGGGATTTCTAGAGGCGTCTCTCACTAGTGGTCACAACTCAGAGCAAAACTCACTGTGAAATCCTGGCCTGAACATACATAGCCCAGTGTATGTTTCTTTTCACCACAGCAAATGACAATACAAGCGAAGATGGACTCCATCTCCATTACTTGAAGGTTGCTTTGGGTAAGCCAGAGCTTTGCAGAGACTTCCACCTTCTTGTGTGTGCTCTCCCTCTCTCACCTCTCTGTTCCTGAAAACAAAAACTGTGAGGCATCTGCGTGAGTTGGCAGGCTGCCTAACCACCTGTGTCAAAATGGCTTGGTAAATTTGATTTGAGCACTGAATGTTTACACCAGGATTGCTTCTACTTAATGAGCTGCTTGATACTCAAGGCATATAATTTCTATGCACTGAGGGCTTAAATGAAGGACCACATTCTGTATTTTGATAACAGTAAATCACCAACAGAATCCACATGCAACACTTGAACATATACAGATCTGGAACATTGACATCATGAAGAATAAAACCCATGTGAATTTAAAGAGAGAATGAGCAAAAGGGAGGTGAACAGCACTGAGGAACATCCTTGTGCTGGGCTGATTTACTGCAAGATCTCACTTGCTCTGAAGTACAGTGATTCCTGATCTTAGCTTAACTTTTAATGAAACACAGTAAATCTTGCTCGCTTGGTCCTGCACTGAGGCAGACTAACCCAGCACATTTCAAATATTTTAATCTTTTTTTTGTTGTTTTTTTCTTTTTCAATCAAACTTGAAGGAAGCCACTGGATTCCCCCCACGTTTTGCCCACGTGAGAAGTACATTGTAGCTCATGAAGCAGTCTTTCAGTCCCAAATACCATGATACTCGTAAGTCTTTGACAAGAAGTCATTGAGGGTGAAAACAGATGCCCCTAATGCTTCTCCCTTGATCACATTTTCTTTCCTTCTCCTTCCCAGATTCTCATTCCAACCTGATCTAATATCTTTAGGGAGCTGGGGTCTATTCCTGGGATCTTTGCTCCAGGCACAAACAGCAAACCAGCACGGTACAGGGAACCCTGGACTTGGTTCTTCCATTTTTGCTTTAACACATCCCTGAGATGGTGCAAAAAACTCACTTGCCATCCTGGCAGCTGCCTGTGATACAGAACTCAGCTCCAGAACTGAGCTCCAGGTTGCTCCTGGCCCTTACCACTGCTGGGCAGGCCTCCATTGTGTGAGGAGGAGACCACAGAGTGGGGACTGGCCTCTGCCCTGCTGCCCAGACCAGGACACATGGCACTACAGGAGCATTAAGCCCTGCATCACCATTATCATGGCATGGCTAGGTCTCACGCAGATGCAGAACAGCAGTATCGCTGAGAGGCCTCCAGGCCAGATATCACGTACTATATGCCTGGCAAGTGGCTGGGCATGGGGAACAGCTTCTCATCAAGAAACATGCCTATGATCACCACTTAGGACAGCTTGTTGCCAACTGCACAGACCATCCAGATTTAAGAGCTACAGCATAGTTTGTCAAGCTAACATGTAAAGCTGCTCTGCCTTTCTGCGTGGAAAAAAAAAAGGCACTATGAATGGTTCCTGCTGCAGTGCCAAGAATCATACCAAGCAAAAGAAACCGACTCAAGGGAGTCTGCAAACCATTTTAACCAGGAATCAAATAGGGTGGTTTTCTTCTTAATGGAGTGCTATGCTACATTAGCAAAATTGATGTGTCATCATGAATGTGTAAGTGTATATAAAAGCCCAATGTAACAGTATTTTCAGAACGGGATGGGAGTGGGGAGAGAGGAGAAGGGGAAAGGAGGGGCAGACATTTTTAGAGCAGTCTTGGAAATGTTAAATAGAACATATTTGTAGCAATTAATTTGTAAACTTTTTCATCTCGTTTATTCTGCAATATATATATTCCTACAACCAGGTGACACAGAAAAACACAAAATAGCCCTAAGGATATCTACACATAGCTTTCACCAGAAGATTGCCTGGGAGCAGGGGTGTTAAATTTACAACCTGCCAAAGTGGTCCACTCCACTTACAACTGGCAGCTGGGTAAGTTGCTTTCAAGGTAGTATCTGTTCCTAGACACCACCTTTCCAGGGGGAGGGCAAGGAGGACAAGGCTTGTCAGCTGCCCTGGTAGCAGCAAGGCCCTGGAAACCCAGTGCTAAATCCCACACTTTCACATCATAGGTGTGCGCACCAGAAGCCAAAAGTGAACACATGAACCTGAAGTATTTAGAGACTGCAGAGCTGCAGCAGCTACAGCAGCCAGTGCTCTGCACAGGAAGCAGGCTGCAAACAGCAATTCCAAGGCCACACCACTGCTGCCTAGGCAGAAGGCTGCCTGACTCCTTGTGTTTCAGACCACCCACCAGCTCTGGCAGCGGAGGAAAAGCTATCACCGCAGCAGGTTTTCATCTGATGGTAAGAGTCAGGCAGCCAGGGCTTCCTTTGCACACAGCAGACACAGCACAAATCCAGGACTCAATTCTTAGGTATCACCTCCAGGAAGATGAATCACAACTCAATCTCATCTTTCTTCCCTAGCCAGAGAAGCAGCTCTGACTACTTCAGATGCAGACCGAGAGTTACTCAAATTGACCCCACCCTGGAAAGCATTCACCTCCCAGCTTCAGAACTCAGGCACACAAAATATGCCAGTAAACTAACGAGCAAGCCTGAGTTACCAGGCCAGGGATGACACTGTCTACATAAAGGAGTCTGGGTTTGAATTCTCCTTCGGTAGAAAGTAAAATAAGGGAGTGTACGGCTGTGCAACCTCACTGGTTGCCTGGGATTGTGTGCATGATTGCAGGCAATGTTTGCTGTGATCTCTAGCACTGTTGTCCTCTGCCATGTGGTGAAAGAAGTTCCTTGAGAATCAGTTTACCAAAATTTCACCGTCAGGTGGCCCAGAGCTCACATTTAGTAAGATCAGCAAATGCATGCCTCCCCACTCCCCCCTTCCCAAAAGCGGCTGTGTTGAAAGAAAAGGAATGGTACTGAAGAGGTGTGATAAAAATTTAAAATCTGATCTCATGGATATGCTAACTTGCTTCAATTTCTTGTCCTAGCAGTCAGCAGGGTTTTTTGGTTTTTTTTTAATGGACAAGATAAACCTTTTTACAAGGATAACAGAGAAACACTCAAAAAACTCAACATAAATTCCACAAAAAGCTCTACAAAAATTCCACTAAAAATCCAAAATTTTAATATTGAAACAACAACCCTTTTTTACAAAGAGACTTTATAGGTTGAGTGTATGTATTCACAAAAGTGACAAACTAAGGCATATACTCCATAGCCGTGTTTGTAAAAGAAAAACTCTGGAAAGCTATGTGACTCGATCTCATGTAAATCTTGTCAAGCTACAGCCAGTACAAATTTTAAACATTTTAATTACTTTTGCATGTAATGGACTGTCAGTTTATATAGTTACCATGAAAGATGAGATTAATTAATTTCAAATCACTGCAACAAATACTCTAGTAAGAGCATGAAGCTTAAACAGTATTTTAAAGTGCTCATTAGAAACGGAACATTTCAATTAAGAAATGTTAAAGATATTACATTCCTTACATATCAAGTCCAAAGGTACAATATGTACACAATCTACCATCTTGTCTTTTACAAACAGGAAATAATTTATCTGTGTATCTCAAACATGACTAGTAGCCGAAGGGAAGCTGAAAGACTATTTTGATTTGGCCAGAAAAACAACAAAAAGAAAACCCAGAACAGTTATCCCACACATACAGCTATCAGAATTCTGTATCCCAAGCACTGCCATTTTGGCCAATCTACTTGTCTAATTCTCTTTACACCTACTCACGAAGCACCTGCCAGTACATTCCCAGTAAAAAATTACAGCATCTCTCTTGTGGCAGAATTGCTTGGGTCTCTAGAACTGGCAAGGCTGCTGTTAAAGAGAAAATGTAATTCAACAGAAGAAATATGCCCTGCAATACCACAGTTTGCAAAGAGAAAAGAACTTCGAACTAGACAGATCATCATACAACAAAAATTTGGACAATTTTTAGTTTTAATTTTTGAATCAACTGTAGAACTTATTAAAAAATAAGACAAAACTGATTAAGAGGCATTTGCAACAAATTTAAAAGCCTACATCATCTTTCTTATAAAGCCCTAACCAGTCCCTTTCAATCCATAGACACAGTACGTTTGCTAGTCGAGTCTTGTCCTGACAGCAACTAATCAAACTTCTCCATCCACTACAAGTTTTATGTGACTTTGACTTAACAGTTTTGCAGCATGTGGTATTACCCTGTGCACAGGTTAAGCCTGTTTCACAAAGGACTAGTACGAGGTACTGTGAAATGTTAGCATTGTGCATCATTTTAATCCCCATAGCGCACATGCTTTTCAATAATCCCCTTCAAAGTACGACATAACAAATTTTCAAAGATACAAACAACCATAAAACACAAACCCCAAGTTCATTAAAGCACAATAAAAATATTTACCTTCCTGTCATTTTTTCATTTCTCAGCTGCCATGAACGGCAACATTTTGTCTTTTCAGACTTTGCAACTGGACTTTGTCCTTTTCAGACAAAGTGTATAGCCACTCACATACAGTAACATGATTACAGTAAAATCAAAACCCACAAAATAAAGTAATAGTGAACATTCCATAAGCAGATTTTTAGCTTTTGGTAAACATTTCTGCTAGGCTAAAGTCAAAAGTATGCTGTACAAAATGATGTTAACATCCACAATAATAAGCTTTGTTTAGCTTAGCTTCAGCTTAGTGTGTGGCCAGCCTAAACTACGCAATTTCTTAAAACAGATAGACAGAAGATTGTAAAGCTCTATTTCTTCTCTACTTGTACCCATTAGCAGATTCTTCCCTTGCAAAACATTCATGTGAAAAAAATTTACTGTGGCACTCAGTTGAATTACAAAACACACATGTACGGGCAACAAGTGGCGTCAAGGTGATAAACGACTCATTGGACTGCTTTCTTCTCCACCTGCAGCAAGCTTGAGCGTTGTGAGCTTACGAGGGGGATGCTGAGGACTCTTACGAAGGTTGTCGTCCATCTGCAGAGAAACAATGAGAGCCGGATCTGGCAACAGCAGAATATAGATTATACGATTAGTCTTATTTGTCAGGGCTGCCATCATTAGTACTGGGTTGGTGTATGTTTACTGTCAGGACCAGCCACAACTGGTGCTTTGGTTTCTTTCCACTCCCAAACAGATGCTTGTGTTAGAGCTGCTATTCATTTCCTTACATATGGTACATCAAACCCAGGGCAACTGGATGTGCTTCTGCTCAAGTCATTTGGTCAAGATTACTGAAGGAAGCAACACAGATTCTAAGAGGTCATAAATTGTACAATAGCCAAATGCTGCTAGAAGGCAGATCAAGAGTCAAACTGCTATCAGTGGATGCTTCTGTATATTCAGTACCAAGCAAGAATAATTTTTTTCACATCAGAAATGCTTGGGAGATGCTGACTGAATTTGTATTAGTGACACATTTCAAAAAGTACTTAATAAAGAACTTGTGATAAGACCTTTTCAAAGACAGGTTAAAATTAACCCCTGAATATAAACAATTCACATTTTCATAGGAAATCCATCTAATGCCCTATGCGTAATGTGGTCTCAAAAAGTTTCACCTGGTACAGAATAAAAGACAGCACAGGGCAGATCTGCAGAGGCTGCCTGGTCTATTCCATTTCCTCAAGGCAGGTCTATTCCATTTCCTCAATCATGCCTGACAAATGTCTATGTAACCCATTGTTTAAAACATCCACAGCCACACTTCACTGCCAGAAAGAGCATCAATACCTAATGCTATAGAAGCTGATCACAGTTTCTATTTCACACACTGGTTTTTGTCAGGAAGAAATGCCTTCTACCCTTTCAGTTAAAATGTTCTATCTGCATGAAAAGGCTAATTCTTCACAAGTATTTTTCAGGTAAGTTGTATAGCTTTTGGCAGGTGCTGAGTGACAGCCTTAGAAACAAGGAACATAGGAAAAACAGCTAGATGTAGAACAAGCAGGAGAAGAGTGACTGCTGCTTAGATACTACAGCATGCAGCTGGGAGCAAGGAAAGCTGGTGATCAGTCTTAATGTGCAGGACCATGTCCGGGTTTTGACCAACACATTTGCCTCCTCCTTTGCTGAATGTGCGCTTGCAGAAAGATACCACTCCTTTGTTGGTGTGCACACCTGCAAGACAATGTTCTTTTGGTTGTATTAAAAATTCTTTTCTAAGTGCAAGGCTTCATTAATTCCTCCTTCGAAATTGTGTAATATTCTTCCCACCTCTCTACAAAATGTAATTCACTAGAAAAGAAATAATTAAAATAAAGTCCACTGTATAGTTGCAATTGCCATGCAAAGGTATCTGTGAACAAGTAACCACAACAAAGCAGCAAAATTAAAGATACTGAAGTAAAAGTAACCTTTTCAATCAAGTTGGATTCCTTATTTACAAGCTGTGTGAGTTTCTGCAGATTAGCATCTGCTGTATCCTGTCCAGCTGGAGAATAGCCTGGAGAGTGAAGGCAGAAAGAGGAAGAGTGAAAAGGTATTTACAAAAGCTTTTAAATTATTAAAAAATAAACTCACATTGGAGAGAGAGTTCACACACTATTTTTATGCAAAGAAGAATTTAAGTGGAAAAGCCATTCCATGTGAGAAAATCAGGAGTACTAAGCGTGAGCCATATGCCAATGCTTGACAGAATCTAAAACTGAGTATTGACACTTGCTTTTGATTTTGAATCCTTTCTGCTCAACTTTAAAAGTTTCTCCACTTCGCCACAGAAAGTCTAGCATAAACTACATGAAATCTAATGTGCCTTGGTTCACAAATGGAACCCTAGAGTACTAATCCCAACACAAGTATAGATAACAAAAAGGATAAAAGAATCACAACTTGCCTGAGACAGTTAACCTGAAGTAGCAAGTTAGAATATCATCACAAAATCGACACAGATTGGGAAGCTGTTTCAAATGCTCTTGCAACTGTACCCTGGGGAAGCACACTTTATAAATTGGTGCAAGGAAGCCAAACACGAAGGCATCCAAGGTGGTAGGCCTAAAAAGAGTAACACAAGAAAACACTGAAGTGATTCAAGGTAAGACTTTTAAGATTTCCACAACCTAGTTTTCCATGTATGTCAAACACAACTCGGGACAGAATACAGTCAGCTCTTCTGTCATTCCACCTTTGCCTATCAACCTGATAAATGCTTTGTACCAACTATCTACTCCTTTCAGCATCTCTTAACTAGAGACATGCTGGCAAGCTGAAACAGTAATGTCAGCATTAAAACATAGTCATGCTATCCTAAACAAGACACTCTAAAACACCTTTCTGGCACCACAAAAGTCACACTGGGGACCAGGACCCTCTCATGGAGTGGTCCAACTTCAACAGCTAAAGAAGGGATCATTTTTGGCTCTATGTTGTCCCTATCTGCTTCCTGTTCTGCACACATACCACAGGAATAGTGTTCCTGGACCTACACCCTCCTCCCATGAGGGCAGAGTACTAACACCTCAGCCTAAAACATTTTTTTCTACATACAAAGCTACGAGGTGACATTCAGTGGCTAGAAAGTGTTCCCCAGTGCACCTTACATTTTCTTAGCAGCCGTGGGCAGCATTTCCCTTGCTGTGGAAAAAAGCAGGATAAGGGAGACATCACATTGAGTCAGTCCAACTATGTCATTTGTGCCCTGTTTGCTCATTCAGATGAGCAACTTGGAAGCACTTTTAACATCCCAGCAGGTTAAAAAAAAAAAAAGTTCAAGTGTTCAGAGACTGGTGTGGTACCTTTTCTATTAATCATTTACCAAAACAATTTTTAAAAATCACACTCACGTATCTCCAAAGAAAAACTGAGCTGTTCCCAATCTCTTCGACAGGAGATTTAGGCACTCCTTGGCATCCCTGTATATCTGATGAGACACAAGACTGTCTAAGAGCCCTAGGTGTAGCCAGGCTGCACAGCACCATTCATCATTTGAAAGTGTGCTAGACTGTTTCAGTTCTTGTCTTTGACAGAACCAACTTACGAACTCCTTAATGCACAACACATACCTGTGCTTCCACTTCAGTGAGACTGTAGAGTGGAGGTCCTCCCTTGGTCAGCAAGATCCTGTTCAGCGCTTCCCTGGACATCTTTCCAGGCAGATACAAACTCAGTGGGAAGGCAATCTTTGAGGCAAACCATGGCTTTGTCACACTGCAGTAATTTTCAGCCTCAATCCAGAAAGTGTGCAGCTGTATCAACATGAAGAAAAATATAACTGAAATCTGAATGACATGAGTAGACATCTCATGAAACTTCATGTGCAAGACGATCTTGCTCAGAAAAGCAGAAGAACCAGGAATTATTGTAATTTAGGCCTACCAGGCTCTGCAAAGGAATACACTAATCCTCTGAGTATAGGAGTATATAAGTAAGGCAATAGTTACCTTCAAAATAAAGAAAAACACAAAAGACATTATGGAGAACTATATTCATCTGCATAAAATTACATGTGTACTATCTATGTACAGATACAGTGTATGTACACACACACACACACACACTATCTTGTAACTATATTACAAAAAAGTTGCACACATATAGCAACAGGTTTGAACTTCCTGGAATTTTGTTTTGAAATTTTATAGAAATCTTAAAATTAAAGATACTATGAAATTATGAATTTGAAACCAGGGTCAGCTGAAAAGGCTAGCTTATGATATAATCTGTACAAAATGAAGCCAAAGTCATTCAGTCACTCAGTGTCTGTGGGTTTTATAGTGCTAATGTAATTACACTGAAATGGTGTAAAGGGCAAATGGCCATGCCTTATTTAGAACTGAAAAATTAAGCTCCTGATGGGCATTTTCATTAATCAAAAATTTTAATTCAACAGTTCAAAAGGCTTCCAGTTGTGTGTCTCACATCAGACACATCTTAATCAAAGGTTTTTCAGGAAATCAAATGAAACAAAACATGGCCACAATAAGGTATTTTCAGGCTACTGTTTCCCAAAGACCAACAGAAAAAAAAGATCTAAAAGAAAAAAATCTTCTAGGTATACTTTTAAAATGTCTTTCATAAATCTACTATTATTACTTGACACTCCACAAACACACACTTCTCTCCTTTTCAGAAGTTGCTAGGCAGTATTTCCAAAAAACAGACTAACAAAGCAACTATGTTCCAGCCAGGGCTGTGCTGAGAGACTTTAATGTCTCTCATGCTGGGCACCTCTTTCAGCATTCAATTCCAAATATTCTGACCATTACAAAGTATTTATTAATATTTACCAGAGCAGGAAGCAGTTTCTCTTCAAGTAGTGCAATATATGCCAGTGTATCAGCTCCTTGTTTTGCAGACAAATCATAATCAGCATTGTATTTCTACAAATTTAAAAAAAAAAAACAACCCAAACCAAAAATATAGTCTTACACAGAACTTTCAAAAAACACGATCAATGCAAAGTTACTTCAAACTTAAGAGCTATCAAGGCAGTAAATATATAAACAATTTTTGGGACAGAAAGCATGCACTCACTAGAATTTTCCTTCTTCAGGTCAACTCTGCCAAACCCTGTTGCTTCTTGCTTTTCCAGTTTCCCATTCCTAGAGCTTTGGGCCCTCCTATTTCCAAAATAACCCTTGCATCTCCTTCCTATTTGTTTCCAAGCAAATGTCCAGCGATACAGAGGCAATTTTTCAACACTCAGGGATATAGAAAACCTCTGGTAAGTCTCCATTGTTATTTCTGAAGAAGCATCTGACACTTCAGCAGGTGTAAGCATAAAATAAAAAGCATGCATTCCCCTATTTTGCATTCTAGAAGTTAAGAAACTGGATGCTAACAATGTAAGGGATCAAATATGCCGCTAAATTAATGCAGTTAGTGACGGATCTTTTAATTCTAACACTGGATTCTTCTAAGATACATTATAAGGATTGGTAAATTTTGTGGGAAGTGAGTAGATTTGCTACATTAATTTAGAAACAAAGGGCCAGTGCTGATACTTGGACATCTGGAAAGTAAGCATGTAACTGTTTAACATAAAGAGGGTTTTTCCCCCCAACATTATGGAACCTTTGTTATTCACATGAATATCGAATTCAAATTCAATCCAAATGAATCTGAAACTTCAGAATTTCAAATAAACTGTCTAAAATTCCATCTCAAATGCAGTTTTCAGATTCTGTTTTTCCCCATGAAGGTTTGAAGTTTCACTAACATGGCATTCGTCAGATCATCTGACCAGACAGGAAGTGCATTTCTCATGTAAAAGCAGAACAGTGGGCTAGAGGACCATCTTAGGAATAAAAAGACGATGCCACTGTTTATTAGGTATCTTTATACTTTGTGAAAAGAAGAAATTGCACAGCTTTATTATTTGTGTACAAAACATTAAGAGTCCTACAAAAGCCAAGGAAGAGGCAATAACCTGGTGTGCATCAAGAAATGCCTGCAGACATTTTTATGTTACAAGCTATAGAAAAAATACATAGATTAAAAACAACACTGTATGTATTATCTTTGAAAAAATGAGCACTGGGAAATGACCCATTTAAACTGTTAGCGTAAACTATGATATCCTATGCAAAGTCATAATGACATCGAAAGTTTATAATTACAAGCAGGGTGATCAGTAAGAAACTGCTCGATTTAGGACAGTTTGACATCCTTTTCAATTTAAATTTTTTCATGTTTATTTTTAAATCTTTCACTCAACTAATGATCAAACTTTTAAAGAGCAATTTCTTATCCACCATTTTGCAATTCTCATGCATGTATGAAAAACTGAAAAACATTGGGTCTGAACTAAATTCCAGGTTTTTGGAAGCCTGTATCAGTGTACAAAGGAGACACGCAAGAGTCACTGCAAGGCAAAGAAAACAAATCTTTTTGAAAGAGACTTACCTGCTTTCTTAAGAAGTTCAGTATTTTTGCTGGCTGAGAAATAACAATGTCTTCTGATACCAGGACTGGTAGATCTTCTAGAAGGCATAAATAATACAGTCAACAATTTGTATGGATGAGTTTTAGCATAAATAGAAAGCAATCAGTCACTTTATGTACTTTCCTTTTCTCAACAGCTTGCTCTGATTTTCCTAACATGCAAACATAAACATAAAATTTTACATAGCAGGGGAGTTCCACCAAGGTTACAAATACTCTTAGTCTATTGTGGCCTTTACTAATAAGAAGACATTAAAAAGGGCAACATCAAGTCAGACTGAAACCAATGTTTTTTGCTAGGTGTCCAATACTTTGACAGCTAGGCTACTTGTCTGGATTTCAGATGTTCATTTTAAGATAAAAGTTCCAACTAAGTCCAACTGCTCTCTCAATTCATTCACCTCTGAGCCTCTTTTCAATTTTTCCTCTGTCCCTCCCCTCCAAATCCATTTTAACCACCTTTTTTCTCTAGCCTTGCTACAACCAGTACCCAAGCTACCACTGCATAACCATGAATCAGTCAAAGAACTACATACTTCCCCTCTCTCAGTAGTTGACTGGACAGCCTTTAGTCATAAAACTGCATGATCAAAGCATGTAGAGTGCAAAGTATGTGTAACAGGGGCTATTTTACAGCATATTCACAACATAACTGCCACAACAAGCCCAACAGGACAGTGCTAAATAATATTAAAATATCAATTATCACCAACACTTACTCTTAGACTGCTTTCTTAATTTATTTTATGTATTTTCCTTATGAGGATAGCCACCAAATTTCTAGCAAGTCCACCCAACCAGTTCTTGGTATTTCCCCCTAACAGAAAACACACTGAAAAGCAAGAACCAAAGGCTCAACTTCTGTATGAATACAGTATTGCCTGAACTGACAATGTGGTTAAGTGTGACAGAGGACTTTAAGCCTGCAGTGATTTTACCTCTCCGAAATACACCAAGACAATAACTGCTGAGCAAACAAATAAGCAATGAATAGAAGCATCCAAAACAAAAAATTCCTCTCTGACAGCTTACCTTCACCTTTTATCAGTCAAACCCTCTAACTCAGCACAGCACTAAACATCCCAGGTGGTGTAAGCTGTACTTGCTGAGGCTCACATTCCACTTTCAACTGTACCAAACCGTTAAGCTACAGGTAACCAAAGAGCTCTCCCATACACAAGTCTAGTTACTACTAATTTATAAATATGCAAAGTGCAAAAAGCTCACAAATTTGCTTTCACTATACCATCAATTCAGACTGCCTGACGGAAACAGCTACATACTTGGCGTTACTGCTTTGTTAACTGTCTGCCGCTTCACCCATACACATTTTGATAAATTGTCCTCTGAAGCACTTCATTTATGACTTGCATTATTTTATTCTCACAAATTCATCACACTTGATCCTGTGAAGTCATTTAACTGAGGGAGACTGCAGTCATGAACACAAACCCAACGCAAACACAGAAAATGGAACCCACATTTGTATCGCGGCTGTGATTAAAATAATGAAGGCTGCAAAGACGATACCTTTCGGAGCTCTCCAGGAGTTATTTACAGTATTCACTGTCACGGGAGCCCCAGAAAATTTGGCATAAGCCTGCAATAAAGATTGGAGCGCAGGGGAGAAAACCTGTCACAATGTGCAAGAAAAGCGTAAGACAGGGCTTTAAAAGTTGTGTTAAACACCTTCGTGCACTGAGGACCAACCACCAGCAGGTGCAAGACGGTTTTCGGTCGGGCTTCATTGCCCTAACGCGGCTCCAGGCAACACTGGGCAGAGGCCCCGCAGCCCCCGGGAAGGAAGGCAGCGGCCCCGGGAAGGGCTCGGCGTTCCCGGGAAGGACGGCAGCGTTGTCGGCGTCTCCCGTCGGGAACGAGCCAGGGCCGCGCCGCGGGCCCAGCATCGCGCCTCCCACCCCCGGCCTCTCCCGGGGCAAGGAGGAGCCCCGCAGATGTCCGTGCGGGCGGCAAGCAAGCCCCGGGGCGCCGCCGCTCCCTCCCTTCCCCCCGGGCCGCGTGGTGGCCGCCGCCCGTTACCATGACGGTGAGACACTCCGGGTGCAGGGACGGCAGCCCCCAGTCTCCTCCCCAGCAGCTCAGCTCCATGGGAGCCGCCATCTTGTCCGCCGCGCCAGCCGGGAGCGCGGCGCTGCTTCCCCGCATGGCGGCGCCCAAGCGCCCGCGGCCGCTGGCGGGGGGAGGGAGGAGGCGCTGAGGGCGGAGGGCCGGGGACAGCGCCGGGCGGGACAGGGCTGCGGGTCGTTGTGCTCCCGGCCACCGCTGGCCGGGCTCGAGGAGTCACAGTCACCGAATCAGTTGGAGTGGGTAAGGCCGCTGAGGTCATCGAGTCCGACTTGTGGCCGAACACCATGTCAACCAGACCATGGCACCAAGTGGCACATCTGGACTTTCCTTAAACACCTCCAGGGATGGTGACTCCACCACATCCCTGGGCAGCCCATTCCAGTGTCTAATCACCCTTTCTGTGAAGAAATTCTTCCAGATGTCCAGCCCAAAGCTCCCCTGTCACAGCTTAAAATTACGTCCTCATACTACCCACATCCCTTCCCATAAGGCCAACTCCTGCCTGGCTACAGCCTCCTTTCAGGTAGTTGTACAAAGTGATAAGGTCTCCCATGAGCCTCTTCCTTTTCACAGGGCTAAACAAACTCAGCTCTCTCAGCCCCTCCCCACAGGACTCGTGCTCCAGACCCTTTCACAGCTCCATTGCCCTTCTCTGGACTTGCTCCAGCACCTCAGTGTCCTTGAACTATGTCCTCTTGTCCTGTCACTTCTTGCCTGGGAGGAGAGGCCTACCCCTACCTGGCGACAAAGTCCTTTCGGGTTGTATCCAGGTGGGGGTCAGCCTTTTGGTAAGGGACATGGGTGGCCAGTACCTGTGATCCTATGGGGAAATGCCACAGCTGTAGTCCTCTTGAAACACTTTTGGTACTGTCTGGCTGAACCCTCACCCTCCAGCCCTGACACTGCACACGGAGTTGGGACTTTTCATGGGAGCAAAAAAAAAATTGTGGCTCTCAGTCAACTGTGAAAAGCAATCATTAGCAATTTGGCTCTAAAAACAAGGAGCTCTGATCACATGTTACCAGTTTTGACTAGGTTATAATGATAATCCATTCAGTGTGGTTTTAACTGCAGACCTTTAAAGGCATCGAGTTGTCAGCTGTTTGTTCCAGAGCTCGTGCAGACGTGCCACAGCACATCTAAATGCTAAGTCAAGTTTCCATCCTTCCCACGAAAGGAAAAAATACCACACACCAATTAAAAAAAACCTCCTGCACTGACCACCCTTATTCAGGTCTTCTATGCGTAAGGAGGAGAGTAAGGGTAGAGCTTCACTTTTCCTTTACCCCTCCCAGATCCACAATTTCAGATTCACCTGAAATTTGTGGAGGAAAGTGTCATGATAAAAACTTACGCCACAGATCTGAGGTCATTCTGTTCCATTTGATGAGGAACATGGGAGAAGAAATACCTATCCACTTTTTTCCTCAGAAAAACATACCACTGACAGTGTTAACAGAAGCTTTTTTTTTTTTTTTTAATGTTACATTTTTCCCTCTAAAGACTTATTTAAGGTACATACTTTTAAGGATATTTTTTATGTCTTTTCCTCCCTACAGGTAGGCACCAGCTAACTTCTTCTCAGTCTGTCCAGGTACTTTGCTTTGGTCTGTTCACCATGTGAACTGAGATGCACTGAGATGCAAAGCTCTGAAAGGGAATGGTGGATGCTAGCAGCTGTGATCCCAAAGATCTATTTCATTAAGGAGTATTTTACAAAGGGCTCAATACTTACATCAGCCCTGTTTAGTATCTTTGTTGATGACCTGTGCAAGAGGATTGAATGCGCCTTCAGGCAGTTTGCAGATGACACCAAGCTGGGTGGGAGTGCTGATCTGCTGGAGGGCAGGAAGGCTCTGCAGAGGGATCTGGACAGGCTGGATCATGGGCTGAGGCCGATGGTGTGAGGTTCAACAAGGGCCAGTGCCAGGTCCTGCTCTTGGGTCACAACAACCCCAGGCAGTGCCACAGGCTGGGGCAGAGTGGCTGCAAAACTGCCCACAGGAAAAGGACCTGGGGGTGCTGGTGACAGCGACTGAACGTGAGCCAGGGTGTGCCCAGGTGGCCAAGAGGGCAAATGGCATCCTGGCCTGGATCAGCAATGGTATGGCCAGCAGGACCAGGGCAGGGATTGTCCCCCTGTACTTGGCACTGGTGTGGCCACACCTCAAATTCTGTGTCCAATTTTGGGTCCTTCACTACAGGAAGGTCATTTTGGTGCTGGAGTGCGTCCAGAGAAGGGCAATGGAGCTGGTGAAGGGTCTGGACGACCCTATGAGGAGTGGCTGAAGGAGCTGGGGGTGTTTAGCCTGGAGAAAAAGAGGCTCAGGGGGGACCTTATCACTCCGCAAGTACCTGAAAGGATGCTATAGATGGGTAGGGTTCAGGTTTTTTCTCCCAAGTTAGAAGTGGTAAGACAAGAGGAAATGGCTTCAAGTTGGACTAGGGAAGGTTTGTATTAGACATTATGAAAAATTTCTTCACAGAAAGGGTTGTCAAGCATTGGAACAGGCTGCCCAGGAAAGTGGTTGGAGTCACCATTCCTGGAACTGTTGAGGACACATTTTAGTGGTGAATATGGTGGTGGTGCTGGGTTGATTGTTAGACTCAATGAACTTAGAGGTCTTATTTTAAGAAAAACCTAACCATTCTATGACCCATCATATGGCTTTTCTTAAGACAGCTACAGGAAGGCTTAGGAGGTAAATAGGGAAGTAAGCTTTGCATTGCATTCAGGCCCAACTTATCTCTGTGTTGTTGTGGAGTCTGGAGCAAAGATAAAAAAAGAGGCACTGTACCTTTCCTCCCCCATGTCAGGAACTTTTTTCCTCTTGGTTACCTAAGTGGAATTCCTATCAGAGTAAATGAAAAGTAAATAGGTGCACTGAAGATGGATATATGACTTGACTTGAAAAAGTGGAGCTTCAATTTGTGTTTTGGAAAAGCAAAAATTCTTTTGAAACCTGTCTTTGAAATTTGAAACCCTTGAAACCAACTTTTTTTTTTTTTTTTTTTTTTTAATGAAGCAGGATCAAAACCAGCAATGTTGACATAAATAGGAAAGGATGTGGTTTAGAGCTGATATTTCCCTTGCCTTAAGATTTCTGTATCTTAATTGCCCATGAATCCTGATTTTTAATCATCCATATAATTCCATGAAAACAGTGAATCTCCTGATGCATATTAGGAACAAAACATGAAAGGTGAATTAAGCAGCAGGGTTCTTTTCTATTTCCCTTACACCATTATTTGGAATTTGAACAAGTCACAGACACTTCTGTAAAGCAAAATCTGTTATGTTTGCAGCCTGTCTGTATTCTGTATGCTTAAAATCTTATCGAATTACATAATCAGGTCAAAAAAAGTGATCAAGGTTTTTTTGCAGATTCTATATAAAAATATTATAGTCACATACTTATGACTTCCTTACAAAATGTGACTGACACTATGAAAGTTTCTTGGAAACACAATTCATTAATCATGTTTTGATTCTTTCTTCTTATTTAACCTGCAGTAAGCTGGAGTTTATACTTCAGAGAATACACAAGAGTGAAAAGGCAATTGCTACTATTCTATTGTTTTTATTTAAAAATGTTGATTATAAGGTCTAATAGCCCCTTTTAGACAGCAGATAAACATTCTACTTTTGGAAATCCCTTAAAGAAGATTGTGATTGAGCACAAAATCCCCTTTAGTCTGTAACATATTCCAACAATAAAACTCAGCATAAAAATGAAAACTGGAAAAATTGCAGTGACCTTTACACGTACTAAGTTCATCTAAACATGGACTTAAGCTTCTGTTCATACACCCTGTGAACCAGTTCCCTTCTGTCACATTGTATTGTGCTGCATGGTCTGTTTGCCAAACATTGCCTCCATGTGCATTCTTTGTGAGTAAGCACAAAGAATAAGCAGATACAGAGCAAGAACAGAATATGGCCCGCACAAATCTAATGCTAACAAATATATAATACTACAAAAAAAATCCTCCTCCTGTAGGGCTGGTCAGCACCAGTGCAAGAGACTCCTCTGTAGTTAAATCAGAAGTGAGGAATGGTAATTTATAATTACTTAATATATATTTTTGTCAGATAAGGAAATCTTTCAAGAAAACACTTAATGTTTTGATAAACTCAAACTCAATAAACTCAAAGTACATAATAAATGGCTGCAAATTACTGATGGTGTTCCTTTTAGACAAAAGAAAACCTTTACTATCCTTTTCTCTCTTCTTTTTTTTTTTTTTTTTGGTCCAGAACTATGATTTTTCAGACTTTCATTGTGTTTTTCTGTCATGCACTTAAGTATATGTTTGCAAAAAATGCTCTTTGTTGAGTCAAGGCTTTTCCTTAATAAGCAGTAGAACATCATCAGTGCTGCTCTAGATCCATGTATTAGCCTCTGCAGCATCTGTACTGTCTCCCCACGCTTTAGGCTGGGGACAAATTCTGAACTAAGACTTCTTTTTAAGGAGCTTGTGACACTTGAAGTCCCTCCTTTTCTTGTTCCATCTTCTTGCCTCTTGCTTACCCCTTTTAGCCTCCCTTTGTTCCCTGCTCCACAGCACTCTGCACCTGATGATCTGTTTTTCTCACTCCCCTGTGCAGCTCTCGGCACTACCATGTCATCCTGTCACTTCCACTGCAGGGGCAAGGATGTGGGAGTGAAGCTGTGGTGTTTCTTGTTGTGTGTGGACATATACAGAGGAGCAGTAGGGTGAGGAGGAGGAGGTATAGCACCATGCTGTGACACAGTGGATGTGGTAGAGCACCCTTCTGCCTGGCAATGGGCAGAGGAAGAAATGGGCAACTTAAGGAGCAGGTCAACACTGCTAACACGAATAAGCTAAGAAGTAAGGGTGTGTTATAGGGTATATGCCATGTGGGGAGGGCAATTAGAGGGTATGTGAATATAGGCCAGCTGAAAGTATCTGAAAATCTGACTGGGCTTTTGTTGGCGAGCAGCCCACAGCCATGCTCTATGTGGTGTAGAGCTGCTCGGGCAGCCCCTTCAAAGTGCACGCAGCCCCCACCCTGCAGTGTGCTGTGTCTTGCCTTACACACAATGAGCCCCCCAAGGGCTGTTCTCTGTGGTGCTTGTTAGATGTATGCACCAAGCTGATGAGACTGAACATTAATCAACACTACTTTGCTCACTTTAACATAAACTTTCCTTTCTATTGTTGCCCTACTTTTTGTGATGTAAATAATATCAGACAGCTCCAACTTTTCCAACTGAGTGTGGATAGCAAGCTGCGATGGGGCCAAGCAGGGCTTCCTGGATTTCTGACATGACAGAGGTTCATCAGCAGGGCTGATGCACACAGGGAGGTACAGGACCAAGAGCACTGTGCAGCAGGACGGGAAGCCCACAATGTGTTTGGGTTTCTCACTTGCTCCCTTTCTCCTGTACTTTCTTAACATCGGCAGTGCAGAGGCTAGAATTTTCTGAAGTAGAGGACAAGCAATGGGGTAATGATATCCTAAGGGAATACACAATGCTCAAAATTGTCATAGTTGAAAGAAGAAGGTTTTTGTAAAATTGACTTTGGCTAAGTTATTGAGTTTGGGAGCTTGCTAAGACAAACAGCCTTTTCACATAGTCTCCATCTGGTCAGTTTGAGCACTCTCAATGCTTCTGAGCTCTTTAAATGAAATAAAGGAGCAGATGATATAGTCTTCATTTTGCCAGTCAGAGTCTTCTAGAAACCAAATTTGCCCCAGTCTGCAATCTGCACGACCCCTTTTAGTGACACTCTTCAGTAAGGAAAAGTGGAGTATTTAAATTCCTACCAAGACCAAGTCTTCACACCAGAGCATCCACATTTGTTTTGACTTTGGGTATGCATGAGAGAGAATCTGTTCTGCTACATGTTAAACCTTACCAGTGGACACTCAACACCTGACTGCAGAGCAGGCAGAGAAATTTATGAGGGGGCTTTGCAAAGACAACAGCTGTATTATTGTCAGAAGACACAAAGAAATGCATGGTAACCATTTGGTGAACATAGAAAGGGAGGTAAGAAAGATTTTAAAGTAAAATGGTTCCAACCTCAAAGTTAAGCATCCTGCAGTCAGCAGGACTGGGTGGATAGAGCTGCATTATCTTCGTGCTTCTGACACTCTTCTACATCCCTCACCAGGCTGGTGGTTCTCTGAAGGGCTGCTTGCAACAGCACTGGACTTGCTGTCCCTCCTGAACTTACAGAACTCTTACCTGGCTCTTAAAGCACACCCAGTTTACTTTTGGGGACATCTTCTTGTGACTGGTAATAAACATACCTGCTTATTAACCACTGGACTTCATGATCTTAAAGGTCTTTTCCTACCTAACCAATTCTGCAACTATTAATTTAAAGCCATTAAAAACACTTCAATTTCCAGGACTCCTCAAAGGGCAAACTCCAGCCACGGTCCCCACAGGTGTTGATTTTGGGGGGCGTCGCCAGGATGTCCTTCCGAGCCACCTCCACTAGTGCCGGTTCCCGGCTCGGGACCCGACGGCGCGCTCCCTCCTCATCCACCCCAGCACTCAGCCATCCCCCGCCGCGGCCCCCGCCCGCCTTCCGGGGGGAGCCCCGGCCAATGGCCCGCCGCCTGCCGCCGGCCGTGCCCGGCCCCGGGGCCGCCCCCCGTTAAACGGCGGGGTCCGGCGTGGAGTGGCGGCCGTCCCTCGCCGCCCTGCCCGGCCCGCGGCCGCCATGGGGTGCGAGCGCGGCGCCGCGCTGCTGCTGCTGCCGCTCGCCCTGCAGCTGTGCCCGGGCCGCGCCGCCGCGCCCGCCCCCCGAGGTAAGGGTCCCGCGCCCCGGGATGGAGCGCGCTCTCCTTTTCCCTCTGGCTCTGGGCTTGCAGTGTCCCGTCTCCTGCCCTCCGCCGGGAACTCTGCCTGGCAGCGAAAGGGAACACCTCTGCAGGTGCCAGGGAAGCTGGAGCCGTGGCGGGCAGCGGGAGCCGCGGCGGACAGCGGGAGCCGCGGCTGCCCGTCGGGGCGCAGAGCCCGCCCGCGGAGCCGCCCCGCCGCCGCACTGCCCCGCCGGACTAGCGGTGGGGACCGGAGGAGATGGCGGTGTAGCCGCTGTCAGTCGCCTCCATGCAGCTTGCAAAAGGTGTTTTTGTAGGTGTGCTGGTAGGTGCGTGGAGCATCTGAATAGCCCTTTCTCGGCTGGAAGTTCTCCTAAATGAGAAGTGAATTTCTAAGCAGTGAAAACTCTTTGGGAAAACTCTATTACATAGTAAAGTTCATAGGAAAACTCATACTTCTAAACCCAGCATTGCTGTGGCAATATTATGCACGTAGTAAGTCAGGAGACGCTGTATTTTAGAGCTTGAGTTAAGTGGGTGGTATCGCTCTGCGGTAGCAGCTTGTGAGTGGATCCAGCCCGGCTGCCGAGTGCAGCAGTTAGTGCAACTTCGTGCTACTCCAGGAGCATTAAAGCTGCTTGTGATTTTTCGCTACATTTTTAACCCCCTCCACTGCCTTACAGAATGATGTTTGACACTTAAATCGGTTATTACTTAAGCAGATCTAAAAGACAGCCAATCACAACAATACAGCTGCATTTCCAAAAGCCTTTGTTGAAGACCTTTATGATGTAAAAACATTTCAGAAAATTGTTGTAATGACAAGTGGCGTATTACCAAATTAAAAAAACAAGACAGATTTCTAACTTGTCAGGGGCAGCAGCCAGTGAAAAACTCCACTCTTAACAAGGGACGCTTCTTGGGGTCAGTGGGAAATTGTTGTGGCAGGGGTTAGGATTTCACTCCAGGTGTCTAAGTCATTAATAATTACCTTGAAAAGTGCTGAACAACAGTGGAGCAGTGTTTACATTTACAGTTATGATTAGATGTCACCAGAGAACAGCCTTGGGTGGTCTTAAAAAGCTGGTGTGACATGGCAACAGAGTTAGGGGAAAGAAGGGGTGTTTCGAGTTCCATGCTCTCCTGTGTTACTAATTTCACTCCTTCATGCCTCCTCGTCCTAGCACTTCCCATCGCATCTTCTAGCTCTCATCTGAAAAGCTAGCCTTGATGGTTTTGGGCAGATTTCCAAAGCGGGTTTTGCCACTGTCTCACCATGTAGCTCATCCCTTGTTAGCATTTGGCTAGGAGGGTGAACAACTCTATTCTAAAATCCCCAGAAGGAAGGCAGAGGAGAGAATTCCTGATCTGTCTCACAAGCAGGCTCAGTTTCGCCCAGTGGGTATGCGCACTCGTGCTTGAAGGCGTGAAGGCATGTCGGAGTTTTCAATCCATTGCATGGATTGAAACCAGCTGCTTGTGCCTTTCAGCTTTGGCAGTCCTATTCTGTACATTTGCTTTCAAGTCTGCCTTTCCACGGAGAGGAGCAAAGAGGTGAGGTTCTTCAAAAAATAAAACATGAAATCTTTGTGGAACTTTTTTTCCCTGTTCCTTCCAAACAAATAATTGTCTCTATAATGGCTAAGAGCTGTCTCTCTCTGCCAACTCTGCTAAGGATGTAAAATGAATTTTCATAACCCACTCATTCTTCTGCTGGCTGCATTTGCTGCCATATGTGCAAGCTGTGCTTAAGGATGGATCTGGTCGTGTAGTGCCTCCACATGCTGGTCAGTGAAGATATCCCAGGAAAGGGTTTGAAAACATGGTGCTGAAGGATCTGGCTGAAGCACTGTGGTTTGTGGAACACAACTGCCAAACCAATTTGAGTATTCACTTAAATATGCAAATTACAACAATTTCAGTAAATGTTTTTTGTAATGTTAGATGTTTCACAGTATTTAGTCATTACTTTTGTAATATTTTTAAGTGACTCTAGCATTGATTAATGAGTATTGAAGAAGTTGATAGAAGTTCAGCCAATAGACCTTGAACTGAACAAAATATATAGCTATATTTTGTGCTCTCAAAGTCTTTGGTATTGTATTGCGTTGCTCCAGCTGAGGAAACACAGCTCTATTTTATGAATGGTGATTACTTGTAAAATGCTGTTGTACAGAGCAGTGAGTTGCATTTCAATCTCTTGCATGGGCAGTTGCTTTGCTCTTTCTGCACTAAATGTGATGAAATATCCAGCCCTTTGCTTCTGCTGCCCCTGTCACTGGTTTCAGTAGGAGCAGTGGTTGTCCTGGCATGCTGTAAATTTGAACTGAATGAAAGAGAAGTGTTTTGACCAGGTCCACCTTAGATATATGTTTCTTAGTTGTTTGACAACAGTATTAAACAGTCTCAAACTGGGACACTAGTGCATGCAAATCAAGGGCCAGATACTTTTTGTATTGTGTTGTGAAAATTCTCTGTAGATTCATGACGTCCTTAGAATAGAAGTGTAGAGTTCAGAGATTATTTCAATGACTTCATGAAATGAAGGGAAAAAGGTCTTCGTTTTTTCTCTTTTTTGGAAATAACTTTAGTGTCTAGATGAATGGATGCAGCATGTACCCACTCTAGTATAGGGGAACAGGGTTTCCCACATATCTGTGGGAAGGTCTGTGTGCCCATGTGTTTGTCCTTCGAGTGCTCTTCAGTCTTTTCCTGTGTGTAGCATATGGAAACACTGGAATGGTAGGATGGCCTCATCACCTTAGAAGACAACAAGAGCTTTGGGGTTGTGCTGTGTAGACAAGGCTCATCTGCAAAGGTCCACCAGTGTTTTTTCAGCCTGGGAAACTAAACTTATTAGTACAACCATGGGTTTGAATCAAGCTAAGTTACAATATGCTGTCATATGTTTGCCACCTGCCTGGTATTAAATAACACTTGTGCATAATAATTTATCAGACTACTTTGCTAGGGTATAATATGTATACTGCTTTAATTGCAGTGAGTTGGAATAGGAGATAATCAAGAAACCTAACAGAAGAGTCTATTGAGTTTGGAGACGTTGTGGATTTAGGAACATTGAGAAAAACCCCAGTTTGTTGTTTCAGTGCCATAAGAAACATAGCTGATATATGTATGTGTAAAATCATAGACCCTTTGCTGATGCATTGTGGAAAAACTAAAATAAAAATTTGAAACAGCTCTCACTATGCCTTCAGGGTTTGTGGTTTTTGGTATCGTTTGATTTTTTGCGAGGCCTGTATTTCTTTGTTTTCTGTGCCAGAAGGGAAGGATGAGTCTTATTTATATAATATATATTCTGAAAAGTCAGTGAAATGAGAAGAAGGCTGTGAACATCATGTTGCTTACCTGGCTTTTTGGCATTTTAATTGGTGCCCTGCAAATGCTATCAAAGGATTCAGCTGGAAATCTGGCTGAAAATTTTAATGCTGAATCCTTATCTAATTGATATGTGAACACAAACATCTGAATTTATGATAGCAGAAATAGGTTAAAAAGCTTTCTGTTGAGGTGAATCCTCAGAAGAGAAGAACTTTTGAGATCTACCTGAAAGTATTTGAGTACCTCAATTTGAAGACTAGATATTTCTATGTTAGTAACTTATCAATAATGCCTTTGAAAAATAAAAGTTGCTAAAATAGTATCAGTTGCAACAAGTTACAGATATTTTGATAGAATCGTAGAATAGTTGTAGCTGGCAGGCACCATCTAGTCCAAACTCCCTGCATGTGTGAGGACATGTTTCACTAGACCAGATTGCTTAAGATATCCCTTCCAGTGCCAGGGGTTTGAATTTCTTGATCTTTACAGATGATCATCATACTGATAATTTTTTATTTTAGGTAGATCAGAGCTTCCGTATGAAGAGTGTACAGCATCCAATATGTGGTGTCAAATCACATTCTTCTTTGGTCATTATTATATTTAATTTGCTGTTGAAATCTGATTTTTTTTTTTCCCCAGTTTTTGATCTTCTTCCTTATTCCAACAAGCGAGTGGTACTGAACTTCTTGCAACAAGCATTCGGGGATCCTATGCTGAATGAAGTGTACTTGCTCTCAACATTCAAACTGCAGCCAAAGAGCACAGCCACTGTTTTTGGCCTATATTCATCAGCTGACAACAGCAAGTATTTTGAATTTACGGTAATGGGACGGATGAGTAAAGGTGAGTTGTTTGGAATGTATATGGTAGAAATGGTGTTGGATCCATAGTTACTGGTGTGTGATAGATGAATGTTGACAACTGTGTGATTAACCTTTGTGCTTGAGTCATTCCTGTTGCATGCTGTCACCTTTCACATCCCCTCTCACTCCTTCATCTCTTTCCTTCCTCTCCTTGATGCTTCTCTCTCTTGGAAAGGGGAAGCTGACCTGACGATCAGCT
The DNA here is from genome assembly GCF_000738735.6 of Corvus cornix cornix. Lineage (NCBI taxonomy): Eukaryota > Metazoa > Chordata > Aves > Passeriformes > Corvidae > Corvus > Corvus cornix. The sequence goes on along the minus strand of NC_046357.1, from coordinate 22,690,799 downwards.
GGTATCTCAACTCAGCTATGGTGCTTACTCTGAGCAATGCTGAGAAAGGAGGAGAAAAACATGGAATATGGAGAAAGGAGTCAATTTGGCTTGGTCTTTTCTTTTTCCTTTTCTTTTTTCCTTTTTCCCCTAGGGGCAATCACTGGTTCTTATTACTCAGGAATGTGAGGGACACACGCACATGCTGCCTCATGCATATGAAAGGCAGGTTCTTGTTCTGCTGACCCTGGAGGTTAGATGTGACTATGCAAGACAAATATTCCTGGCACTTATAAGATCTGTTGGGTGAAATAAAGTGTTTGTTCTTTATTTCTTGGAATTGGTTAATCAGGAGTCAGAGTAGGAGCTGCAGCAGTTTTAGAAATAGAGAGTTTCATTGATCTCTAAACCAGATCTAGGATATACTACAAATTTAAGGTTCAATGAAAGATTGTTGAATTTTGTACATTGTTGTTCCTGCATTGACTTCACCACTGCTATAGTAATTTGCTACTGAGTGATTAGCTGAATCGAATATACTGTGAAATTCTAAGGAGAAATTTCAGTTTATATATAGGGAAATTATTCAATATGCTGCAAAAGAACAAAAGCACACCTTTTTATTGTACATTATTGGGGAATGAGTTAGATAAAACATCGGTAGTTTTATCAGGTCTGCCAAAATCCTTCTGAGGTAAGGGAATAAGAGCTATGGGTGTGTTGGGAATGGGTAATACATGGTCACACAGCCTTATTAATAAGTGTAATACGATTCCTAACACTGACTTAATTGATAAATAAATTATAGATTACACGTACTCCCTGTCTCCCTATCACACACGCACAATTATGTGTGTAAATGTTGTACACGCATATAGGAACACGTATGTGTACACACAAATGTGTCTATATACATGCAAGTTTGAACATACCAGACTCTGATTTTCAAAAATTTCTGCGTGTCCGATGGTTACTGACAGCCTCTTAAGTCTGTTAAAGTGTTTCTGGTGGAACGTTACATGGTTTCTTTTGGTTTTGTCTTCAGTAGGTTGGTGTTTGAGAAGCATCTGTGACAGGACAAACAAAACAGTGGCACATGGATAGGCAGCATGAAGCAACTTGTCCTGTCAATGACCAGTGTTGAGTAGATGGGGGACATCTATAACCTATCTGATGTAAAGGATTGACCTTCAGATTGATGTAAAGAATTGACCAAAGAGAGGGAGGCTTTTTAGAGCAAGAACGTTCATTGGATTTCTTTGCCTCCTTATTACTTTAGAGCACCTTGTTCAAGGCATATGGCAGTGAGCAAGTGGTAGGCAGTGTTTTCACATGTGATTTCTCTGGACGTGTTAGGGATCCCATATGGCTACTTCATACAGTAAGTTAAACTACATCCGGGAGATTGTCATGTGAACTGCAAGTATGGAGTGTGTGAGATGTGTATGATCCTCTCGAGACATCGTCGCTTAAGCGGTGGACCAATGTTGGCATCTCAGCAAAATGCAGTCTTAATATCTATGGTTTCGAAAGAGTGTGTAGTGCTTTCTCTGTATGGTATTTCCAGCATGCAAATCTGACCTAAGGAGCTCAAAACAGGCCTTAGTTGTACTCTGAAATGTCACATTTAAGAGTTTTGTTCTCAATGGTTGCCTCATATTCTGGTTCTGTTGTGGTATAACTGATAGTAACATGTTTGTAACACCTAAATGTTTTTAAAAGCACAGGTCTGACTTACTGAGTTAACAGCTAAACTTACGGTAGACAATTGTGCCTTTCAGATGCAGATAGCATCCATGGATTTCTTATCCTTTTAAAATTACTCCTTTATGGAGCAAACTGCAGTTAGTGCACAGAAGTGTTGCAATTTAACAATTCTGTGAAGCATCTCCTATTTTAATTGAAAATTTGTTTCTTTATCAGTTCAGGTGACACTCTCATGAATATCTGTCAAATATTCAAGCAGCAAATGTACTGCAGGGCCTTGGATGAGTTAAATCTTAAGAGGTGGAGGCTGTGATCCAAGAAAATCTCTCTTCAAAAGCCTACTCTAGTTTACCAGATGACTTTTTGGCTTTGGCTGAGGAAAGAATACTTGATCCTCCTTCCAAGCCTGATTGCTCCTTGTCCTGAAGCTATTCTGGCAGGGTCTGTTCTGGGCCCTGCCTCCATCTCCTCTTTCTTTCTCTAGGCTACTGTTGTGCTTGGTCACTCTGAATGCAGGGCCTAGATCCAAAGACCTTGTTTTTATATGACCAGGCATGCATAATATTCACATAAATAAAATGCTTGCAGTGTACTCTGTCTTGCCAGATCTTTGAGTTTGCCAAGAAATGCTACCTTTTAGCGAGTTACTGGTGACCTCATGCACCTTTGCAGAAATCTCAGCTCTGGCAGTGTTTTGACATAGACAGCAGTGAAAACATTCCTTATATTGATCACAGCTGCTGAGGCTCTAGCACTAGTGTAGACTTCAAAGATGGAGACATACCCTGCCCCACTCATGCTGGTATAAATCTGGGGATTTTTTAATCATTAGACTGAGGAATTAGAAAAATTTTAGGGAGCATGTGCTCAGTGAGTTGGGAGGTCACCAACAAACAGATATAGCATCAAAGCAATTATATTAGTAGTGGAAAGATGGGAAGGGAGGTTGTTTAATTAATAGAAATTGGATGGTTTCAGTAAGTAGCTGTTACTAGGTCTGAAGATAGTAAGAACTTTTACCTCCACTATATCCACAATTTTTGGTTGACTTAGTATCAGACCATTTGTGAGCTCTCACTTGATGCGACTGTAGCAGCCCTCTGTGAATTTCAGACTTTAGCAAAAGCCAGTACATAAACGTTTAGATGCCTGGTGTCTGTGCAGCTTGATTCCTCATGCACATAACTGTTATGATCAGGAGATAAGGGACTGTTGGCTGGTGTTTGGGGGGATCTTTGAAACAAGGTCTATCTGATATCGCAGGGTAGTTATACACTGTCCAGATGTGTTCAGCTCATTGCTTCTGCAGATATGCAGTTGAAGAGCCAGGGAGAGATTTTGTGGAGAGAACTAGCTAGCTGATCTTAGAGATCTGGCTCACAGACCCTAGCTTACTGATCCAATTTCCTTAGGAAAGAGACTTTTTTTTCAATATTGCTCAGTGAATATTTATTGTAAGAGTATTTGTTTGTCTGCTGTTGTGGGTTTTTTTGATGGTGAATTTTACTTAGTAAAATGAGAATTTTTATCAGGTAGGTCAGTCACTAATGCTTTTAAAAAGAGTTGAGAGGAGGCTTAGTGACCTCTAGGAGTGGACTATGCCTTTTCTGCATTATATTTTGGTTTTACTGAGTGTTTGTTACAGAGAAGTGCAGGTTATTGGCTTGGAAGCATGCTTCCTTTGGTTTTTAATTATGCATTTGGATACACTCTTAGATGGCTTCACTGTATGCGGTATGCATCACTGAAATTGATTTTTTAGTTGTACACTTCTGCTACAGAGTATTTCTGGGTCTATCAGATATGTACATACCGAAGTGCTGATTGCAGGCTGCCTGCTACACCCTGTAACTTTACCACTTGCATTTTAGCACATTATGGCTTATAAAGTGACTTTGGTTAAGCCATTTAGAGAGGCCTGGACAAAGCAGAGGAAAACTCAGCACAGGCAGCAGAGCTTTACAAATAGGGAGTCATGCAAGCATCCTGCTAGTGCTGCTTTGAAAGTCAATGTCTCATTTGTTATTACCATTATGTCTGCATATGGGATGCATTTACTAAAGCGGACATGTGGAAAAATACCAGAGCAATTGCAGATTTCCACAGGATCTTCCTTGATCAGCCTTGGGCTATCTGCTACCCTCTAATAGTCCTTCTGTGTATTTTGTCCTAGCGGTGCTGCGCTATCTGAAGAATGATGGAAGGCTGAATTCCGTGATCTTTAGCAACATCCAGCTGGCCGATGGGAAACCCCATGGTGTCATCTTGTGGCTGAGTGGCCTGCAGCAGGGATTGAGCACAATAGAATTGTATCTGGACTGCCTGCAAGTAGGTGCCATTGAGGACCTGCCAAAACCATTTTCAGCGCTGTCTCAGAAGGTGGTGGCAGTTGAGTTGCGCACTCTTCAGGAGAAGCCGCAGGTGAGCATGGAAACTGGGAGCAGGCTGAGCACTTAGAGGGATCACCAGTGATCCTCTGAATCGCTGAATTCAAACCTCAATCTTCACAGCAGCCAAGCTCTGTACAGTAATACTTTAGTATTAAGTTGTGAAATAAATGTAAATAAAAGTTCCCTATGGAGCAGGTGAAATCTTAGCTTACATGACCCCTGTAATAATTATGCTATTTGTTTTAAACACAATTTTTAGCTTTTATATTAAAATCAAAAAAATACTGCCTCCTTCACTTCAATCTAGTTGTTTTTTGGGGACTGAACTTTTTGCAAGGACTTAGCTAATGCAGTAGGGGCAGTGTTTCACTGGCTTCTTACAGCTGTCCTGTATGAGCAGAGCTTGTCTGTGTATGTGGCTTTCCTCTTCATGATATGCCAAGAGACTAAAAAAGACAAAAGAAAGGGGGGACTCTTGTGGTGCCAGAGTGCAACCCTCATCTGTTTGACTGCAGTAGCTTTTCTTCCTCTGTCTGCCATCCAGGAGTGGATAAAGCTTCCTGTCATCTCCCTGTCAGCAGTCCAAGATAAACAGTGTCTTCCACAACATCTTCAATGATCATTAATCAAAAATACTTATTATAAAGTGCAAAGGCATTCTGCCCCCAAGGTTGCCCACTTTGTTTCATTACAGGCTTGAAAGTGAGCCTGTTTTTATGGAGAATGACTGTGGTGCCCATATTCCTGACATGAATATATGTACCTGTTTGAGAGGAGAGGAAAAAGAAAAAGACTGTTTTGGATGCACTTAAAAAAATCATATGTCACAGATACAGAAATATGTGAACTTCCTAGTGTGTGAGATCATAGGCACTGTAACAGTAAAAAAAGTTTGAAATAAAACCACAGCTATGTGAAAATCTGCAAGGCAAAGATTAGAGATTTTTTACAGTTCAAATAGTGATGGATGGACCTGAAGGGAACGGCATAGAAGCTCTGCATGCGTAGGAAATGGACCACCTCTCTTAAAAAAATTACTTTGTCTGATATTTCATATTTTTCCCATTGTTGTACCAGAACTGTGAGCTCTGTTTTTCTTGTGAGCCCAGGATACACTAGACGAGCTGAAGCTGGTAACTGGAGGAACGCTTGCGGAAGTGGGAAACCTGCAGGATTGTTTTCTTCAACAAATTGAGCCTGTACCTCAGTACACTGGTAAGGTCTGCAACTGGGAGTTAAAATTATTCCTAATGACACCAGTGCAAGGAAGCTAATGTGATGAATATGGTAAATGTGAAGAAGCCTTCAGTCAAATAATAACAATTATTTGACTAAATTATAGCTATGACAATTTCCTGTAAATGTTTTATAAATAGCTCAGTTTGGAGAGAAAACAGTCACTGTTGCTGGTGATAAAGCAATGAATTGTTGTTTTAGTGAAAGACAAGTCTGTAATGATTGAAAGAGGTTTTTTAGCATAATTTGGAAGTTGAATTTTTGTGATGATGATCCATTTGTGTCAGCTTAATAATATTTTAAGTATTCAAATTGCAAACAATTGCAGATGGAAAGTAGTGCTAAATGGGATACATTGCTACAGGCTGTATGAAAGGTAGATGAATGGAGTAGCAAGACCTACCCATGTACTCTTTCACACTGACAGTATTCAGCTCTTGTTGAGCACTGGACTGTCACCCAGAGGGGAGGAACAAGGTGTTAAGAAGCTTGCAGGAGACTGAAGAAAATGTTTGTGCCATGGGTACAGAGGCTGTAGGTCCATGTGGGAAAAGCCATTTTAGAGTAGCCACTAGTCCTGCCACAATTTAGCCAAGGCTTTTGTCACCTGCTGAAGGGGACATTGATTCAAAACCAATTCCTTTTCTACCTGTGCTGAGCATTGTGGAGACTGAACTGGGAAGAGAGAGGAAAGGAAGAAGCGGAGGCTACTGAGATCCCTGCAGGGCCCCAGGGACTTAGTGCAATCCCCTGTGTTAGGTGAGGGTGCTTCCTGACCTCTGGACTCAGAAAACCTGTGCTATCCCAGACTGTCCCATCTGTAGTCCTAGTCCCTGTCCATCTGTCTTTCTGCTCCGGATGTGAGGGAGAAGAATGGGTTCACACTGTGCATGCAATATGTTAATACATGACAACTACAGGAAGGAAACTCAGTTCAAGGTTTGAAATAGGATCCATGATACATTCTCTCTCTTGCACCCTTTCCTGTCCCCTCTGCCAAACCCAACCCTGCAGCATTGCTGCTTTTGATAAGAACAGAGATAAGATGCAGAAATTTTATGAGAGCATCCTGGGTAAGTCGCATGAGTATAGGCATCAGTGGTGTGCAGTCGTAACAAAATCTGGTTTACCTTTTAGCTGTGTAAATCCTTAGCTGCACATACTTCTATTTCGTTGCTTCTTAACATATATACACTTAGGTAAAAAAATGTGTTTTATCCTCAAAGCTCTCTCTTTTTCACTAAATCAACAGGCATTTGAATGTGGAAGGCTAATTCAATATTTATTCTGCAAAAACTGACATTTCTCTCACAGGGAGTTTCCAAATTACAGACTTTCAGCTTTCTCATTTGTAACTTTTAGCTCACTGATCAATAATGGAAATGGTAATATACAGACAGATACTGTCTCTGTGTCTGCCTCCACCTGGCTTAGACTCTCAAATTCAGTTGCTTTTAACTTCCAAGTGGAATTAATATCATTAATAATAATAATAATAATAATAATAATAATAATAAAAAACAACTCACATAAATACATTCAAAGCCTACATAGTCAAATCCACCAAAAGAAAAGGTGAGTGTTCCAATAGCAATTTTAACTTGGCTGCCTTGAACCATGTGTATGCTTCATGATGCTCTTCTATGGCAGTAATATATCAGATAATGACAATTTTGACTACTGCCAGGAAAAGCTGGAATGCAAATGCTTAGCTGTGTAGGAGGGGTGAGACCTAATATCTTGGTAAAACCTTGTGCTTTCATATTAATTGGAAAATCCTTGGGAGTGCTTTGGACCTTAATAATTGTAAATGGATTTGACTGCATGCCTGGTTGTTGCTCATTGCTTTGGCAGCAGCATTCCCTCCATGTTCAGTCTGTGAGGCTGAGACACCTAAGCAGTGGGATGAGTTTATGATGATCAGACATAGGCTGAAGATATATATTTGGATCTTTTTGGTTGGGTAGGAAAATAGAATGCAAGGTGCACTGGGTTTGGTAGATGAGATTAGCGTGCTGCATGTGATCATCGCAAAATCATTCCAGTCAGAAGGGATCTTTGGAGGTTGTCTAGTTTGTGGAGGGTACCTGAACCTGACAAAGTATAAAAAAAATAGCTGTGTTGCACCAGACTGAAGATTCTTTTAACCAAGTTGCTTTTAGAGACAGAATGTCAATATAGACCCACAGGCAAGAGTATAATGGAATGGAGTCTTAGTGTGATTTTCTCTGGATGCTTTACTGTTCTCCAGCAGTTCATGGTATTCAGAGCTCTTGACTCAGAGGTGAAATCTTTGTGTTTTGTACTCAATATATGTGTTTGTCCAAGAATATGTTTTCATCCATGAATTTGTCCAGTCAGTTTTGAAGGCATGGTCAAGAATGTCTCCTGGCAAGAAATTTATCACATATCAGAGGAATATTTCCTTCTGTTTACTTGGAACCTGCCTCTTCCTAATTCCATATACAACTTGTATGTACAGCTTCTTTGGTGAAAGATTGTAGGCTGTCCGGAAACTTTTTTTGTTGTCAGCCATCATCTGTACTATAATCATGGTTCGATCTCTGGACAAGAAACCATCATCTTCCAGAGTTCAAGAAGCTGGACAATATTCTCATGCACATGGTGTGATTCTTGGGGTTGTCCCGTGCCAGGCCAGGATTTGACCCAATGATCCTTACGAGTCCCTTCCAACTCCGGCTATTCTATGATTCTATGAATGTCATTGTCTTTGAATGACACTTCAGGATTTGAATGACACAGACACGGGAAAGTGTGTTACTTGAGCCAGAGAGCTGTTGTTCCCAAGAGAGGTAGAAGAAATATCTGTGAGGTGTTTCATGGTGGCTAGTGTTTGTACATGCCTGGGCCAATTGGCTGTGCAATGAAGCTGGTTGCCTGCTCAAAATCCAGGGCCCATACTTGAACAGGTTGCCCAGAGAAGCTGTGGATGCCCCATCAGGAAGCGTTGAAGGCCAGGCTAGATGGGACTATGAGCATTCTGGTCTAGTGAAATGCGTCCCTACCATGGCAAGGATGTTGGACTAGATGATCTTCAAGGGTCTTTTTCAATCCAAACCATTCTTAGATTCTATGCTGCAATATCCTGTCAAGAGAAAGAGAGGGACTTCAGTTTCCTGTTGGTCAGTAATACTCTGAGCTTAGTTATTACTGTGAAAGCCATTCTGTTAATCATATTGTTAAAACTCAAGAATATAGAGCTAGGGACTAGCTGAACTGAGGAGTTGCCTTATTGGATGGGGTATGGATAAGAGAGGCTATGTGGAAGGGCCAGATAACTGTATAGCTTCAGGCTGGTACCTTTTGCTTACCTGCTTGCTCCTGGGTCCACTATATTGTGGACAATATTATCCCTGAACCCTGGTCATTCTGCTGCAAGTAGGGCCTACTTTTGGAATTGCTTTTAATGGAAGATAAAAAACCAAAACCAAGTGTATTCAGCTGTTTCTGCTCTGCTGTCTAAATTTGCACACAGGACATGAGGTTCAAGGCAGTATAACCTGTTTAGTCCACCTTAATGTTCAGCAGTCTGCAAAACTTAACTACAGAATAGATCTGGTTTTGATTTAGGTGCTAGCCAACAAACAGCATCTGAAGTCTTGAGAATTTTTTGCAGATTTCAATCAATAATGCCTAAATGAGTCTTTGTTTTAAAAATAAAACAAGAATAGCCCCCAGCATCTGGCCTGACAGCCTGTGTGCCAGGTTCCACTATGGGATTCTGAAATACCCATGATATTACGTCCTGCTGTTGTCACCAAAATAAAAATACGGCAAGGTTAGGTCTAGAACAGAGGCAGGCTGTGGAACAGGTGATTCCTGACTCTTTAAATTTGTTCAGTGTTTTGATGAGAAAATATGAAGTGAAGAGAACATAGTACGTGAGTAGTTGGATAGTTCCCACTAGAATGTTTGGAAACACTTAGACATGCTTTGAAGTACAAAACAATGAGGTAAACATTAAGAGAAGCATTTTTCATATAAGCTTTCAGTACTCCCAAAAATAACATGTGAATAAACCTCCCTGAAGCTATTGGGCATAATATCAAAATATCCTGCCTGCCTAGACTGTGAAAGAGCATGTATTTGTGAAGTTTGTTTTTAAGTACAGACTTAGAGATGTAAACAAGTATCTTCTTGAGAGAGGTACAGATTCAGAAGTAAGCCGCAAACAGAAGCAACTACAAGTTACTATGCTAAACATACTCTCTGCTTCTTCTCTGTCACTGGCTCAAAACAAATATTTCATTTAACAGATAAAAATCTCCTGTGAAGATCTTGGGTTTGATCTGGTCCTTCCCTATGGCTTATTACAGATGTAATTTTTGATCTTGTCTTAGAGGTCTTTAATTTGTTACTTAGTATTGAGGACTGATTTTGGTGTGAGTCCATAGTGTGTTGAGTAGATGTTTTGTGAGTCCGTACAAAGTGTGCACCTGTCAGAAGCAAATGCAGCCATAAACTTGTGTGCAGTGTGATGAGCTGCCTTTGAGAAGAAGAGCCAAGTGACTGCTGCAGTTACTAAAAGCACTGTTTTGTCAGAGCAGGCATCGTTGATGTGTTCTCAGAACTTCACAGTGAGCTTGCTCAGAAAGCTGGGTAACTTCACTTTGAAAAATATGTATTAATCAGTTGTGGTTACAACTGTGCTGTGCCAGCAGGACCAGGGAAGTAATCAACCCCCTGTACTCGACATTGGTGAGGCCGCACCTCAAATCCTGTGTTCAGCTTTGGGCCCCTCACTTTAAACATGAGATTGAGGTGCTGGAGCGTGTCTAGTGACGGGCAACAAGGCTGGTGAAAGGAGTAGAATATGTGTCGTTTCAGGAACAGCCGAGGGAGTTGGGTTTGTTTAGTCTCAAGAAGAGGAGGCTCAGGGAGACTTCATTGCTTTCTACAACCACCTGAAAGGAGGGTATAGCCAGGTGGGGTCTGGTCTCTTCTGCCATGCCTGCAGTAGGATGACAACAGGAAATGGCCTTGAACTGAGACAGGGGAGATTCAGATTAGATATTAGAAATATCTTTTCATTATTAGGGCAGTCAGGCATTGGAATAGGTTGCCCAGGGAGGTGGTGGAATTACCTGGAGGTGTTCAGGTGGTGCCTGGATCTGGTGCTTAGGTGATGGTTTAGTGGTTTAGGGGTCACAGTGGTAGTGTTGGGTGGATGGTTAGACTGCATGATCTTAAAGGTCTCTTCCAACCTTGATGATTCTATGACTCTGATTCTATGACACAGAATGGACTTATGCAGGGTATCTTCCCATTGTATGTACATATGCTTCATGGCCTCACTTTGCCCTCCTACCCCAAACAGGTTATGATAAATACCCAGTTCTGAAATCCTGAAGTTTCCCTTAGGGTTGCTGGTCTCAGGCTTGGGAGGAACCAGTAGCACTGGTTGTCTTAGTTGCCTTAGAGAGCCTTGACACTGAAGTAATGGTAGAAGAATCGTGATCTTGTTTTTCTCTCTGTGGACAGCTTTCTGCTTTGCCTGTTTCTGTGGGCTATAAGGAGTTCAGTCCAGAAAAGCCTCAAGTTCATGCAAATAACACTATAAAATTTGAGATAAATACTGTCTCTCTGATGATTTCTACAGGGCTTACATAACAGTAATGTCTGCCCTCCATGGCTCTTTATGGGGTTTCCATCTTATATCTCAGAAATTACCATGGCAAACGAAGGAGAGTTATGTTGTGTACTGTTTTTCATTGCTGTTTCCCTGCAGGTGATTTTCACAGGCAGCTGATGGGTCAAATGATGCAGATGAACCAAATACTGGGAGATGTGAAAGACCTTCTTAGACAACAGGTACTGTATAGAGGCTTTAGTGTGAAATATCCCAATTTTGCCCCTTTGATAGAGTCACAGAATCACAGAATAAGTCAGCGCAGACTTCACATAAGCAATAAACTCATGTGTAGAGTTCATTGCCTTGGAGGCATGATGCAATGGAGAAGAAATAACCATATAGGTCCTGGTACCCTGTGCTTGCAAGGGAGGATCATTGAATGTGGGAGTGTAAGAGGCTTGCTTATTCAGATCCAGAAAATTTAGTGTCTGGTGAGGAAGTACAGAAGCCATCCTAGCCCACTATTAGATAGTTGTGGGTCTGTTGCATGAAACTGAGTTTGTTTCACTTGCTGGTGGGTGTCAGAACTGGAATTGCTGGTGGCACATACCTTTGGTCAAACAAGGACTTTTGGACCTTTAAAGGTCCTGTTGATGAAGGCTGAACCTAAGTACATCCATTTTCTGTATCTTTAATTTTATGGAGTACAAAGAGCATCTCATTTAAAACAGATTACCTATGTTGCATGGTTTGAGTGGCATCTTGGGCACTAATGGTTGTTCTCTCAGCCAGGTGCAAACTGAAACTATCTGTACCTAAATAATATTTATTTTCTATATTCTCAAGGTCAAAGAAACCACTTTTCTGAGAAATACCATAGCTGAATGCCAAGCATGTGGTGAGTATTCCTGTTATTGCTGGTAATGTAGAAGAGATACAGAGTTGTTTTAAAACTAGTGATGGTCATGTTAGCTTTATGTGGTTTCTAAAAAGTACTTTTTTAGAAATACTGTTCTAGATGTGTTTGTATTTGGACACAAATTTAAAATCGATTTGCATTAGAGAAAAAGCTTCCATGGACCTGCCAATCACCTGTTGGGGGATAAAATGCCACTAGACCGAGCACCGAGCAGTACCACGCAGGTACTGGCAGTTCTCACGCTGCCACAAAGCTGTGCCACGTGTTCCTGTGGAGGGAGACACTGTCTCCCAACTATCTCATGCACCATCTTAGTAGAAGGACAAGGGAGGAATCCTGTTCTGCTCTAGCTGGTATTATCAGTCTGAGGAAGATCCTATGCAGTCCACCTGAAGTTTGTCTGATTCTGAGTAGGCAGTCACTAGTTAGCAGTAAGACCCAAAAGGTGGTCTTCATCTTTTCTCTAGATGAAAGAAATAAATTCTTTTCCAAATGCTACTTCATGGCCCTCCTACACAACTGACAATCAGTACACAAGTGAAGTCACTGTAAAAACCAATATACTCCCTTACTGTGTGAGATGAAAGGTCTTAAACTCATCAGGCCTTTTAGTTGATTTCTTCTTCCAGTCTGTCAGCCTCATCAAAACTCAAGTTGAGCTCTAGGCAGGGTAACTTTTATGTGTAAGTGCCAAAGGAAAAGTCAAATTCCTACATGCATTTGTACCAAGGTTCTGTACCTGCCAGAGTCTCAGAAAGACCAGTCTTCGGCTGGTCTCTGTGCACCTAAGCCTGTGTACTTGCATGGTCCTGCTGTGTTTGTGGGCTGTCAGCTGCTGCTTCTTTATTCTTCCTATTTGTCGACTGTCAGAGATGCTGTTGTGAATCCAGAACATTGTTTTTCTTATGAAGTGGTAGTGTTGCCAGTTTAGCCAGAGAAATGCCCTGTTCTTGTAGGCTTATACTTGAGTCCCCTGGTCTGAGGTCACAGGCTTTCAGAGTTTCCTCCCCTGGCAGATATGTTTTAGGACTAGCCTAGGAGGAAGACCCCCATATGTAGCCAGGAGAAGCACATGGACCTAAAAAAATAGCCTCAATTTCCCCTTGCTGGGGACACAGTAAGGTCCTGGGCCATTCCCACCATGGAGTCTTTTCAGGCACAGCACAGCTGGCCGGAGCACAGTGCAGGGACTTGAAGTGTCTTGGGGATTTCTTCAGAATGCTTTCCAGCTGAGAACTATGATGAATGTTTCTTTCAACTATTGAAACTGTTGTTCTTTCTGCATTAAAGGTTTGGGCACTGTGAGTTTTCCAACTCAGCTTCCTAGGCGTACTAAACCGAAATGTGAAGTTAATTCCTGCTTCAGGGGAGTGAGGTGCGTGGAGACAGCAGAGGGATTTCAATGTGGGCCCTGCCCTGAAGGACTCACAGGAAATGGAGTTACATGCTCAGATATTGATGAGGTAAAATAGTGACTTTCACTGAACTAAAAAAAAAAAGCTAAAAAGCAACTGTTTCATACATATCAATGGTTTGCTAATACTTGCTGTCTTCAGCATTTACTGACTGCTTGCACAGTGAATATTAATTCATTCTGATTTGATTTTATGTGACTATTTTGCTGTTTCTGCAACTTTATGGAGGTTATATGTGTGAAAACTTGAAATGCTCTGGTGAGTTGAGAAGTCATTTAAAGGAGCTTAATGTTTGGAAAAAAACCCCAGAACCTAAACCCAACCGAAACAAACTTTTGACATTGTCATTTCTATTCCACAAGAAGATGCAGTAGCTTCTGTTATAGGTTGCAGAAGCACTTCTTGTCAATATGGGCTTTGTTTCTTTAAATTGTTGTGCTCCTGAACCAGTATCGGTGACCAGAGTCTTCTCTTCAACCCAAACTGGAGCCATGTTTTCATCCTTACCTTAGAAGTCTATGAAAGAAAATAAACAATTATTGTCATTTTTCCTTTTGCTTCTTTGTGTTTGTGTTGAAACCCAATAATGTTGACTTAAATCTGGTTCTTTTCTTGTGCTGTATGTTAGAAATTCAGAGCTTGCTTGTATTGAGTACTGAATTAATAAATTTACAGTATCTTAAATGATTGAAGAACACCTGTGTTAACTGGAATGTGACACTTAGTTGGAACAGAAGCAACAAAACCACTTACAGGTTCACTGCATTTTTTCTGTGGGAAGATTTTTACCATTACTCTTCAGTCTTTTTTTTGGAAAAGCACCTTGATGTAGTAGACCAAGCAACCATCAGAATTAGGTCATAAACTGCACCTGTGGATAACACAGTACTACCAGTGTACCTGTTTAATAATGTAAAACAGTAAAAGCAATTCTCTTTTTCTCCTCCCTAGCCAACAGGAAATGTGCTTTGACTGCTCTTTTGATTTACTCCCTCCTGTAGACCATCAGTAGAGAGGATGTGATGTGCCTAACTTATACCTGTCTGTGAAAAACACTGGAAAGAGAAAGTGAGTTGAGCGTGACAGTTTCCTGAGGCATTGGCAATGTCTCTTGTTTTGCCTTACGTGGCATGAACTGTGTCTGCTGCGACAGAAGGTGCAAAAAATGGAGGTGAAGCTCTGAAATATGAATGCAAGTGGTAGATCCAAGACAGCTGTGGTACATGTTCCATGCTACAGACAGCCATGGTGTGAAGCTCAAGCCAGCCTAGGTGGAGCCTGGCAATACGGACGGGTTTCACCTCCTGAGCTATTTTCAGACTGACACAGAGCATGGCAATAATCTCCTCCCTGCCATTTTCAGAGTTGGAGCAACTCAGCCCATTACAGCAGTGGTGGAAAAAGAAACAGAGACTAGTTTATGATGGCTTGATATTAAAGTGGTTGTCTGTTAGCAGTCAGGCTCTAGTCACTGGAGACTCATGTACCTTCATCTTCCTGCCACCACTCCACATGACAGACCTGCTTTCACATTAGAAACAGCAAGAAATTTATGCCAAAATTGTGTCATAGAGATACAGTCTTGTTTATTATGAGGTCTTTATATGGACACTGCCATTAAAATGTCACCTTGTCGGGAGCAGTTTTGTTCACCAGCAAACACCTACTTAATCAGCTGGATTTTTACTTAGAGTTGCACAGGGAGAAATAAAGAAGCAATAAATTGCAATAATTTTGAATTGTCTAATGAGAGGGGATGTGTCATACTACTTGTTTTCCTGAGTTAGCTGATATGAAGGAAAGTTTTTTTGTTTGGTTGGTCAGTTTTGTTTTTTAAAATTTATTTAAAGCCTTTTATGAATGAGCTATTTCTGTACTTCCTAATAATAGGCATTTTAAAAGAAGTTATTGTACAAATTCTGGTAAAGACAAATCTGGAAGACTCCTCACTAAGAGCTGCCATCATCTTTCCTGAGGCTGTTAGCATCTCTGCAGTATGCTCCCTAATTCATTAGCAGTTTGAAGACATTACTTTGGTATGCTGGTGCCCGTTATCTTGGGAGCTGCAGCTCTGCTCTGTGTGCTGTGTAATTTGGGTGCCCTCTGCTGCCTACAATAAAGAATCCACAGCAAAATAAGGAGGCACAAAATGTCTGTCCTAGGTTTTACGTTTTCCTTATAGTACTGATTGACGTACTATTAACAAATCTTTCTGTCAAACACATTTTGATATTAAGCATAGCTTTCCTGCTTCTGTGTGTGTGTGTGTGTTTGGGTACAAGTTGTATGTCTTTTGTAGGTGGATATTGTCTGGTTTGTTCTCCCTCCATCTTGCAGATGATTGTCTGTCAGTGATGGAAAGAGAAAAAAAGGCATATTTTTAAAACTTTAGCATTTCTTTTTCATGTTTCTCATTTATTGTTGTCTTTGAGCCCTGTGCAGCGGGATGGCATGTTGATGTTTTTGGTACTCCTATAAATGTTACCTAGCAGCTAGTGTTGATGTTGGGAAAGGCAGCAGTGCAGGATGTGTTTCCCAAACTGGCAGCCACAAGACCAGTGAAACTGGTCACAGCTGTTTTATAAAACTGCATAAGGCAATGAAGTGAATGGTGCCTTCAGGCCAAGGGTGATTTTGTGGACGTGATATTTTGGGAGAAGTTCCAAGGACTGTCTGTGGGCCTCTGGTCTAGAAATGTGTGGGTGCCACCGACACATCCCTGCTGATCTCATTTATGACTGGATTCCTTCTGGCTATGAGATTTGTCCAAATATAACTGAAGGGAAATGCTGCTGCCACTTCTGTGTGTACAAAACACATTAGTAGGGGTGTTTGGAGTTATTTGTCTTTCCTGATATTGTGGTGTGGACCCTTCCAGGGGGCTTTCAGCCTCCCAGGGGTCCAAATCTGCCCAACTAAAGGAAGGATTGAGAGTTTAGGACATCAACTACAGGCTGTAATGTAAGGTTGCAAATATTATTTAAATTACAGAGATAGCTGAAGACTTATTGAGGTCAGAAATACCTGCAGAGACGGTTTCCTCTCTAAGCCCTCTCTGAACAGAAGACATACAGGTGTTGTGTGTAGCATTGCCTTTGGTGGGAGGTCTTTATACACAGTCTGAGTGTGGATGTTGCTGAAGCATGAACATGTGCTTGGTTTGTTTTTTCTTTGCAGTGTCGTTACAACCCTTGCTTCCCTGGTGTACGATGCGTGAACACTGCTCCAGGTTTCCGATGTGAGACCTGTCCTCCAGGATATACGGGACAAACCGTGCAAGGGATAGGACTCAGCTATGCCAAGAGCAATAAGCAGGTGAGTGGCAGCACCTCCACGACAACTTCCATTGCAAGGTGCTGGTTTTATGTTAGCAATGCATCTGTATTGAATTGCATTTATTTTTCAGTTGTTCCATAATTACCTTATGCTCTTAGGCAGAGCTCAGAGTGTTTCAGTTAGAGATCTGAATTGTGTTTGCTTAGCTTTAATGGGAGTGACAATCTAATATTCTTGACTGGCACAGAGACAAGAAAAAATGTCATTATCTTTGTAAGTATCTCTGATCAACGGGCTTTGTTGATTTCTGTAAAATGGCTTTGAACTAGGAAGAAAATCATAAAAAAGGGCCATTTTACTGTAAATTTTTTTGCATATTTCCGGAAGCACCTATAGTGGGAACACAGTTTTTGTATAAACTCTTGAGGGTGAACCAAAACACATCCTAAAGCAGAAATTCTCTGGTTTGTGTCTCTTCAGGGTTTGGAAATTTAGCCTGTGGATATGTCTGTGACATTCTGAGAGCAGTTTCAGGAGAGGCTATGTCTCTTCCAGTCTTAAACTTTAGTGTTGTTTCTTCAGACTTTGATCTCAATAAATTGACATTATTTTTATTATTTGTGGATTTGGTTTTATTGCTAGGTCTGCTTAGATATTGATGAATGTCAGAATGGTGGACTTGGACTCTGTGTTCCGAATTCCCATTGCATAAACACTTTGGTAAGCATCTTTTCATTTATGCCTTTAAAAAATCGACTGTTTTAAAATTCCATGAGGTTAGGATTGGATTTATGGGTCTGATGGAAGAGCTGAATAATACAATTTGTTTCTTGGCTTCATATAAATCAAAGAATCCTTTCTTCTTTTCCTAGCTAATAATAAAAAAAATCAATACTTGATTTGTCATTAACACATCCATCTGAATTGTATCCTTATCACTTGCCCTGAATAGCAGGAGCTCTTCTCTCCATACCATCCAGTGACGTGTGTCTATGGATATGTTGTTGCAAGGAACCTCCTTTGAAAGATTAAAGCTTTGCTTCCCTTATCTCCTGCCACCTGAGAACTGTTGCAATAAGCTGTTCTGCTGGGTGCTCTCTTTATAGGAGTTACGTATACAGTAACAGCTATCCCTCTAAATAAATGGAAATGAGAGTGGCAATTGGTACAAGACTGTTAATGCCCATAGATATTAAACCCAGGAGAGCAAGCACAGGAAAAGTAAAAATGGTTTGAAAGATGTTAGGATCCAATAAAGAGGGCATACAACCATTTTAATGCTATGAAGCAAGTTAGACATAGAATCACATAATCATAAAATCATTTATGATAGAAAAGACCCTTAAGGCTGAGTCCAGCTGTTAACACAGCACTGACAATCCCACAAAACCATTTTCCCAAGTGCCACCTCCACACTTATTTTGAACACTTTCAAGAATAGTGAGTCCACCACTTCCCTGGGCAGCCTGTTCCAATTCTTGACAATCCTTTGAGTAAACAAATTCTTCCTAAGAGTCAATCTAAGTCTCCCCTGACCTGAGATGGCCTGAGGATCTGAGGCCATTTCTTCTTGTCCCATCACTTCTTACCTGGGAGAAAAACTGAACCCTACCCATCTACAGCATCTTTTTAGGTACTTGTAGAATGATAAGGTTCCCACGAGACTCCTTTTCCCCAGGCTAAACACCCCCAGCTCCCTCAGCCACTCCTCATAGGGTCCTCCAGACCCTTCACCAGCTCCATTGCCCTTCTCTGGACACACTCCAGCACCAAAATGACCTTCCTGTAGTGAAGGACCCAAAACTGGACACAGAATTTGAGGTGTGGCCACACCAGTGCCAAGTACAGGGGGACAATCCCTGCCCTGGTCCTGCTGGCCACACTGTTGCTGATCCAGGCCAGGATGCCACTGGCCTTCTTGGCCACCTGGGCACACCCTGGCTCACGTTCAGTCGCTGTCACCAGCACCCCCAGGTCCTTTTCCTGTGGGCAGCTTTGCAGCCACTCTGCCCCAGCCTGTGGCACTGCCTGGGGTTGTTGTGACCCAAGAGCAGGACCTGGCACTGGCCCTTGTTGAACCTCACACCATCGGCCTCAGCCCATGATCCAGCCTGTCCAGATCCCTCTGCAGAGCCTTCCTGCCCTCCAGCAGATCAGCACTCCCACCCAGCTTGGTGTCATCTGCAAACTGATTGAGGGTGCACTCCATGAGATCATCAGTGAAGATTCCAAACAGAACTGGCCCCAGTACTGAGCCTTGGGGAACAGCACCTGTGACCAAACACCAGCTGGATATAACTCCACTCACCACCACTCTCTGGGCCTGTGAACTCTCTGTACCCAGTGAACACCTGCTCAAGCCATCAGCTGCCAATTTCCCCAGGGGATTGCTGTGGGAAATGGTGTCAAAGGCTCATCCACTGAGCAGGTCACCTTCTTAACAGAACAAGCAGGACCTGCTTTTCATAAATCTGTGCTGGCTGGGCCTGATCCCCTGGTTGTCCTGTACCTGCCACAGGCTTTCTTTATAGCAAGAGACGGGTTAAAAGTATTCTTCAGGTGTAAAGGTGGTCCTTTCTGCAGCAAGGTATTGTTGAGGCTACCATTTGTGTTCAGTATTAGCTTTCCTCATGAATAAGCTTGTTTTCTTAGGGCTGCTTTCACCGTTCAGGATGTTTGTATCTTTTTTTTTAAATATTTAGAACATTTACTGTCACATGTTGTGTTTTGCTGCATGACTAGACATGCAGCCTCTTTGGGAGGCCATTGGGCCCTGTCTACAGAGGGCCAACATGAAGTGTCCTGCATCTGTTAAAACAGAACAGTGTGGGGTTTCTAGTCCTGTATCCCTTCAGAAACAGTCTGGTATGGAAATGCTGCCTTAGAGGCTATTTTAATGCATACCAGAGCTTGATATAGGACAGAATATAGCGAGCAAATTCAGCAGACTCCAGAAGATACTACCCTGTAATCCATTAGGATAAAGTACACAGGCTGGTGTGTTTTAAATAAGCCATACCATTAGCATGGCCCAGGGATTATTTTACTCTTCAGCCATCTGTTTATTTTCATCTTCATCCTGAAAGTATGAAGACAGCACAGTTATAATTTGTAATGAAGTTAGGAATAGAGGAGTAGTAGTAAGAAAGATTTCTCTATGAAGTCTGAGTAGTAAGTAGATTTCTCTATGATGGTGTACTATGACAGACCTGACAGTTCCTCCAACAGACTGTACACAAAGAGTGAAGTTGTATGAAGTTTCACTAGTGGTTAGATGCACGTTTGTCAGAGATCTACCCATTTCTGTTCCTGGACATATCAAAAAATAATTATTCTCCATAAGGTAAAAAGATCATTCTCAATTAACTTTTATGTCTTAAGTTACAGGTCAACAAGAATGTGAGACAGAGACAAAAGTCACATTAGATGCCTAAAGAAGACCTCACCTTATCAGCATTTATCTGTTTATATCTCATATGGTGATTGGCCCAACACATAATGAGATTCCTTGGCTCAGCTCCTTTGTGTTTGTTTACACAAGAGAGTGATACATATGAAATACATATGCATGTATCATGGTAAACTACTGCAAAAACTTACATGGATGTTCTTATTGCAGTGTAAATGAGGATGGCTGTGTCTTCAGATACAGAATTCTTTTCTGACGAAGAAGATTTGGATCAAATTGGCTTAAAAACATTTTAGCTTAAAAAATAAAATGGGACAAAGACATGGTGAACTTTTTAATCTCTCTTTGATTAAAATTTGTGCCCAGTTGCCTTTAGATAAACTGGTGGGTGTGCTTTACAGTGAAATAAGATCATCCAGCCTGATTAATCAGCTGCTGCTTAGAATTTTGCACAAAAGTTTCAGTCACCTGGAAGCAGCTCAGGGTGATGCTGGCAGGGACAAGGCATCATGAAGAAGCTTTTGCTGCTACATGACTTTTCTCTGGCTTAACAAAAGACTGGTCTAAGCACGCAAGAGTTGAGTATGTTTTCCAGCATGCACTCTGGGAATCAAATATAATTTTCTTGTAGAAATAAAGAAGTGTAGAAAATAAAGCTTGTTCGCAGTACAAGAGGCGTCATTGGATGAAAAACTACACTTGCACAGCATAAACAGTGTGACTTGAATCTTGCTCTTGTGCTTGCTTTAAAAGGAAAAAAAGTCCTGTTAAAAGTCTGGCTGGTGACTTTTTGTTCTTACAGGGGTCTTACCACTGTGGCCAGTGCAAACCAGGATATACAGGAGACCAAACCAGAGGATGCCAGGCTGAACGGAGCTGCAGGAATCGAGCTCTCAATCCATGCAGCATCCATGCCCGTTGTATTGAGGAGAGGAGAGGAGAGGTGACATGTATTGTGAGTTCATTAATTAATGCATTTTTACAGTGAAGTCCAGCATTTTTTATAGGCTGGAAATGAGAAAATCTTTGTGGTCATTTTATACAGTTGGATATTTTACCAATTGTGGCACACTGGCCAAGACCAGCTGTGAAAACTGGGCTGAGACTATCTTGCAACTGTTTTGTTCTTGCCACATGTCTGTAAAGCAGCCATATTCATGTATCATATTCACTGTGCCTGTGTAATTAGATCTTTAGGAATCACTTTTGTAGACTTTCTGTAGTCTCCTCAGAAAAGACTGTCAACTGTCACACTACAGAAGACATCACAAGGACAAATTCCTCTCCTGGTGCCCAGCTACATAGCTATGAGTAAGGATCCTCTCTGCATAGCCAATGTGCCTGTATTTGCTGGCTGATAGAGATGTTTTTTAAAGTGAGATCACAGATTCCAGGCTGTACAGGGAGGCTGTACTGTGCTTACCAGCTATGGGAGCTGAGGAGCACTAGTAGCATATGAACTTCCACTGTAAGAGTATACTTAAGTATATTACTTAGTTTTTCCATCTGCAACAGAAAGCAAGAGACTAATCCTGTGTCCTAAATTTGGATACAGTGCATGCTTTTTCTGGCACTTGCTTTGGTTTAGTTTTTAAGTACATCTGTTTCAAAGATAAATAATCTAGGATATTTTAAGTCCATGCTGTAATGGGAACATGCCTAGACACTTGTATTAGGCAACTCCTGGTTTTAAGGGAAGGCCAGATTTTGACATGCAGTTCTTTGCATATATCTTTGACATAAATGATATGCTGGTTTGAAACAGTAATAATTTAATTGGCTAGGAGAAACTTGTGTGCAGATGCATTTGTTTTTCTGAAGCAAACTTAGTAAATGTCAACGCAGTTTTCTCTTAAAACTTCTTCTAGTTGCAGATGTGTTCTTGAGATACTGAACAAAACACAGTCATCCCATCTAACCATGTGCCCCTTGCCAAGATGCTAGGTGCATACTCTACCTAGGTCTCCCCTTTTCTTTTGCTCAACCTGCCGGTGAGGAGCCTAAACTGGTTCCTGGCCAGTGTCTATAAGAAATCTATAGCTCCCACTGCAATCATTAGGTGTGGCAGGCACACATTCCAGTTGACATCAAGTTGTAGCTCTTTATAGCTACATCTGGATACACTGCAGCCTCTCTCAATGTGGAAAGAAAATCTTTGTTTCAAGCTCTCTGTATCTCATGGTACTTCAGTATCTGGCCATGACTTCCATATGCTGCTCTTTTCAAGACTGGCATGAGTTTTCCTTCTTGAATATTTCTACAGTGACTCATTAACCTTTTGATAGTGCTACCATGATGTTTTATTGATAGTGTGGCATTGGCTGGGCTGGTGATGGTTATATTTGTGGAAAAGATGTTGACATTGATGGCTACCCTAATGAAGAACTCTCATGCTCTGCTGAAAACTGCAGAAAGGTAAGAAATGCTTTCTTAATTCTATAATAATTCAGAGCATGAAGGGATAAAGAAGAAGACTGTAAAAAACATGACTCAATGTATTCATCTTTTATTCAGGTTATTGAATTCTATTTAAGTTGATGAATCAATTAATAATAGGAAAAAATCATTCAAATTATGAAGGCGTCTAGTTTACCTATAGAACACCAGACTTGTCTCCTTTCTTGTCTAGGACAATTGCAGATTTGTCCCAAACTCTGGACAAGAAGATGCTGATGGTGATGGGATTGGAGATGCCTGTGATGACGATGCAGATGGAGATGGCATTCCCAATGAGCAGGTGCTGTGTATAGATCAGGATGCAGGGGTCTGTGCAAACAGAAGGATTTCCCATTGCAGCAATGGGAAGTGATTCTGAAATCTGATTCACTACTGTTTGCCAGAGATTGTTCCATACCCATCACTGTCAGTGGCCCCCTAAATCCTGTATTTTTCTTTTATATAATGCTCGTTCTTACAAGACTTAAGCCACACAGCCTTAAATCCCATCTGTGTATACTCCATTACTACCTTTTATCATTTAATTCTAGAGCTGTTTGTGTATAGAGCTTGTGTCCTTCTGTCACTCTCCCACAGCATAACCTTCAGGAACATTACTTGCATTAACATCTTTCTATTTAAAAAGCAGGTTGACCTGACAACACATTTCATCAGGGATCCAAACCCCACACAAATGAATGTGTCTTGCCAATAACTTGAAAAAGCTTTAGATCATGTCCTCAAAGCAGAAGAGGTTTCCATGTGCGTACACACAGCAGAATATACTAGAGAATAAATTCAGATTGGAAAAGCTGTTTTGTTTTCACCCTGGATTCTTACAAGCCGACTGTTGTTCTATATTAAGATCATTGACTGATACTGCTTACTCTGCTTCCAAGGAAGCCAACAATAACATCCAGAGTACAAATGTCCACCTGGAACTAGGGCAGACTAGCAGTCACAGAAGGTCTGTCTCAGGCTGTTTTGCCAGAGAGGCCCAGGCTAAATTCTGCTAGCTTAAATCAGCTGGTTTTATTAATGTTCTAAAATGAAAAAATTAAATCCTCCTACAACTTTAAATCTACTTGCAGGTTCAGCACCTTCATAATCAAGTAAATTCTTTATTCTTTCTAGTCTCTGTTGTTGTTCTCTTTGGGCAAGACAATGAGGTCATGAGTGTGCTAGATGGGTGGAGAAATTTTATACCACTTTGAAATAAAATTTTCTCCACATACCTCCTGATGGACTTTAAAAGCCAATAGCAGCTTGCTTGAAACAAACAAACCAACCCACCAAAACTGAACAAAAACCTGTACGTTTTTGCATCAAAAAAATTCTTTCCCCAGTTTCCAGCTTCAGTTTGAGTCTGTACCAGAAGGGGGCAATAGCCTTTCACTGAGACCATCTGCAAACCTTGTCAGAGTCTTTGAACTGCAGCTTTTGAGAAGGACCATGTGAGAAAGCTCAGGCACCAAAACAGGTTCCTCACCATAGACGCATCCAAAATGATAATCAGAAATCAAGGTTATAAGTAAAGCCTTATGGTACTGCATGTTTATGATTAGAGTGTGGTTCAAAGCAGAGCTTTGAGGGACCAAGTGAAATCTGATCCAGAGCTAATATTCACATAAAATGTCAAAACTGCTCACACTGTTTTGTTGTTTTGGTTGGTTTTTCTGTTTGTTTGTTTGGTAAGTAGAAATAAATATAAGAGGTTTATAAATCAATTAAAGTAGAAATTAAAGATTCATGGCCTGACTGATGTCTGATTCTGTGTCTTACAGGATAACTGTGTCTTGGTTCCCAATGTTAACCAGAGAAACAGTGACCAAGATATCTTCGGAGATGCTTGTGACAACTGCCGTAATGTCCTGAATAATGACCAGAGGGACACAGATGGTGATGGGAAAGGAGATGCTTGTGATGATGACATGGATGGAGATGGTTGGTGATTTTTCACTTTCAGCTTCTCTGATGTCATTCAAATTTGCCCAGAGTGTGTGCTGCACATCAGAAGACTTCATGTCGCTAGCTGTAACACATAGTCTTTCTTCATGAAATCTGTGTTTTTAATCCTTTTCATTTAATTAATACATATTTTAGCTTGCATTGGAAGCACTGTACACTGTAACAGAGAAACCAAGCCATGTTTCATGTAGAAGTTAAGGTTGTTGATCATTCAGCATTTTCTTAAAGGTGCAAACATCCCAGAGCATCCAGCTGCTGCCAGTCACTGGTGCCCAAGAGCTATATAATGTGTTATTTTCATTGTTGTAGGAGGCTTGAAAGAAGTGAAAAAATCACACCCCTTTAAATGTAATAACAAAGATGAAATGTCCCATCCTGTAAGTTGTGATACAAGAACAGGATAGAATGAATTGTGTGTAATAATGGGTGTGATGGGGTGGTGTTCTGGTTTCGCCAAATTTAGAAATATATCCTGCGAGAGACAGCAGGTCACAACCACCCCTTCCCCAACCAGGTTTGGGAAAAATAAATTTTCCTGGAAGGAAAGTGAAGGAGATAAAACTATTTATTTAACAAACACACAGGAAAAGGAAAATAATGCTAACTGATAAAATCTCTCGCTGTGGAGAAAAAACCTGGGAAAGCCTTTGGTGTCCTCAGAGCTGGGGCTTGGCCCAGGGCCAGGCCCTCTGTGCTCGGTGGAAAGTCGTCCTGATGTGCTCTGATATTGAAGCAGTCCAGTAGAAAAGGGAGAAAATCCAAAATTCCAGGGAAGGAAAAAAGTTCAACTCTCCATCTGTCTCTGGAGAAAAGAAACTGAAACAACTGGCCAAAAGCTGACTGGAAAGCAGCAAGCCAGGTGCCTCCTTGCTTCCCTGCTGCAGCTGAAAACAAAGTCGCTATCTCTGTGTGACCTTGAACAAGCTGCAAACTGCTTTGAGAAAGTTTTGCTCAGTTTTTCCTTCCCCCTCTCAGGCTCAGTTTAAAGGCACAGAAAGGCACAAAAATTAATTTATAGGCATAGGCAGTGATATGGGATACACATCATAAAGTCACCCCAGGACAGGTGGAAAGATGTTCTTTAACAAGATGTTGCTAACTACTATTAAATGAGTGATGCACACATAAGAAAGATTTACTGTGCAGGCTTATAATTTCATTGCAGGATTAAGTAGTTGCTGAAAAGGAATAGTGTCTTTACTGTTTTAATGTTTATATTGTGCAGTATGGACAAACATGGGAATTGTCTTCAACTAACACACACAATCCACTTTACTCTAGGTGTTAAGAACCTTTTGGATAATTGTCAAAGGATCCCCAATGAAGACCAGGAGGACACAGATAATGATGGTGTTGGTGATGCCTGTGACAGCTGCCCTACAATCAGCAACCCAAACCAGGTTAGCAGGCAGAAGGAAAAATTATCCTTGTTTAGGGAGAGGGACTGCTGAGACCTAAAAAAGTGCAAGAGAATGAAGCAACCCGCGCAGCCATAGTGTTCATATTTTAATAATAAAGTGTATTTCCTGGATAATAAAATACAGTATATATCTAGGTATTCAGGAGAGTTTTACAGATCTGCAGACTCTCCTGGTGTGAGAAGGAGGAGCCACCAGTTGTACTCTCAGTTCGGGATGTTGTTAGGACCTCTGCTCAGCATATATCTTTCATGCTCTGAAATCGGCTCCAGGACTCCACATAGGGGTGTGATTGAGTTACACTTGATATTTCTTTAGTCAGGACAAAATCCTGGTGTCCTTATTTATCAAAACTTTCAGTGCTCCTAGGTGAGAAGTCATTGTAACTTTTCATATGTTGGAATTCTGATTCAAACCCCCCCTTCCCCCTGTGACTAATGAAAAATGTTGGAAAATATAGAGAAACATAGTGGAATTTTAAAGCTGCTTAAGAAGTTAACCTTGCTAGAAATGAGGGATACTTATTTTCAGTAGTAGAGGAATCTTGCTTGAACTGCTTCAAGTAAGTTCAACCATTTTTATTCACTGTCTTTTTTTTTTTTTAATAAAACTGAATTTTTGGTTAGATGCATGATGCAAGAGAGAAAATAAATTCTGTAAAACAAGTGTCTTTTCACGCTTTTATTTTAACTGTATTTGATTTGGTTCTGTTTTGATTTAATCCTGCAATTTAAATAGATGTTCTTGACAGCTGATACTGGAACTTTCTCTGTTCCCTTTTGCAGTCAGATGTTGACAATGACCTTGTTGGAGATTCCTGCGATACCAATCAGGACAGGTAAGCTGTGAGAGAGGCTAGTCCTGAGCTGAAGCATGCTACTGATTCCTGGAGAGCTATAATCCCTCAGGCTAGCCTGGATTTAATTCCAGAGAGATGTTATTTCAAAAACAGTGTTAGGATTTATTAGCCTTGTTTGTTCACTTCCCTGTGGTAGTACAATTACTTCATCCTTAGCCCCATTCACACAGGCTTCCTGTGAGTTCCTGTGGAAGTGACATTCAAGCAATTCTCTGGCTGTAAAACCCAGAGCACTGCTCAGAGCTTCTTAGTGAGAAAATGTCTTTCATTCATTTCTTTATTTTTCATTCCTCTTTTATTTCTGTCTCCTTAGCAGAAGTTTCACAGTTAAAGGCTGTATGTTTTTCCTTAAGAACCTAGGGTTGCAGAAACAGAATTTTATTATCAAGTGTAAAACACTTGCAGAGCAACCCCTTTGCACAGCAAGACTGGCAAGGATCCTCTGTCTATATCTTTCATATGCCTTGGGCATTCACAGGAGCACATCCCATGACCAATTGCATCACTTTCCTGGAAGCAGCTTCTGCATAACCAACTTCAGGGGTGGTAGGCCCTCCTGTGTGCACCTCACTTACAGCAAGAGGCAAGGGAAGTGATAAATCCTGTGCTGTCACAGCATTTCATCAGCCACAGACAACTGCAGGGCTCCATGCCAGGGCCACTGGTGGGTGCTGCTCTCTGCGCAGGGACCTGCAGGGAGCCCACTTCCATGTCTCTGCAGGGATCATTCCCAGTCTTGGGCCAGCAGCTGCCAAGGCCATCAGCATTTTACTCTTAAGTAGATATGTCTTTGTTCTTCCTCATGTTTTAAAAAAAGACGGTTTTTCCCCCCATAAACTTCACTAATGTCTATGAAGCATTTCCTGGTAAAAATGCTGTAGCTCTGCCTGAGGTTAACCTTGCAATAGATACACATGTATGGTGCTTATTGCATTTTATCTCAATATTGTGCAAACATTGATTACTCTGACCTAAAATAAAAACACTTTTCTTAAGCAGGGAGAGGTGGTTTGGAATATGCCTACCTATAAGCCATAGCATGACCTTAATTTGGCTGCAGGTCACTTCTGCTCCACCTGTGCTAAGCAAGAAGCTACTGAGGGAAAACATGCCTATGAATTGCCAGAAAGCAATTTGGTTTTGGTATGCATACAAAACACACCACAGTTCAGGCAGTTTTTTTTCAGGGATGCACTTAACTGTTGGCATGGAAAAGTTATGTTGCCACCCCATAACTTCTTGAACCCTCTTCTGTCATCTGTGTCCCGGTTCCTGGTGGCTCTTCACTGTAACCAGCTGATGCACCCATGGCCTGGAGGGATGCTTGGGAGCTACAGACTTTCTCCTCTATTTCTTAATGCATGTCCCCCTGCAGGATTGTAATCATAGAATCATTCATTTTGGAAAAGACCTTCAAGACCGTCGAGTGGAAGCACTAACCTAGCAGTGCGAAGTCCACCACGAAAAACTTGCTATGCAGGAGGGTGAGAACAGTGGTTGTTTTAAAGTAAGTCTGACTTCAGGTGCTCATGTAGAGTTTCTCATAAAGTTTCATTCACACTCACACCTGCATGTTCATGAGCACCAAGACACATATGCACACAAGACAAGGGACACAAGGTGTCCAGCTCTTCCTGTCTCCTGAGTGCCTCTTAATTGGTGACACAGCACTTTTTGGATGTGCCTTACACACCCTTTAGGAGTGGATGTGTTTCGGGGTCTTGGGCTCCAGTATGTTTCCCACACCATGTAAGGCTTCTTTTTCTTTTCCCTGAGTATTTTTATAGCTCCTGACTTGGTCTTTGCTTTCCTGCCACTTTATCTTACCTGAGTTTCTTTGTTCCTGCTCTCCTTGCAGTTCAGCCACCTGAGCAACAACAGTTGTGTTGCCCACTGGTCTGCTTCCACCTCCAGAGCTGCCATTGGTGTGTTTCCCCCTCAGGTGTCCGTGCTGTTCACTGTGCAGAGGCAGGAGCTGATGCTGGCATGCCATTTTTTTTGTTTCTGTGGTTGCAGCGATGGTGATGGGCACCAGGACAGCACAGACAATTGCCCTACCGTTATTAATAGCTCCCAGCTGGACACAGATAAGGACGGGCTGGGTGATGAGTGTGATGACGATGATGATAATGATGGCATTCCTGACCTCTTGCCCCCGGGCCCTGACAACTGCAGGCTGGTCCCCAACCCGGGGCAGGAAGATGATAATGGTAAGATGGGCCTTCAGGAGCCATTTGGATTCTCAGGCACTGCATTCATCTCCAGGCATTACTCATGTGCACCAGGATGCAACACGGTCACTACCAATGCATACACTCTTGCCAGGAACAACCCCAGCACTCAGGGGCCCTTTAGCCAAAACAGAGGCACATTCTCAGGCACTGCAGCCAGCAGGGCTGACACTGCCTGCTTGTTGGACACCCTGATCCAGTGGCTGGGCCAGATGTAACTACTTGCTGCACCATAAATCTCCTTTCACTTCTCTGATGCATTCAGGTGATGGAGTTGGCGATGTCTGTGAGTCTGATTTTGACCAGGATACAGTGATTGATCGGATCGATGTGTGCCCTGAGAACGCAGAGATCACCTTGACAGACTTCAGGGCCTATCAGACAGTGGTGTTGGACCCAGAGGGGGATGCGCAGATTGATCCAAACTGGGTGGTCCTGAACCAGGTAAAAATAAAACTTGGTCTTTCTTACCTGTTTGAGAAAGATCATTTGAAAACCACAGTAAAACTGGCTCTGTAATTTCTGGACCTCTGGCAGACATGACAAGTGGAAGCTGTTGGTTAGTAGACTATTTTCAGGAGTAATAATGAAGGAATTTTCCTTTTTATAGCCTTCAAGCTATCAAAATTGATGCTCCTAATAATCTAAAGTAACTACATGCTGGCCAATTTACTCTGGGTGGATTTCACTGCTGCCAGAAGGCAGATATGTGAAATCTGTTGAAACATGTAGCAAACAAGTTTCAGGAATCCTTCCCATAATTTAAAAGTCTGACCTGCTAAATAACACAGAATTTCATAGAATTATAGATTGGTTTGGGTTAGAAGAGACCTCAAAGCTCATCTCATTCCAACCCCAACCTGCCATAGGCAGGGACATGCATCACTAGACCAGGTTTCTCAGAGCTCCAGCCAGCTTTGAACACTTCCAGGTTTGGTGCATGTACAACGTCTCTGGGAAGCTTGTTCCAGTGCCTCACAACCCTCACAGTAAAGATTTTTTTCCTAATATCTTACCTAAACCTACTCTCTTTCAGTTTGAATCCACGCCCCTTGTCCTGTCATTGCATGCTCTTGTAAAAAGTCTCTCTCCATCTTTCTTGTAGGCCCCTTCAGGTACTGGAAGGCCACAATTAGGTCATCCTTAAGCCTTCTGTTTTCCAGGCTGAAAAAGTCCAATTCTCTCAGCCTGTCTTCATAGGAGAGATGCTCCATCCCTCTGATCCTCTGGTTGGCCTCCTCTGGACTCGCTCCAACATCTCCATGTCCTTCCTGTGCTGGGACCCCAGAGCTGGATGCAGCACTCCAGTACTCCTGGATGGAACTCAGTAACTTACTTGCACTAACAAATTTTAGCCTTCAGGAGGCTAGTGTATTCTGAGTCACAGGGAACATGTAGTTTATTCCCATTGCGAAAGTTTCTGCCAAGCCAGCTGGAATGTATACATCTTCCTTAACCCAGTCCTGGCAGTCAGTTTAATCCTGAGCTCTGTGATCCAAATGTATGAGCTAAGCCTAGGAAAAACTCTCTTCCTCCCACAACCCTCTTCCCCTGCACCCCAGTTTTGGCCAGATTCAGATTTCCAGAATATTGTGGTAGGGAAAGAAAGTATCAAAATACCAGTATGACTAATTCTGCATTAGGAAAACTGACAAATCCTTCCTGACTCAGGGTATGCAAGCAGCTGAAACATTACTATTTGATTATAGTTTTCACTGATTTTAGTTCGGAGATACAAGCGTCATAGGTATGTTGAGAGCAAACAGAAGAGACAGATGAAGGAGGTGCTAGAGGGAGACGAGAAAAGGCTATAAGGCTTAGCCAACCCAGCTTGCCACACATGCTAACCACCCTGAATTTACCCTTACAGGGGATGGAAATTGTGCAGACTATGAACAGTGATCCTGGCCTTGCTGTTGGTATGTACTCTCTTCTGAGATTCAAGTTTTACAGCAGAAAACACACAGAATATGAACATGTGTTCTGCAAAATTGTTTTTAACTTGTTTGTATCCCTGCCTAGGTTACACGGCTTTTAATGGCGTTGACTTTGAGGGCACTTTTCATGTGAACACAGTGACAGATGACGACTATGCTGGCTTTATTTTTGGTTATCAAGACAGCTCTAGTTTTTACGTAGTAATGTGGAAACAGACGGAACAGACGTACTGGCAAGCGACTCCCTTCCGAGCTGTTGCAGAGCCTGGCATCCAGCTAAAGGTACTGGTGGTGGCTCCTAGCTAAGGACACAGTGCTCATGGAAGCCTGGCTATGCCATCCTGCCATGTGCTGGCCATGGGCTAGGTCATCATGCCATGCACAAGCCAAGCCACTGCACTGCATGTCAGTGTGCTGCCCGACTGCTGTTCTCTATTTGCAACTGCTGTCAAAATGGTTAAACCAGGCAGCTGCCACACAGCCCTTTCCTGTTTTTTTAAGGAACTTCATGTTGCCTTTCTGATCAGCTGGAGCATTTAGTCTCTGCAGTGACTGTGCTCTGACCCTGACTGGTCAGATTGCCTCCTTTTTCTTTGTCCAGGTACCCAGCTGGTCGCTTTGTTCACATAGGCAGTGTCTGCGGCTGTAGAACAGATGTTAGGGGCTTGTTAGCAGTGGAGAGGATGTTTCTTCAGACCTGTTCCCCACTAAAAAGAGATCTATGGCTTCTGAAAGTGACTTTTCTATGTGGTCAGTGTTGGAAAATTGTATTTTTGCAGGCTGTGAAATCTAAGACAGGTCCTGGCGAGCACCTCCGCAACTCCCTCTGGCACACAGGGGACACTAACGATCAGGTCAGGCTGCTGTGGAAGGACCCCCGAAATGTAGGGTGGAAAGACAAAGTCTCCTATCGCTGGTTCTTGCAGCACAGACCCCAGATTGGTTATATCAGGTAAGAGAGGAAAGGATAGATAAAGTGAGTACAGATACATGTCTGCCTAAACTGTAATTTCTCAACACCTGATTCAGATGATAACCTGAGAATTTGTATTATGTCTGGGCTTTGCACTGATGAAGCCTTATAACAGATTAGACCTCTGAAATTCTGCCTGCAGTTCTTTTCCTAGCAGAGACAATTCCAAGTTAAACCTCTTTGTATGGACCATCTGTCTTTTTTAACTGTGCCTTACCCTGATGAGCTCTTTTCTGGATTTAGTACCTTGTTTTCCAAGCTACTGCTGGCTATTGAAAAGCAATATATTTCGCATTTTCTTAATTTTGATATTTTAGAATATTTTTGTTGGAATTTATGTATTCTAGGATAACAGAATTAATAAAAGTTGTCCACTTAGAGGTTGTGATTCTAGCTAAGATCAGTAATTATCCTGATGTGATGGATTCGCGATTACTCAGCATATAATCAGAAATTTTGTCAAAGCTTTGTAATGCATGTTATATATTCTTACTTTGGTTTTTTTGGGAAAAAAAAAGCTAATAATATAAAAAAAATCACCATTCAGGATGAAACATTTTACTCTGCAACATCCAGCAGAGAAATCAGCAGGAATTATACTTGTAGATCAAGGCTGACATTAAAATGCAAAAAACTAACTGCCCTGGCATAATCAGCTCAGGTTTTTACCTTATAATAGAATAGAAATATGGTAAGTCAGTTTTTCTTCAAGAAAATCACCACCCTGCAGTTGAGATGCAGTAATTTGATGGTGTAATTATTCCACTTTTCTGGTACAGAGCATCATCTTCAGTGGTAATTTGAGTGATCGTGATTGACTTTTACACTAAAACTGATAAAGAACATTTATACTGTCAGTTACTGTGCCCTAGCCACCAGGCAGTAGCAAATAGATCTTGGGTGGCAACTTACGTTTAGACCAAGAAGTTTGTAAAGCTGCTGCATGAGCAAACATCTCCTATGGCTGAAGTATCTCCCACCAGCCTAACTAATGCTCCCTGTAACTGGGAAAGGTCGCAAAGTCTGTGGTCACAGAATCCTTTAAAGGCAGCCACACCTAAAGCGCGCCTCTGTCAGCTCTCTGTCCACTCTTGCTGTGGTCTGGTTAGGCCAGATGCCACAGACCACTATGTGTCTAGCAAAGATTTTCCAAGGCTTCAAGGAAGCCTAGGAAAAAGTCACTTGAACCAGCCTCTCCCATGGAAATTTTCAAGACAACAAGTTCTGTTCATTCTACAGATAAACTCAGAAACATAACAGGAATTGTTTTGGGTTTTTTTCCCTTATTTTATGAAAAGACACAGGAACTTTCATTCCCTTCACCGTTTGCTCTTTTCTTGTATGCAAAAATGCGTCAGCACTATCCTCATCCACATCCTATCCTCTAGGCTCATCATCCTCTAGGTCATTTACCTAGGCTGAGGACTTGATGTGGGCAGTGCTGCAACAAACAGCTCAGCTGGCTCTAGTGTGGTCCTGCTCAAGCCCTCAATACCGAGCACACACTGGGCAGCTGGTGGGGCGCAGCTTTCACAGGGCGGTTTGGGAAGTTGCTGATGGGTTTTCTAAAAAGAAGATGCTAGATCAGCAAAACAGTTCCTGGAGTTAATCATATTCACATTTTTAAAGAAATCTCACAGACAAATTTAAGATTCCAATGGTTTGTTTGAAACTTTTCCTATTTAAAAAAACAGTTCAGCTTCAAACTTCAAACTATGTGAGACAATATCCATCTGGCCTTCTTCAGCTGATCTAGTCTGGTTCTCCTATCACTATTGACTGTGGAAAATTTCAAGAGCTAAAGTGCTTAGCCGGACTGACTACAGGAAAAAAAAAATTCCAAGGCTTTTTCAGGATATGTAGCAATCCCCCCAAACACCCTCCCCCGTCTGGCTCTCACTAGCATGTAGCATTGCTCCAGTTCCCAGCCTACACAGTCAAGGGGCTACCTTTACTGCTTTTTCTCCCCTGGGCTAGATGGGAAGGATAGCATGCCCAAGAACAGAGTCTCCATGGATAACAACATTACTTTCAGGAATGTTGCAGACTTAGAAAAGACCTAATAGAGCTTCTGTTTGCTTTCATTAAGGGCAAGATTTTATGAAGGCTCTGACCTAGTGGCAGACTCTGGTGTAACTATAGACACCACGATGCGTGGAGGACGGCTTGGAGTTTTCTGCTTCTCTCAGGAAAACATTATTTGGTCCAACCTGAAATATCGCTGCAATGGTAATCTTGCTCTTACATCATTTTAGCTAACAACTAGCAAGTGAAGAACCAGTAGTAAGGCTGTTGGATTAAGCCATTTTGCATCCTTTCCTTTCCCCTTCCTTTGCAAGTTATTCACAGCTGTGAAATGCCTCCCCAGACACCAGCAGCACAGTGCAGCTCAGCCAGACAAGAACTAACACCTCACAGCTGCTCCTCCCAGAGCAGTCACTCTGCTGGCGAGATTGTGCCAACTGAGGGGAATAGCTGTCATCAGAGAATTAGGAATGTTACATAAAACCAGCTGACTGTGAGAGCTGTACACACACAATAAATACACTGACACCATCATGTATGTAGATGCCTTGAGCTTTGAATACAAGGTGAAATACACCTGGAGAGCCAGTGAGCTCAGGCACCAGGCATCAGTGTCACTTGGGTACTTGCTGGCTGGTCCTATATGTGGGGGGACAAGATCATAAGATACCTTTCCTCCCATGTAGGAATGCTCCTGCTTCTGTGGGAGCGTGCTGGCTCACTTCTCTTGGAGCAAGAGCCTTTTAGCTTAGCCCTGATCATCCACTATGTAAAATAACTCAAACTTTGATCACTCACACAGAAGCTGATCATTTCAGGGTACTCCTGCCCCAGCAGCAGTTCAGGTAACTTGAACTGGGGCTGAAGGGGTTGCCCCTCCTCTCAGCATCCAACCTTTGGAGAATAATTACCCAGCCAAGTTGGAATAGTTTCCTTGTCTGCTTTCTGTGGATCTGAGAAGCCCAGTTCAGGCCTGCAGGGGACAGGGCCACTCTGTGGCATGTTATGTTGATGGACTCTGGTACTTTGACACTCAGTACTACACTTCGGCTGGCTCTTGGAGGTCTCAGTTAAACAGGGAATTTCTAGACAATAATGCTTACAAATAAAAATTACTTGGTAAGTATTTTCAACAGTATTGTGGTTTCCCAGAAAGCATGTATCAAAGCTGCCACTGAGTCACACTTACATGGCAGAGAGCAGGCAAGTGGCTTTGCTGCAGGAGCTACATTAAGTCAATGAAACCCACTGAGAAAGACTCTGAAGTCCCCCAGTATCTGTTTTCATTTCAGACAAGTTCCTACGTTATGAAGAATTTCAAGCCTTTAAAAAGTGCTCCACAGAAAGCAAAGGACTTACCCCTTTTTTCTACATACTGTGTGTGTTAATACGCACGTCCTTTTTATGACTTTAAAGCTAACTCTCCTGCATCAGGGTGGAAATAATCAAAGTAAAGTTGAGGTCATGCAGTTGAGCTTCATTGCTGTGGCTCCATTGCTGGCTGCACCTTTAGCTCTATGGCTGCTCTGTGGCTCTCCAGATAAAATGTTCTGGGATCTGGCAAAGGCAGACTGCAAACAACACTTCAAACAGAACTGTAGTTACTCTTACGACATTGATCCATCTCCAGCTCCCTTGCCCAAGTCTCAAGTCTTTATGCCGGTTGCTATTGGTCCTGGTCCTAATGCTTTTTGTCCCTTCTTGAGTCCTGGAAAACCATCACAGGGAAGTTGAATTAGGATACATGAGAAATAGAGATGCTGGCACTAAAAATGTGTCTGGCAGGCAGAGCAAGACAACCACTTCTCTTGCCTTTCTGGTCAGCATTTATTGATAAAAATTTAAGAGTGCAAGCCACAAAGTTTTCAGAGATATGTAATTTGAAGATAGATAGTACTCCCTTGTAGGCTGGCACTGTAGCACTCACTGTCTTGTTAGCCTCTTCGTGTTTTTCTGTGGTATACAGCTCAAACTGAAAACATTCCCTGTTCAGTCTTACTGTGTAAACAAAAGAGAAGCATGTTACATAAAAAGAGAGTAGGCTGGTAATTGAAGTGCTCCTTAATTTTGTCAGAAGAGACTAAACTTTTTCATATTTTCCTGTTTTCAGACACCATCCCAGAGGACTTTCAAGAATTTCAAGCGCAGCAATTTGGCGTTGGGGATATTTAAAAAGTAAAAGCAAACTAACATTGCTATTGCAAACAGTAAAACAGTATCTTTTAAATCCTTATATGATTGTTGTTGTCAGAGTGCACACCGCAGCTTAGTCACATCAATGAGAACAATGTCAGACTTTTTTTTTGTATAAAAGTGAAAATAAAAAGGAGACAAAACAGACTTGGACCTCACTTGTTTTCAAATATGCCCTCAAATCTAGAGGGCAGCATGTAAATGGAGTGACAACTTGCTTAAAACACTCTCAGGAAAAGTTTTACTCTACTGCATTTTTGGATTCATAATTAAACGATGGGGAAGACAGTGAAATTTTCTCTACCTTGAATGTGTTATAAACAACAGGTTGCATCTGGTAATTAAGTGGTTCAGAGCTGTTTGGCTGAGCCAAGTAGTACCTTTCCAGTCCTCCTAGGAATAGGCTGCATCTCCTTTAGGACAGTTTAAGGCCTTTGGACACTGTTACTTTTGGCAGACCTCCTCTTAAGCACTGTATTAGACCTCCCTGCCCTCCCACTTGCAAAAACTGTGAGTAACACTATCATATCCTGGAAAAGCAAAAAAGCTGACAGCAGAGCATTGTAGTCACATCTTACGACTTGCATGTGACTAAAACAAAAAGACTAAGAGATAATAAATGCAGAATCACCTAGATAAAATAATCCTTTCACACGCACAAAGCCAGGCTTTGACCTGTTGCCAGAGCCGAGCTCTCTAGGCAGGTACTGTAATATTATGCAAAGTCACCAAACTAAAACCCCAAAACATTGTTTTATGCATTAGTAACCATTAGGAAAGGACTGGAAACAAAAAGCTGAAAGAAACTGTATCATAGTGCACTAATTTGAAGTGCAGAAAGCTATTAATACAGTGTGCATTTTTACTACATTGTTTTTCAAAATGGAGCTAGGAAGGGAGGGATGACAAGCTCCAAGGACTGTTGAATAGATAGGATAGTTACTTTAAAAATAACTATATACTTTTAAAATAACTATAGGATAGTTACTTTTAAAAGGACATTGGGAAACGGCACTTCAGCCTGTGGGGACGGGGGAGGAAGAAATACAAAGGGAGGGAATACAGTGAGAGTTTTAAAATCAGAAGTAGCCCTGGGAAAATGAACATTCCTAGCTCTTTCCCAGTACACGGATACAGGGGGAATGCTGAGTTAAATTATCAGGTGAGAGCATGAAACAACAACAAAAAAAAGTTTCCTGTTCTCAGTACAATAAAAATACCCTTAAGGATATTACAAGCTATCAGAGGCTTTGACTACTGGCAGAATTTTCCCATGGGCTTGTCTACCATTTCCAAAATTTCTGGAAGCAGGATGGTCCTAGGAGCTGTCCCATGAGGGACCCCAGAGTCCCACTACAAAAAGCATGATGCAGGAGTGTTCCTTTGGTTCAGTGCTTGATGATGAAAAGTCCTCCAGTTTCAGTCCTCCTTTCCCCTTGGCATCACTAAACCCAACCACTCACCAGATGTCTGAGGACTGAAAAGCTATTTACTTTGGAGCAACACAGACAGCATTGTCAAATTACGCCTAGAAGATGATAAAAAAAGTGTTTTTCTAGCTGAACATGGGCTAAAACTGCAGTATTGTTCACTTAGGAAGGAGAACACACTGTGAACCAAATTTACATCTTCCTTATCATACATTTACATTTCACCAGAAGGAGCCCTTTCTCCATGCAGAAATCCTCTCTGAATGGTCTGGGCACAGCCCGGGCAGAAGGCAGTTGCTACGCTCACACACACCACCAGTGCAGAACACATGGGTCCTGCAGTGCTCACATTTTGCACAAGTGGTCTCCTCACAGTGGATGCAACAGGCCTGGCCCACCCTGACCTGTCTGCAGCACACACCAGCTCCATGAGAAAACACGATTGCACTTGGCCTTCAAAAACTTGCCAGGCTCCAAAGCTCTGCTCAGCCCTCCTGCCTGGAGCCAGAGCCTCTCCTTCTGCTGCAATGGCTGGGAGGGAGCAGCCTGGCCCTTTGCCTTATCAGCTGGCTTACCACCATGGAGCTTGCCTGGTTCCAGGCTCTCTTCCAGTCCATGGCCATTGGAAGCTAGGAGGTGAGATGCAGGCTCTGGCTCTCATGCTGTTGCCAAAGAAAACTCTGTGAAGCTGTGAGCCTCTAACCTCCCCTGACAGAAAACATACTGGCTTGCTCTGCTGGCAGCCACAGACAAAAGTTACAAGTCAGACAGCCAGAACTTCCATTTCAGGAGGTGCTGCTGGGACCTTACGATAGGATGCTGCAGCTTGCTATGTCTGCTACACTGACACACCAACTGCTAGGCAGCCTACAAGATCAAGAGTGAAGCCAGCTGTTGCAGACAACATTTGCCCCAAGAAGATCACAGTCTGGGCTTGGGAAACCTTCTGCCTCACATTCTCATCAGAGATTGTGCAGTCCCTGTTTAAAATCATTTAAACAAGGTTCTCTAGCACCATGACCCCTTTCTAGACTATTGTGCAATGCAGACATAGCTCCATGTGTGGCCTCTGGCAAGTGAAGATGCTGCAATCCCATATCTTTAAAACTGAACATGTAGCTTGCTCTTGACCTCACCACCTGCACAGCAGGGCTGTACTCAGCTGGAGCAGCAGCTGTAACTACTTTGGAGTTCAGAGTCCTGCAGCTTCTGCACCAGGATCTAATCTCTCAACAAAGATTAACTGTTTCCTGTGTGCTGCAAACACCATGGCAAACACACTTCAAGTGCTTCTGTTCCCTGAAGACCATCCGGCTGGAGTCGCAAGGAGGGAACATCCTGACAGGATGCTGCGGTGTTGGGTGAGGGCAGGGGTGGGCAGGCTGGTGGGAGGCTGTGGAACACAGGCACTTGACTGTCCCAGCCCTTGGGCACCACTCAGGAACCTGTCTGCCTTGCTCCTAGGTCCAAACACACACCCTCACAGCTCCATGCACCAGAGCTCTCTCATGCACCAGGAGCTGCACAGGGAGTAGCAGCCACCATTGACTCTGGGAAGCTTTGTCAGCAGTTTCTCAAAACCACAGGGAACTGTGTCCTCGTGTGGGTCTGGTCAGCTCTGGCATGGGAGGTCACCCTCTGGCACAGGAGGCAGACTGCAGCTGGCACACGCTGAAGCAGGACATGGATGGTGAGAGTGAAGGAGCCACCACCTGTGAAGACAAAGCACTTTCCCTGGTGTGGATCTCAGCATGTCAAATTCAACAGCTGCTCACCCCACCATCTGGGTGAGGGAAAAAAGATTAAAAATCAGAGATCTGCATCTCAAACAGCTGCACAGGCTTCAGTGCTACATCGACCTTGAAGATACTTTGCACTGCCAGGGTATCTTAAACGTCTCAGGGAGCTGGATTGTTCAGAACAGATGCCACAGACAAATCTGTGCAATCTGTCATCGTCCAGTATCACACAATGGCGAAATACAAAAACAACATGGACATTGAAGGCCTCTAATATACCATAGATCAGGATTTTTTGGTTAAACAACATTCAAATTTAGGGAACAAAAAAGATAACCAATTTACTTTTACTGGCTCAGTAACTGCATAGCTAATCTAAATATTTAGATATTTTTTAAGTTTCTCCAAGAATGAACTGACTTTGAAAATTTAACGTAACACAACAATTCATTTCAAATGTAAGAAAAATTTTATTGGTCCATTAAACATTAAATCTATAACAATACATTCACTCAGTATACAAAAGGAAGTGTCCATAAAAACCATTAACATGCTATAAAGGCAAAGCTGTTGACTATTTTACAAGTAAGATCTTACAATTCTGGAATCTTTACCAATCCTTAAAAGTCAAACTGTTACAGTTACTAAAGACCACAACACTTGCAAAAAAGTTAAATAAACTGGCAAACTTCCACTTCACTGGGCTACAGCTTAATAAAATAAAAACACACATACACACCAAAAAGTTCCCTTGAGATATTAAGAACCTTGAAAAAGACTAATTAAAATCCCCTCACCATTAAGAAAATGTGTTTCTATTTTGACTGTTTTGCATCCAGTTTTTGAACATGGCATATATGAGACTGAACACCACACATCAGTGGTGAACAAGAAGCAGACAATGAACCCATATGCTCCTAGTAAACCTTTTCTCAGCTTCTATATTACAAGTAGAATTATTTTATCTGGAAGTTAATTCTCCTCACTTTAAGTCTGCATGGATGTCCAAAGGACACCTAAGCACCTGGATGTGTATCGATAAGAGCAAAACTAAAGCTATGGCATGTCAAATGATCCATTATTTCCCCACAGTTTTCCAAAATTCTTGGCTTTGCACTTTCTTCTTGGCTTCACACTGAGGCTTCTTTGGCAAAAGCATGGCTGCACTGCTGCACCCTGAAGCTCTGGTGAGCATAAGCCCTAGAAGCCTAGGCTGCTGGAGTGGTTTCAAAGCTGACGACTGCGGCTCTGAACAAGTCTGTGAAAATCTCTGTACGCTACACACTGGGAACTATTGGAGACTGGCAGGCAGCAGGGAAGCAAGCTGGCTTATATCTGAAATAAATTCTAACTTTTTAAAAACAACATTATTGAACAGGTGTAGAAAAATCAAATCCAGATTCAATAAAAAACCTCCGAACAAACGGGATTTAAGGCCTACTTGAAGCCTACAG
The DNA here is from genome assembly GCF_000738735.6 of Corvus cornix cornix. Lineage (NCBI taxonomy): Eukaryota > Metazoa > Chordata > Aves > Passeriformes > Corvidae > Corvus > Corvus cornix. Next base: position 22,650,212 of record NC_046357.1, on the reverse strand, counting down.
TATTTCTTCGGGCATTAGAAAGCAGTCATCATGCCAGTCTCTCAAAGTTGCTGCTTCAAACTCTGCACAGTGTGTCTGCATCCCCATCCTGGGGCACCTGGGCCATGAGGATGTAGAAAACACAGACATACCAGTTCCCAAGCTATGTAGCCTGTTCTGAGTAGAAACAGCCAAAGCTTTCTAAGCACTTGACCCCTGGCATTCACTTGTACAGTCATGTGAAACACTGAATTCAAACTACTGTTTACAAAACTGAAAACACACGTAAAATGTCATGACGTTCATTATGTGTTTCCCTCCCACAAGAACTCGTAGGCCACTACAGGAAACAAAGAAGCAGTTTTCACAGAGGAAAACCAATCCATGTTATAAAAACTATGATCCTTGACTCTGCTTCAATGCTGCAGGTTGTCCTGCTATGAAAAGGAAAGGATCAGTAAGACTTGGCAAAGTGGTCTTTGCTAGTTTCTAGCACCAAAGACATCCCATTTGGCAGGCAGCAGGTTGTCTGGGAATGAACCAGGTTTACAATGCCTTTAAAAAACAAATCCAAGGAGAAAAAGGCAAGTAAAACAAGAAGATATAGCCTCCAAGCAAAAGACTTCTATTGCTTCTAAAGCCCAGAAGGAAAGATGAGAGCAAAATTTTAGCTGTGGATGATCTCAACTCATCTAGCCACACAGGAACAGTCTTGTGGTATTTTGCTTCATCAACTTACTTAGGAGAAAAGCCTAGCAGTTTATAAAATCTTTACAGTGCAGTTTAAAAAGTCTGTAGATTACTTTGTTGCTGATTTGCTCAGATGCCCACGATACTGTGGGCTGCTAGCCAAAGTTCAAGCAGCACTATCTGAAGCACTCAAATTTTCCTGACGCCATCTTTCAAAGCCAAAGAACTGTTAAAAATCAGTTTTTTCACGAGTGCAATGGTTGCTTCATTAATAGCAATGTTCTAGCCCAGAAATGGCTGCAGCAGTAGCTGACAAAGCAATTACGCGTGCATAATTTATAATCTCAAAGCGCTTATAGACTTGTAAAAAGGTGCTAAAACACAAAATAAATAAATAAATAGACATGCAGTGTTTATGATTCTGAGAGGGGACAAACCCTCTCTCTGAACTATGCATACATTGGCAACACTGAATTCTGCATTTCAGAGGAAAGCAGCCCAACCCAGCCAGGATTTACCATGTTAGCTAGGCACGCACAAGCTGCTTGAACCTCATGGAAATGCTTGAAGGAGAAAGCTGAGAGTATCAAAAACATGCAATATCTCTGATGTACGATTGCAGTGGAGCTCCTTACTTGGCATCCAGCTGCAAGGGCTGCCTGCACACGTTGAGGAACTATGTGGCAAACAGCAAACAAGCATATCCACCTGCTTTCCACACATTCCTAGTAAAGTTCTATCGTTTCATTTTTTAGTCCAGTTACTTGGATTCAGACACTTGCTCTCTGACTCTGTCCCACTTATTTTACCCCAAACAAGAACCATTCAGGACTGTGGCTCTTGGTTGCCTTCACGAGGAAAAGTACAATTGTTCCAGTCTCAGACGACAGTGCAGCAGTGAGGTCCCAAATAATCTTTATGATAGCAAATTTGAAAAAGTAGAAAAAAGCCAACAAAATTGCTTCACCTTCCCAGCAGAACTTCTGCCAACACTGTGTTCCTCCAAGAGTCCATTAAATGATAGCATTAGTTCAAATTTAAATGGAGGAAATTTAGTATAGGACATGTTCTCTGGTCTTGATGTCTTTATAAGCTTCCTCACTTCACACAGCCCAAACCCACTAGGAGCCAGACATGCTGCACCACTTACGTCTGGGAACAAATTCAATGAACAACATGGCACAAGGCAGGATAGAGACTGTGCAGTGAACTGCCTCAGCAGACAGTCACCCACACTTTCAGCTATAGGGAGAGAAAGTTAACTGTTTACAGCTTAAATGTAAAACTACTCATTTATTTACAAAAGCATCAGGCTACTTGTGAGTTTTCCCACTTAATTTCCCACTGCACAGTAATACCTGAAGCAGTCTTATCCCCAAAGGTTTGTCAAGCACAGATTGTTTGGTCTTCCACACGCACTCTGGGTCTGATTGTGCCCTGTACACACTGGTGTAACGTACAAGGCAGCATCACCCAGTCACAGGCTCAGTCCAGGTTTTCCAGTTCTAGTGCCACCTGAATTAATAGTTATCACAGCAGTAGGTATGAAGGCACTTCTTAAAAAGTTTTTTTTTTAAAAGCCCATTTGCATGAACTGTTTGGAATCTATGGGCTGGGAATTTGATTCCTTGACCCGAGCCGAGGATTTTATTAGGTAGTTGCACATGGAAGTTCACAGTACAGATTTTACACAGAATGCTAAGGCTGTAATGTTTGCCTGGCCAGCAGGAAGCCTTGTCTTGGTGAGGAACTAGTCTTTGCACACCCAGGTGCCACTAGTTACTGATTCCTTAGAAAGGCCTGGAAGTCCACAGCTGGATCTGGGGCACCGTGGACCCAGAGGCCCTTGAAGTTATTTATTTTGGGGGTTTTCCCCCGAAGATTTGCTCAGAAGTAGACAAAACTGTGTAAACAGGCACTGCCCTATTCCCACTCTATGTATACCTGCAGATCTAGATGCTTTAGGTTGATAGCCGGTAGTAGGGAAGGATGAAGGAGCAAACCAGTGAGGTAAGTGCTGTGTAAGAAGAATGGACTCATGCCTCACTGTGGACTTTCTTTTTACAGCCTTGTTTCCTCTGTGCAAAACCTATTTCCCTAAAACAAATTATATTAAAAAGGGCACAAGGAGGTGCAGAAAGTCCTGATGCAATACTACATAAAATAAGTGTTTTTGTAAACAGGAACATCAAAGGGCCACATTTGTGACCAGGATGCCTACTATCAGAACCAGACAACAGGTGCCATTCCCTGCCTTATAACTTGACATAGTGCATGCCTTCTTCCATAAAGCTCCTTTCCCCAATTGTTCTGTTACAAACACATGGCTAATTTAGGGGAAAAAAGCTTCGTTTCTCATAGTACAACATATATGGCACTAGAAGGCAATCTTGCAGGCCTGTTAGAACCAGGCAAGGCAGAATCAAGAGCCTGGACTATCACAGTTGCAGCACACAACTATAGCACTGGATCAAAATTGTTTGTCAGAATTGCTACTACGAGTTAGGTGGGACAACTGTTAGTCATCATTGCACAGCCCATAAGCTCTAATCTTAGAGGTTGGACAGATAAATGCTTCTGGATTGAAAAAGCATTTATAAAGGCCTTTTTCAGATGCAGAAGTATCTGTGTAGTGAGACTCCAAATGCAGGCAGAAGTGTCCTGACAGGTCCCCATGCTAGCAGACCTCTTGGCAGGATCAAAACCTCCCAGCAGAAGCAAAGGGAAAGAGAAAAACCTGCCTCCCTGTCCAGAGTTATTTGTTGCTTTTGTAACTCAGTGTCAAAGCCCAGATTCAACTGCTATTTTTAACTCTTGATGCAAACAAGAAGAACGCCAGGGCAGTCACTGCTGGACAGACTCCTCCTTCCCTCAGATCTCAGGACAGATGTATTTTGAGGCTCTAATCGGTGGAATAGGTGGTGTAAGTAGAGAGGACTTCAGACCTGAAGATTTTGTTTTAGGTAAGAGTGCACAGGGTGGGGAAGATCACATCCCTGGAAAGCTCCCAGCAGGACAGAAGCCCTGGGATACCATAGCAACAAGGCAGCTAAAAATGGTAATGAAAGCAGGACCAGAACTGAGATCCGAGATGTTAGGATTACTCACCAGGTGGGCATTAGCCATTAATTATTGCAACAGAACAACTAAGGCATGCAAATGTTTTGGCCAACACATTGGCCTCTGTGTTGTGCTTTTCTCAGTTTTGCAGAAAGCAGTGGATGAAGATTTAAGGCTCAATCACATTTTTTAAAAACGACCTGCTAAATTGGTTGATATTTCACACTGTGCATGTGTGTGAATATATATGTCAAGAGAGAGAAGACAAAAAACACCAGGACTAGCTTAAGCCATAAATTCATCCCACCAGCATGTAGATAACTATGTGGCTTCAACCTTATTCAGCATTCAGGGCATTTGAGCTGTTGTTCTACCACCAAATCATCTGCTTAAATTAAAAAAAAAAAGGTGACAAGGTAGTATTTAATATTGTCAAGTCATTTGTACTAAGGCAGCTGCTTGCTATATTTGTGTCTTCTGGTTTTGCTTTTCTGACTGCTTACTCCAGTGCTTGGAATAGGAGTCCTACAAAAGAACTGTCTCCATTAATATATTGATCGGTTAAGTCCCATCCCAACAGCAAAACTAGTATCAACAGAGGAATATAAAAATATAGCAGTTAGAAAAAATACTTTCCAGCCAACACACAAGCAGAAAAGATGACAACACACTATAGTCCTCTTCTGACCGTCAATGCATCTAAAATATTAAAAAACTAGTCATGGAAACAGAACTGAAGATCCTGGGAGATCTTTAGATACAAGCTGAAACAGCAGGGTAGAAAAGTAAACAAGCACCCCACTTTTAAATTTAACAGCAACTGGCAGTGCTCCCTTAACTATCATCTTCTCAACAGCAAACATTGTGAATAAAGAATGTACCTTTTCTTACATCCCCATGCAGTACACTCAACTTTTGAGTAACCTGGCAAAGCAAAATTGGACAAAATTCAGTTTGAGAATTTGTGTGTAGAACTCCCCTTCAGTTATTAACTGGGCTAAATCTGAATTGCATAAAATATCCAGGTGCCTTTAAAGTAATAATAGAATAAATACTTTACTATCATTGATACACTCCTTTCTCAATCCAGGTATAAAATAACTTAATATATTTAATACTTAGATAAACAATTTTTAGTAGATCCTTTGGCAGTCAAATTCTCATATATTCTCTTATTTCTACAGAATTATTTAGATAGGTTTTTGGAAAAAAATTATCTGGATACTACTTACAAGAATTATATGCTGTACAAAACAGCAGTCCAAATCACCACTGCAAACTGTAAAAGAAACAGTTAATGAAAGAGTATAAAAAGGAATGAATCCATATTTGCTACAAGATACCAAACATTCATGGGGAGTAAGAAGATACCATCTGCACCATGATTTTTTCTTTTCTTGTCAATGAAGCCAGAGAAGGATTGTCAGTTATTTGAAAAGCATTTCACTTATTCCAGTTTATGCAACAACTGTGTTTTATACACACCACACATAAGCATTGTAAAGTTTCAAAACGGGTTTGTACCCTTAGGCAATGCTTGCTCATGATAATAAAAAATGGTAAAAAAAGTGTGCAATCATTTGTTTAGTCTGACTAAAAAGGTAATAACTGGTACATTATGATAAGTGGGTAAAAGGTGTTTCCTCATTCAAAAAAAAAAAAAAAAAAAAGAGAAAAACTTAAAATGACCTTTTGACTGTTCACACTGAGAACTCTCTGGTTGGGCAACAGAGTGGAGCAATAAGAGTCCATAAGTATAGACCAACACAAACCCAACAGGAGACCATCTTAATCCAGAAGATAGACCAGGTTCCAGTGAAGAACTTTTCAATCTGAGCACTTTCATAACTGTTATAGGGGAAAAAAAAAAATGGAATGAACTTTAGCAATAAACAAAAGACTTTAACTAGGTTAACCCATAGAGGAAGCAAGAGAGAGCAGCCCTTTATAGCGCAAGATCTTGCTCAAGAATGCCCAAGAAAGACTTGTAATGTCTCTTCAAACTTCTACCATAAGGGTAGGAAACACCCAAACACCAGAACTTCCCGTTCACATCTTCCCTCTCAACAGAGAGAGATGTTAATTTCTCAGCATTAAAGAAATACACTTACTGGAACCAGTGAGTTACTGTCATCATCACATAGAGAGAAGCCAGGAAGAAAACAAAGTGGAAGTAGGCATAACTGTACACTGTGCCCCTCTTCTCATCGTAAACCACAGTCTGGCCTCCCCTTTTCTCAACATGCTCTTCAGCATCAGCTGTAAGAGACAGGAAACAAGAAAATTTTGCAAATGTAATGAGAACTGAAAACAGCAGCTGGCTTCACAAAGAACACAGGAGAACATCTACGGTGTGATTTGGGAATGCATGATTGACACAGAGTAACGCCTGAACATTTCCTTGTCCTCAGAGCATGGGCCTAAACCCTGAGCCAAAAACTGGACTAACACTGAAATCCTGCCCTGTATCAGCTTCCTGGCTTGCTGAGTAGATTTTGAGCATTGAGAGCATTTAAACTGCTCTACCTGTTAATATTTTTCTGGCAAGACCAAGCTGATAATTCTGATTGTACCTGCAAACAGGACACTCCCTTCCTATCTCACTCCTGAACTGCAGTCCCTGCAGAGCTGCTGAGCCAGAAGTCCAGCAGCCAGTTACACACAGAGGCATGCAAAAAACCAGAGATTACTCTTTGTATGTTGCAGTAATGAAACGTACTTTAAAGAATTATTAACTAGCCTAGTATTTTTAAAATGGTGTTGTGACATCCCTTGCTTCCCTCTGTAGCCTAATTTGGAGCACTTCATCTGCTTCAGTTTGCTTTCAGTACTCTATTGAAGGAGGGTACGAGCAGCTCTCCATCCACAGCTGTGTCCTTACTCTCTTGGGTTTGGTCCAAAAGCCACAAATAAGGTAAATTGTGCAGTGAAAACATAATTACCATCTCCATCGGGTACACAGCAAAAGCAGCAACGAGCTACCTGTGGAACAGACAACAGGAAGAGGGTAAGAACCTGTGCTACAGCAAAGCAGAACAGTTGAGGAAGGAAGGTCTGTTATGCCTAAGATACAGACACTAATTTAGAAAAGTCTGGTTTGTATTTCCAACCAGCACCAAACTCAAATTAGAATTTGCCCAGTAGCTCGTAACAGCGGTTTCCAAGCTTTGGAAAAATGTGCTCAGTAAATTTGAAGAAATGAGCCAGTCTTTAAAAATTACTCTAGCCACTTTACATAACTCTAGGTACAACGCAGATGCAAATAATTATGACAAAATGGAAAAGCTACACTAAAGAACATTCATATTTAGGGGACTTACCTATTTAGATCTGCATATAAGAGCTCTTTAGGACATTTCTGTACTAAGATGAAAGTATAAGGAACTTTCAAAGCTCTGATGCATGGGTTGGAAATCACAACTGTACCAGTGTAAGTCTGAAATATACTTATCTTTGCAAGATTTTGCTGAAATGCAGCTAGAATGAGCACAAGCAGAAGGAGTAAAAGCAGAAACCTGGTTCTACTGTTTTATTTAAATGAAGATTTCCTTTTTTTTTTTAACCTGATGGATAAAGAAAAGCTAAAATTGACACTTCTTGTGTTGAATGGTAACATAAATGGAGAAAAGGTGTTGACCATCTAATAAATAAATTTTAAGTATATTTCTTGCACCAGAATACAGTAAAAGTCAGCACTTTCTGTAGTGCATCACCAACATTATTTCTACTGATAATAACCTTCTCTGGGATTTATTTTGCTTGTGGTCTGATTAAGACAATGAACTCTGTTAGGAAAATTCACTTCCCTAACTATCACATCAGTCAGTCTTTATAATATGAAAGTGCATTAACTTTGTATATTTATATGTTATTTATATCACAGTATACTGTGCAATGTAATGAGGCACTGGAATTTTACTGGAGACTTTGGTATTGTTCATGTTTAAGTAAAACAAACTAAAGGAGAGCCCAGTCCTGGAAATATGGACTTTGCTTCTTGGAAACTTAGAGCTGTCCATGAAGGATAAAACATGGCCCTGGACAGCCCAGGTAAGGCCAGCATCCTAGAGTGTCTAAAACACCTTTGAAACCGTATCAGCATCATAGATAAGTAACTATCTCAAGACTGATTTAAAGGATGTCTGGATCAACAGACAAGCAGCAAGACTGCTGCAGAAATAGTTGCTTTGCAAAGTTTTATTATGATTAATAATGATGATGTGGGTGCTAGTGATCAGCCAAATCACACTGCACCTGAATCCCTAAAGGGTAGAAGATCCCTGTGTAAAACCACATTTGGGGTGCCCCAGCTTTGTTGGGACACCACATACACATGAACAAATATTTATGCTTTGCATTTCTAAACTTTGTGTTTTAGCTTCTGCCCTCTTACAGGGGCTGGTTGCATGTTTTCACAGACAGTAGGTCTTTAACGTAAAGTGTCCAGCAGAAACATCAAGTAGCAGGTTTACCCTGCATATCAATGACTACCTGTACTCACTGGGTTCATAAAGTCAGGAATAGCCAAAAAGCTCACTCTGTTTCAAAAGACTGTCTGAGAGTTTAGATGAAACTACTTAAAAAACCCTTATTCTCTACCTCTTTCTACTCTTGTTGTGCCAAGCCTCACCTGAAGTGCCAGCTTGAATTACCCTGAGGCTGCACTCACATTCTGAAGCAAGCACTGGGTTCCCTTCAACATTTTAACCAGTTGTAATTAACTCCTGGCACAGAGTGATGACATTAGCAATGCTGGCATACATGCCCCTAACCCCTAAAACTCCAGCACAGTTGACAGACCCTCTCTGGGCTGGGAGGCAAAGGCCCGTTGGCACAGGGAAGGCAATCAGAGTGCTATTAGTTGCTCTTTACCAGTCATTTCTTTATATGTACATTCAGTGGCTCTAGTACACTCTTTAAAACCCAACAGTCCAGAACTAATCCAGCGGGCAAGTACTGTGGCTGATGAGATGGACCTTCCCAGTGAGGGGCCACATCCCAAATACACACCGTGCCAGAAGTCCCCAGCCTTCCCGCTGCTCCTCCACAGGGCACAGAACCCACACCTCTGGTACAGGCCTCCTACAGTGCAAGGCTGGCAGAGGAGGTGCAGGGGCATGAAGGGCAGCTGTTTCCTCTCCAGTGCTCCCCATCCTGTCCCTCAGCACAGCGTGGGAAGGCACAGGCCCCATCTGGACCTGCCTGAGACAGGCCACACCAGGTCTCGGTGCGCCATGCCCAGCTGGCTGTGAGGGCTGGGCTGGAACTGGTGCCCTGTCCAGCTGCAGAATCCTGCCATAGGGAAGCGCTCCTGGCACCCTGGCACTGAAACGTGTCTTTCTTCCCTACGCCCAGCTACTGCAAACACCAAAGGCCTCAGAAGATAGATCTGTGTTTTTGAACTCTCACAAGCACTCTGATTAAAGACTTGTGAAACAGAAGCTAAAATTGCAGATGCAAGTTAACACCAATGCAGAGACAGCTAGGGATGGAGACTCATCTTCCAAACACACACATGTATCTGAAAAGCATCATTAGCAAGCCTAAGCAAGGGGAAACTGTTACTCAGCAAAACCCCACTCATTTCCCAGAGTTTTCTGGGTGTTCCCAGAACAAGGAAGCCAAAGAAACAGGCAGGTGGAATGAAGAAACTTGAACAGCTGAAACAGGGACAAGAAATACGATCAGAGAAGAAACCATACGCAAAAAGAAAGGAAATACTTATGTATGGAAATAAAAATAAGAGATAAGAATTTGGGATCATAGTTGCTATGAGAACAAAGGCAACCAGGACTGAAAATGTTCAAGAATGCCTCCACTTTTTCTTCTGGTAGCTTTCCAACACACTTTTCCCTTAAGTAAGAGGACATGAGCTCATGTGGAACACAAGATTTACAGGAAGTCTGCAGGATGCTGAATGAACTTTAAGAGCAACAAGTTATTTCAGTACATAAAGGCACCTCCACAGGACCAGCAAGACCTACAGAAGGGCCAATGTGGACAAATGTTCTGATGAGTCCTTACCCAGAGGCACATGGCATACATACTATCAAGACTAGCTTCTGTTTTCAGATTACTAGCCACCAAAGACAACAGAAATAAAAGCATGGGAGAAAGTCTGCACAAAAATCCTGTGGCAAGAAGCAAGAACTCACTTCGGTTTCAGCTGTTGCGTATATTCCTCTCAGTGCCTCTGAGCTTGCACGTGTTGTTGAGGTCAAACTAGGAGGAAAAGAAGATAGCGTCAAACCCCTGGGCATAACTATAACCCCAACAGGGTAACTCTTCAACATCACAGCAAACATAAGCAGTCTACTCCCATGTCTCAGCTAAGCATTTGCCTGGATGCTATCATCAAGCACTAGGTATGTGAAAAGTTTGTCCTGCACTATGTATAAACCAGCCTGGCAGATGGCCACTGCCCAGCTCAGACTGAATCATGGGCTCAAAAGTAGGTCACTCCTGAACGGTGATGAATTCACCACCATCTGACAGCAGCAAAATCTAAGTGCTCCAATTTGCAAGTCAGAAGAGATCTCCCCTGCTGTGCACAACCAATGCTTTCATACTCAGTTCACAGCCATCACTTTGGCTCAGCACTTCTGTAAAGGCTTTGCCAGCGAACTCACAGGTCTCTGGCAGCAGTCAGTTTTCAAAAGTAAATTACCAGCAACTGTTGTCAGTGTACCAGTTCCTAGAAATTACTTTCTTGCATGACTGTAGTTATCTGGGGGGAATCCCTTCTAGTTTCTTCTTACAGGAAAAACTTCTTGACCAGTCCTGATCCTTTAGGACGTGAAATGCAAACTTCCCATTACCCATAGGAAGGCTTTGGGGTACACACTGAGCCTTGGTAAGCAATGCCTCAAAACACTTCCCTTGAAAGTGTTCTCACCTCCCCAGCTACATGGTACACTTCAGTGGCAGGCTACATGTCTGTGTCCTGAAACACCTCCCTGAAGCACTGGAAATGCCCTTCTAATGGGAACTAGATCCATGATATCCATATCTATATATTTTGTATCAGAACAAAATGGAACACATGTATATTTGATAAACAGAAGAATAAGTCTCTTGTTTACACTTCACAAAAATATGAAGGGGTTTCTGTATGTGAATTTTGAAGTGGACTGAATCAGAAGCAGAACCATCTCAAAAACCTGCAGCAGACAGGCAGTGCTGTCTCCTGGCAAGCTGCACAGCCAAAACAAGTGACACACTAGCTTTCAATCACCAGCAACTCCCTGTCCCAGAGCATGACTTCATTTATTGAAATGAGCTGCAATAAGACAAGGCGAGCATCAAAGGTGAGCATAACGAGCACAAGAAGGGTTTTTTTAAAGCAGATCAATGGCAAATCCTGATGGCAATACTGTGCTCATCATTTGTTCAAAGGAAGCCTTAAAGCGTCCCAAAGAGTTTGTTTGTTTTAAAGACTCTCAAGGCAGTCATAGCCTCTGCCAGGAGGCTACAAAAATTTCAGACAGATTTTTCAGGTGAATGTAACTGTATGGAGTTTTAGAGTTTGACCTCGAGATTATTTGGGATCATGGACAGGTGGATTTTTTTTCCCCTCTGCCTCTAGATCTAAATTTGATCTAATGATTTGATTCTAACGAGATGTATTTGTTTCAAAAGTTGTATTATCTTGTTGAATATTTTTAGCTGAAACTTCTAAAATTCTGAAGCTGAGGACAATACAAACCTTCCAGCTCAGCTCTATTTCACACCTCTCTGTGACTTTGCATGCGGCCTGCTGTAAGCCGTCACTGTCTGGACCACAACATTGCATTTACAGAAAGGTAGCTGCAAACTCCTAGACTTACCAAGAATATAAAATGCAGCCAAACAGAATCGTAGTACCCAAGCCAGTAACCAGGTTTTCATCTCTGTGCAGGCCTTGACTGAATTCAGGGACACAGATTGTGATATTCTGGTTGTTTTCATCCAGGACTTCACAAAACAGAACAAACAAAAAGAACAGTTTGCAGAGCTCATTTCATTGCATTTTAAAGTAATCTTCAGACTAAAGGCTTTCATTGAAATATTTTTACTATGCAAGAGTAGGCAGGTAAATTTCACTTGTTTCTGTCTATCTTTTAGAAAGATCATAGGGAAAAATTGGTAAATCTGACCTGGCAGACTCTGTGTTTCAGGCAAAACAAAAAATGCAACTCAGTAGGGTGCTAAAATTTCCTGTTTGACCACAACAGACAAACAAGGAAAAAAAACCCCTGTTTTGTGAACTAAGAAATAAGAATTTGGAAGTCTGCTAGCACTTCACCCAAGGCTACAAAACCATGTAAGACCAAGATAGTACAGACCTCAGACCAGAAATTTCTTTCACAGCAAGGGTGCCTTGAGGACAACTATGAAATCCATACACAGTTAAGAAAGGCAGTCGGTAGTTGCCCTGTTCTCAGACTGACACACAGAAGACCAAGGAAAAAAAGATGCACCAGTTACAGGCAGATTTTCATCTTGGCAGGTAAGCAAATTCTTCTTCTAGGTCCCTGAAATGAAACCAATTCAGTCCTTGATGTTCCAAGTTGCATCTGGCTTTTTATTATCTCCCTGGAGTCAAGGCAAGGCATAGAGTAGCCTGCAGCATCACCCCAAAGCAAGAAATGACAGCTGTACCTTGTATCAAATCAAGAGCTTTTTGAGTCAATGCTACTTAAGACATCTCCTTTTTCCTTCCAGCAACCACAATGTATCCCTATTGAGGCAGCACAACTGTTTGTACGGGCAGAGGGAAGAATGCAGCAAAGACTACATCCAGGTTAAAAATAAACTCAAAGTCAGTCCCCTGACCCAGTGGGAGAGGACTTTGTACGGCCTGCACAAACAGCTTTATCAGCACACAGCAGGGACAGCACTGAGGTGAGAGCGAAAAAAAGGATGACCAGCCTTTATGGAACACCTTGGCCAGAGATGCACAGATTCCCCCACCTGTGTCCATTAAGGACATGTCTGCAGACAGGCAGGTCCACTGCTTGGCAGGTGTTTTACCAATTCTGGCACCATAAAGCTAAGGCAGGCTGTAATTAGCACAGATTCAAGAGACATCACTTTTTGTTTGCTCATTCCTTCTAAATACATATCCAACTCTTAAAGGGTGCGGCAAATACTTGTAACTTGCATTTTCTTCAGGCCTTGTATGCAAGATGTCCAATTTGGAAATCCCTCCTTGACAAATGAGTCAGCATTAGGTAAGTTCATGGCAAACCTGAGTGACAAGGCCTGGGACACCATAGTAAGTGCCAGCACCTCGCACATTGTCAGGCACACGCCACTGTGAAAGATGACAGGCAAACGTGGAGTCCTTATCACATGGACGGGGAGGAAGGAGCATCTCTGAGAGCAGATGACAACCATGAAAATTCTCAGGCACGGGAAGACAAGGAGATCTAAGAGTGTGCTTGATGCATACTCTAACAAATGCAATAACTACACTTGCAATACATACAAGAAGAATCAGAACATTTACATAACTGCTGAAGACTTTGTTTGTGACAGGCATGAAGCAACACAAGGCAAATGATTTAATTCCACATATCACTTTCTTCCCCTTCTTTTTCATTTTACACTGTGTCAAGACTTTTGAGTAACTCAGAAGCCTTCTAAATTCAACTCCATATTAATTCAAAACACTGCTAAAGTTCTGTAAGTAAATTTTACACCTAAATACTGTCTGGTTTACTTCCTAACTCTAGAATACTCTTGCGTGTGTGTCTGTATCTACACAAGTGTGACAGATTTTTTCTGCCAACTCTCCCCTTTCTTCTTGAGAGGTGTCTGTGTAAACTTTTCCTTCCTGCCATTGGATTTATTTTCCTCTAGTTATTGTTGCTTCTGCTATTGAACACCAAAAGTTGAGCAATAATAAAGGATGTTTTAGTACTACTTCAAACCAGAAAGATCTTCTCTAAGTGAAAAGAATGCTTCCAGTCCAAACATATGAATCTGATATTTATTTGGGTAAAGGAAAGTTTGAATTGTGCTGTAAAGTCTTGGTGTTTTTGTAGCATAAAGAACTCTAGCGAGTTCCATACTCCTGACTTGCAATGCCAGTGGCTGAAAGGCAAGTGGAGTTCAAGAACTCTGCTGAAGAACAGCATCATCTCAACTGCAACATAACTCCGAGATGTAACTCCAAGTCCTTTCTTGGAATATTTCCTCTCAAAACAAAAGACATGTGGTACTCAAGTTTTTGGTTCATGAGGAGTCCAGGCCTACCTAACAGACTAATTCTAGGAGTAAAACATGTCATATTAGTGTCCACTTTGATGGCCAGCACCTACGACCTGGACCTTGTAAACTTTTGGATGGAGCTGATCACCCAGCTTGTTCCAGAGGAATCCAAGTTTGTTCCAGTCCTTTCCTATCATGTGACCTAACACATTAGGTATATTGTCATATCCTATTTTATGAGAACGTGTACTTGCCATAGGAAGAACAGACTACAAGGCTCTGGGAAATTTATTCTTAGGAAACAGGACATGGTGCAACAGATGCAACTCACCCAAGATAAGTTAAGCACCCCTAGACCAAAGCATTTTACTCACATGGAGAGTTCCAATTGCACAGTCTCTTGGCTGCACAGTTTTATTTGTACTATTTGCAATTTCTTCTGTGAAGAGCAAACCCAGCACTTCTATATGCCTGAGTCTGTTAATCCAGGTTTGCTAAATTCTTGCTTTTAATACATGGCATGTCGGAAAGAATTTACATAAAGCGTTAGATAACTTACTAGTTTCTGGTGGTTTGCTGGATAGTGCCGAGAAAGTGAGGTACATGACATAGCAGCTGATAACTCCTGACTGCAGCAAACCAGAATGGGGCTGGCCTTTACAAGTAAAAGGAAAATTAGTTATTTTTGTAGACTGAAAACTGAAAAAGAAACTTATATCCTTTAAAGAACAGCACACCAGTATCTTTTGTTTTTTACTTAAGGCAGTTAGTAAGTGTTTGAGGCAGTTTAGATACAGTTCACTGACCAGTAAAGAGAAAAAAGTCTATTCTTTAGTTCTGCCGGTTGTTTTAGAAAAGCATTAGAGATTGCCATGTAAGTAAAGAATCGTCTCTGTGCTGTTCTTTTGCCAAATGCAGCAGCTTTTCAAAAGCTATTGACAAGCTGCCACAATAATTTTATTTGCCTGTAAAATCTCTGTTGGAGTCACTCTACTGTTTTCAGGCCCAATGTATGCAAGATACTAACAGCACACACAATATGAAATACTGCTGGCAACTCCTCCAGGCCCAAACTTTACAAATGATAAATCCCAAGAAGTCAAAAGTAAATGGTGAAACAGTGGTGAGTGCATTTGACAGCTACCACTGCCAGACTTAGATAAATTTCACAACACAGTGCCAGCCATCAGCAGGTGAGCCTTCTTTACACTATGTGCCTGATGGCACACCCAAAATGTCTCACACCTCTGTAGTTTTAGCAGTCAAGCTGACAATGAGCCACAGCAACTCACAATGTAGATAAAGAGTCAAGAGCAGCACCAATTTTGAACTATCATGAGATTTTCTGCCCTGACATAGCTTATGCCTCCAGGCACACAACTGTGGCAGCACCAGGAATCCAGGAGGAGGAGAAAGGTCAGTGGACTCACGATTCTGGACACAGGGCGATATGGCCACCAGGGACACAAAGAGGCACAGGCCACCGTTCACTCCAATCAGGACCTTGTTGTACATGCAGCCCTCTGAGCGCGTGTAGAAAAGAGCCATGAGGACCAGAGCTGCCACAGCGATGGAGTACAGGATGAGAGTGACCAAGGCAAGCAAACCATTCCACACCTGCTTGTGGTTTGCACCTGCAGTCCTGGGGAGAGAGAGACAAGCATCTTATCTTTGTCTTCCCTTGCCCAAAACATAAAATTCTAACAGCTGAATAGTTCATATCCTCAAACACAAAAGACAGTGTTTACTTTCCGGAAGCATGCACGCGTCACTACACCAACACAGACTCCTGCAAGGTTCTTACCCATGAAGCAGAGGGAAACATTCCTTATCCCCAGTGTTTATCTTCTGTACTATCACAATCAGCTCTTTCTGTAATTATAGCCCAACGCTGACTCCTAGAACTCCCAGAAATTCTCTGGAATCAGCCCATCAGTGTATCTCAGCTCAATACTTCAGAGGTTTCCTCAGCAGCAACTCCAAGTGTCCCAGGCTGGGCTAGGGAGTGGTGCTCCCCACACAATGAAACCAGAGGTGTATTGCTTGGCCATGGCCTCTCTTCTGCTCCTTGTACT
The DNA here is from genome assembly GCF_000738735.6 of Corvus cornix cornix. Lineage (NCBI taxonomy): Eukaryota > Metazoa > Chordata > Aves > Passeriformes > Corvidae > Corvus > Corvus cornix. Next base: position 22,634,214 of record NC_046357.1, on the reverse strand, counting down.
ACCTTGATAGTTTTACCACTCTCTCAGTCAAAAAACCTCCTCTCCACTTGGGTCTAACCACTGGTCTTCCTCAGCTAAAGTGTGGTCCATCTTGTTTTCCCTTCTTCACCTTCCAAGGGTCTCTTGCAAAGACCACCAGCATTTAAAAGAAGAAACTAAAACAGTTGTTTTGACACAACGGGCTGTTTGGTGGATGGAAAGTCTTTTCGGTGGGGTTTTTTTTTCTGTTGTTTTGTGGAAACAGGACTTATTTTAAGAGAATATCTAATGTAAAGAAAGCTAAAGTTAAATGCTGGTGCTGGAAATCTTTCATCCACAAAAAAGCAGCTACAGTAACTACCACTAAAAATATCTGTGGTATAAGGACTTCTCACCTCTTCCTCCCTGAAACAGGAATCGAACAAGCTGAAGGTTTGCTAAAACTCTTCCTTAGCAGGTGGTATTTGAATTAGAACAAGAGAGGACTGCAAGAGCTTGTAGAGGAAGAAATGTGAGACAGAAAGTGTGGAGGTAGAGGCAGGAGAATACATGTGGGAAGACATGTATTTTTTAAATTGATGAGAGGGGAAGGGCTAGGAAAGTAACAGAAAATACACTTGAACCAAAAATGCAGTCAATGCCCAAATGGTGTATATCCATGTTGATAATGGAATCTTGCATATTTAGATGACAGGAAAGAAGTTGAACACAAATTTAGCAGTTCTCATGTTGAGAAAAAAACCTGATGTGCATTAAGCTGACACAGAAAAAGCAGGATTTATCAGTTCACAATACTGCACGGAGTTTCACTATTACCTTTTGCAAATCCAGTTTTATTCTCTTGCACCGTTCTACTTAGCATGTAGATACTAAGATGTATTTTCATATAAAATATAAAATAACTTAAAGTAAGAGATTTTTGCATCCCAAGACACTACTACTTAATGGAAGCCAAGCAATTCAGCTTAAGAATAAAGCAGCAGAGTAGAAGTGAGCAATGAGGAAACATTTCTGTTGGGGAAGGAGAAAGTTTATGAAGCGAATATGAACAGCTCTGAATATTGACATTCAACTGTCTCCTTTCAAAAATTACATCCATGATACTTTTACATTATTTGTTACAAGAAAAGTACTGGCCAGGAGTCCACCAGAATTTTAAGCAAATAACTACTGCCCAACACGTACCAATTTTTATTCCACTTGTGTGCAAACTCAACCAGCAGGATGAGCTGAATGGCAATGAAAAGGAACCCTCCTGTTGCTCCTACGTAGCGCCAGGCTGCAAGGCAGAGAGGCAGAAAATAGGTCAAACTGCAGTTGCCTTTCCCTTGAAATAAAATGGATTTATTGTCTATGCAGTGAAGCTATTAATGCTGTTTGAATATCTCAAGCCCACAGATGTATCAGGAGATGAGAGATTTCAGATGAAAGGCCAGCTCAGTTAACTCAAGATTAGCTCCCTGATGAATTCAGCTTGCAACCTGCTACACTTTCAACATAATTATGTTACGACAGCTACTGAGTTTCCCTAACCTAGAAAATTTTTGTGGACACTGTGAGTTACTACATTCAGACAGAAAATACTGAAACCCTTATTTGTGACTGGCAGGAGGGAGGTGGTGTAAAGGCATTCCACAGGAATCTAAACTCCGAAATTGCAAGGTACTGGAACCCAATCATTACTAAAAAGGGCAATTTCTTCTCCTCCAGATTCCAGTACTGCATAAAAACAAAGGTGGGGTTTATCTATTCATAAATGCTGTTCCGAGCCACTCCCAAGGAACACTTGGTATTCACTGACTGGTTTTAAGACAGGTTATTTGGCTACTTAACTGCTGACCTACATATACTGTATTTGGGTAGCTGCTTGGATACTTTGGACAACAGATTTCTTACATGCAACATCAGAAATGTCTGAGGAAATACAGATACCTATTTTAATTTTTAGCTGTATATACAGCTTGTAGGCAGTATGCAGCCTACAAGTTACTCCAGGTGTGCAGATGATTTCAGTGAAGAAAAGACCAAGGAAAGGCATCAGCAAAATTCAGCCATATCCTTCCATTGTGCTTTCCTTTTGAAAAAGAGCACATGTAAGTTAAGTGGAAAAACAGAACAGTCAGGGCTCGTTCCCATTAGCAGTTGATGTAGAGATTACTTCATTTTTTTTCTTAGTCTATCATAAGCTCATTATTTGAAACAAGCAAAAATGTCATTGTCTGGTTTGCTAAACACATTGTATACACTTGACAAGCATTCTGTTCTTCAAGCATACAAAACAAAAAAACGGATGAAGTTATCCTGTAAAAAAGTACATAAAAATAGGCAGGGCACAAAGTGGCATGTGTATTTTAGAGAGGAAGAGTAGGAAAAGTCAGACCACCAGTGGAGTGAATTATTACATAGACAGACTCTCATGATCTCTCTCTGCCACAGTATACTGCAGGATGTTTATGGATCAATCAAGATAAGGTTAGCATGACCAGTGTAGATTTAACACTACAACCCGCAGAAACCTACTGCTTGCACACAGTATTTCTCCTTCATGATTAACAAACTGCTTGGGAAACATGGCAAGAGATTTTATTTTTTAAGAAAAAAAAAAAACAGTTGGGAGAATGACCCCAACCCTCTAAAAAAAACCCCAAAACCAACCAACCAAAAGACAGCGTAAGTTTCTTGAAAAGAGGGAAGAAAACCCCACAAACATACTATACCTAAACCATCTGTAAATCTCAAATTCAGGGACAGACTAGAGGTCAGTTTAGCAGGAGTTGCAGAATACAGCTTTACACTGCAAAGTCAAGAGATAGTTCGGGGAAGAAAGCTTGTTATGCTGTATCTCCAGACTACATTAGACGGCTGTTGAGGATCAGCACAAAAAACTGTTTCTTTTTTTCTGCAAACACTTCCTGAAGACATTTCACCATGAAAAGGGTCACTTGCAAAGATGACAGGCAGTCTTACTGGCCCACGGGTACAAGGCATTGTACTGCTGCATCTAATCCAAAGAGTGAATGGGTCCTAAGGACAAACACATATAGCCATCCCAAGGCTTCAAAGAGGAGATGGAAAAGCAGCACCAAACTGAGCCAGGACCCAACAAACAGACAGCAAGAGCAAGAAGGTGAATTATACCTCTTAGTGGTTTACTTGTACTGGTTTCTACTTTAGTTTCCCAGAGTACTGTGCTCATAGTCTGTCTGCCCACTCTATTCTCTTCCCCATGTTACTCCTTCCTCCTGCCTTTTTAGACATCCTGGCTAGAGCAGATAGGTGCTGAGAACAAGGCAACCAAGCAAGTCTTAGTGGAAGCAGGCAGCATACACAACTGCTCCTTTGCTCTACTGATCCCATCCCTTTTCACCTGTCCAGACCCAACAACTTAAGGGCTTACAAATATCTGTAGGATGTACTTACTGCAAGAGAACAAACTCATTTTGGTATCACCAGGGTTTTTGCTCCTAGCCCACAAGACTCCTGTGATACACTCCCCTCCCAGCTGGCACTTCAGTACTGGGCTAGTACCAGCGTGCCTGTGCAGTGCCAGCATGCCTTCCAATACTGGAAATGCTTCTGTCACAGCATCCTCAGCAGAGCACTCACACCAGGGCCCAAGAACTCTAATTTTACCTTACTGTATATATGCCACCAACCTGAAAATTAACAACATCCCAAATTCCTCTGGGGCATTGTGGGTTTCCAGGCAGCAGACACCAATGTCCAGCAGGTTACTGTGCCTCCTGGAGCACTGGCACCTCTCCACTGTGCAGTCTGGCTACTGCACTATGCCAGAGCTACCTGCACAAGCCAAACTAATATGCAGCTCTGTGTTCTTAAGTGACAAACTCCTTCTGCACCATTACAGTTCCCTATTTCTTAGAGAATTTGCAAGAATTCTTAAAGAATTCCTGCAGTGGTATTGTTACCTACCCCTTTGGCCTGCTCTTGGTCAGGAAAAAAACATGCTGTTTCCTGCACATTCACATGAAGACCACATAGTTTGTGCACACAGTGGTCCCCCTAAACAATCCTAAATACTCTTTTTGCACCTGGCCTGTAAAGGCTTTTCTCGAAGAAACAAGGCAATATTCATGTTGATTAGACCTCTCGGATTTATAACCACTCACAAGATAGTACAGAACAAAGCAGCATAGCAAAACAAGAGGACATACCATTGAGGAAAGTGTCCTGATCAGGAATGAAGAAGGCTCCTGAGCACATTGCTGCCAGAACTATAAGTTTAATAAGCCAGAATCTGGATGAGAGAAAAAAACAAAAAAACCATCCAGTTGTAATAGGAATTAGAGGTTTTCACTCTAGTACCACAAGAAACCTCTATTTAAAGCCTAATGAGAAAAAGAACCCCATTCTTTTTATGACTGATTACCACTTTAGTTAGTTTTCACTTGACTGAATTATTTCTTACAATAAGAGCAGAGTAAAGTTTTTTTCTTTTTTTTTCTGCCTAGTACTATACCCAAGTGGAAGTTCACGGCACAAACTTGTAAAGAGATGTGAAAATTAGGAAATCAAACAAAATACTCACCCATTATGAATGTATGCTCGGCAGCTTTTGCTGCTGTTAATTTTGATGGTGAACAAGAAGAATAAAAAGAAGAAACAGGCCATTCCAAAACAGACTTTGTACACTGCAGAGTATCCCACCAACTTCTCACACATCTCACCCGCCTGAATACCCTTGCACATCTGCTTGTAGAAGGGAATCTGAAAAGCAGAACATATCATATATAAGCTGTTAGAATGGACACGAAGCACACATAACCAAGCATGTCTATGTCTGTGCACCACTGACTTTTCACTGGCTTCATTTAATACCTTTCACTTTTGATATGCCTTCAGCCTGGATTTCAGGGTTCAGGGGATATAACAAAATCTGAAACATAGGGACTGAAGTCTTCCAGAGCCTTCACTCAACTCCTTACAGATCCCTTGGGGTACAAGTCCACCTTCCTTCATCTCTGTTAGCTCATGCCATTCCTGTCCATTACTGCTTATTCCCTCACCCTGGGGATCTTCTCCCTTCTTCCCATGCTGTACAGAAAAAGACTCTGATTGCTTCAGTAATTCACGTTACATGAGACATAACAGGGGCTTGTGCTGCCCTGGCTGCAAATGCAGACTGAAGCACATCCAAGTGTCACAGGGACAGCAACCATTCTCCTCTCCATCACAGCTTCTGAAAGGGAGCTGTGCCAGTTGATCTGATGTTGTTTTAAATTAACAGAAAGGTGGAATATTCCTGCCTCTCTCAACTCATTAAATTAATATTTGCCTTTGAGGCCTTTCCCTGCAAAGTGGAAAGCAAACAGCTGCACATTTTGGCTTCAGTTTCACCACACGAACATGATGCTGGTGCTCAGAAAAGCAGGTCTGTGTGGCCAGGACCCGCTGCTGTGAGGCACCTCTGTGCAGACATCCACCCCTCACAGCCAGAGAACCATTCAGCTGCACAGAAACACAGGAATTTAGTTAGAAAACCACTGTCCATTTCAAAGAAAAAAGGCCTTTCTGTATGCTTACAGCCTTCAGCAGAGGCTGGTAAGACCAGTTGAACAACATTATTAAACCCTCTGGAGCTGACTGCTGCTACAGGTGACTGGAGGATAGAGAAGACAACATGTAGCAGGGCACAACATGCACAAACCAACAGCTGTGGCAAAGGAAACCCCTTCACATTTAGCAAGCAGGTCAGTACACAAAGCTGTAACAATGAAAGAACAACAGGGCCTGGGTGCTAGTCATCAGGCAGCATTCCCAGCTGGGTAGAAAGCCCTCTGAAATGCAGGAAACAAGGGATAAACAAGTATAAACTGCCAGCTTCCAGCCACCAGGCTCTGAAAGCCTGCCTCTCTCGGCAGGGTATGTAACTTCAATCCATGTTCCAGGAATCCAAACCTGAGGTCAACAACCCTCCCAGGACTTTCTCAAAAAGAAAAGCTATATTAGCAGCTCACAGCAACACTGAGATGCTGAGCTAAGGGTAGCAAACATAACCACAATATGGAGCTGATCCTTGGTGGGCTGGAACCAGCTGAGGAGATGAAAACTGGTCTCAGCACAGCTGTGTGGTGTTACGAGAATGGATTCAAGCTGGGCCACTCTGAGTAGCTCTTTCAGCAATAACTCAGAGATGAGCAGCCACCACATAAAGAAGCTTGACATTAAATATGTAGCTGTGGCTAATTCACATGCAAGAGTTTTTAGAAAGCTTCTGAGAAATTGTCTGGAGCATCAGCAACACTTTTCCCAGGTCTTGGAAGGCAATGAAATGTCAGACTGGGCAAACATGCCAGCATTTAAAATGAGCAAATGGATTGACTGGAATAATTATGAGAACTACCAATGCCACAGTGATGCCAGGGCAAGCCACAACAATGCCAGAGAAAGCAACTGGCTATCAAGGAATGCCTTCCTGTTCTTTGCTTATAATAACCATCAATCAGGAGAGGTTAGAAAGTGGCATAATATTAAATTAAAATTTTTCTTGGAAAATTACTTATTTGTTTGATATCAATGATAGTACTCACCAAGGGGACAGAGTTTTACAAGATCTGTTCACTTTACTTACAAGACTTTCAGAACAAAATACAACAGAACAAAAATACCACAGAACTTGATTAACTGACTAGCTAATTAAAAACAGATCTCTGAGTAACCATAAGTAGGCAGCTTCTTTAATTGCACAGGTTTCTTGATGGGATTTTTGAACCTATACATTCTTTCCTCCTTTACGTATTAACTTCATCACAGAAAACAGAGAGAAAATATATGGATTCACAAGAACAACAGCTCAGTTTGCCCTACAAAAGCAATAAAGAGCTCAGCCATCATGTAGTATTCACCACACTGCGTAGTAAAAAGTGATAGCCACAGGAACAGTCCCATGGGACTGAATGCCCTTTTAGAAGACCCATAGTCCTGAAGGAACAAAACAAGAATAAAATCAAAGTCTTGGAGACCCCAACAGATAATAAACACAAGTACAATGCTGGGGACAATAGGACTGATGTAATAAAAAAGGCGTGTTTTTGTGAAAGGATGGTCTACTTCTGGAAACAATTTATCAAGGCTTATGTGACTTCACTGAGAGACAAAAAAGACTAATTTTTTTTCAGTCTGTATCTCTGAAACACATTCAGCTGCTGAGAAGGCTGCCCACCCTACGTGCTCCACCATGCTTTCCATTTGCTAGATATTTTTGACAGCTGTTAAGTCACAGATTAGTTATTTGCCAAGATACAGCGAAATAGCTACTTTTATTACCTTTAAAAGCAGCAGAAGCTAAATTCTTTGGTCTCTGAGTAGAGGACAAAGAATTCTTGTTGCAGAAACTCAGTATCCGCTCCAATAACACAAAAGCCTCAGTTGCTGCGCAAGCAGTGATGTTATCACAGCAAAGCTGGCAATTTTCCAGCACACTCTGAAGCCCTCAGAGATGAAAAACAACTTTGAGTAGCATCTACAGAAACAGGGTGCCCTAAACTTGCTCTCACTGCAAGCTGCAGGCACATGGAACCATCTCAGTGCAAGGAGCCAGCGCTGGGGCCGGGACAGGGCCTGGCTACCCCCGGGTGGGGTCTGTCAGCACCCAAATGTGGGAGTGTAGGAGCACAGCAAAGAGCATCAGAGGGGCACAGGAAGGAAGGAGTGTGTAGAAACAGGCCTGAAGGACCCTGCTTTCATCTGGATGGCCTCACCCAAGGAGGGAGAATATGGCAGGCAAACTTTGTTATGAAAACAGGAAGCATGGAAGAAAATCTGTGCAGGTGGGAAAGCAAGGGCAAAAAACCCCGCGTAAAATCACCTCTCCCGGGCAGCTGAGAAATGAAATAAAAAACCAAGAAACAATGAGACCAGAACACATGTCATCATGAATCTATGACTAAATTTTTATCAGAAATATGCAATGGGCATCCGCACTCAGAACCCTTATTTTTGGTAGCATGTTTGGGGTTTAATGTACAATAATGCAGTTAAGGGCCAAGATATAAACCTAATCTGGGGAAATAAGCCTGAAAGTATGTTTTGCCAGAAGTTGTGACCACCTTGTACTGACATGCTTTCACACAACTGAACTGAGTTTTACTGGTGTTTGTTTTCCTGAAAATATCTTTCTTATTTTTCTTTTCATTAATTAAGTAGGACATGGATATTTTCAGACAGAAACCACAAGTTTTGAAAGAGCTTTAAGATTAAAAATTTAATTTAAAAAATCAAAACATTGTTTTGAGAAATCAAAACAATTCTTCTTTTCTTCTCTCAGTTATCCTTTGAAAGCCTGTGAAATGCAAGGTTTTGCTTCAACAGAACACATGTGAGTAAAGTTGTATCTATTTTTTAAAAAAACAGTGTAACAGGAAAAAAGAAATCATATATGTATCAAAGCACTTAAAGTTGTGCCCTGCTTTGCTTCATTTTGGAACAGAATCAAGTCTCTAAACCATTTTGTGTAACTCCATATTGGTCTTCTCTGTATTTCTGTCTCTGTTACCAGGCTCATGTCTTGATTGATGAACACTCCATCTTTTGCCTTGGTATGCAATATTGCTCTTGCAAAATCTATTTTACATCATACTATCCAAAATATTTTCCTGGACATATCCATCAACTTTGTCCCTGTTCCTCCACTGCCTCTTGCTTCTTTCCCTAGAGATCTACTACTGCAGACTTGGGAACTTACAGCAAAACAACCAAAGAGAAAAAAACACCTCTCACTGACAAAAGAGAGATTCCTTTCATGTAAGATCAGCATGAGTATTTGAGCTGTACACTGGTAAAAGAGACACATGTTCCTTGCCAAGATTACAGCTCTAAAAAGGACTGCATTACAATTTGAAATTCTTTACCTAAATACAAAAATTAAAAAAAAAAATCTGATTAAAATTAATCAAAATCTGTCTTCTCTCAAAAAAAGAGAGAGTGAGGTCCCAAAAATATCATGCAAAATATTTGCTTACAGTCTGGCTTCAGGAACTAGGAGTGTTCCATGACCCAGCCAAAAGCAAAGGAATCAGTAAGTGCACAGCACTTTCAAAACACAGCTCATCATCGGGAAGCTGAGACTGGTTAGTCTGAACAAATATTTTCAAGGTGCACTCCATTACAACTGTGCTGAATTAGCTTCAGGGATCTTTGAACTTTTAACAGCCCTGAACATAATTATTAAATTAGAGAGCAGATAAAGAAAGCTTACTTTCAGATGGTCCATTTACTATTCAAAGACATCAAATGCTCTAAACTAAGACAGTGATTATCTTTCCACTTCAAACTAACAGCTACTCTTTGTGCCACTTCTTCCCACACTGAGCTTTCAAGACTATGAATTGGAAAAGAAATTTGGCAATACTGAAAAGCATGTTGTTGAAGGCTTCTTGAATCACTTTTCTCTTGGATACTCTGAGTGAGTCTTTTTTTGTTAGGGATACAAGCTGCATTAAAACCACACTACTGATGGAAAATAACTTTATGAAATTTGGATATAAGCACATAATTTGTCTCCCACACACTTAAGTTCCTTGGGTTATTCCCTTTATTGCCAAGCTAAGCATCTAGTAAGTCAAAGTAATTCCTGGCAAGCAATTTCAGCACGCACATGTTGAACCGTTTTTAAGTCAGCTCACAGGCAAGTGTCGTGTCTGTTCTGGGTGCTCCTACAGGGTGGTAGGGAGCCCAGGGTAAAAAGGTGGCACTAGGGTAACTCATGCGAAGTGCTATTAAATGAAAGAAAGTTAGGACAGAACATAGAAAGAAGGTACCATGGGAAGAAAGAAAGGTCACAGGCAGCAGAGCACAGAAGCCCTCAAATTAGCCTGCTATAAACCTGCTGGTTCATCTGTGTTGCAGGAAGGGGGTGCTGCCACCAGCTTCTGCATCTGGGATGCTCTGGAGGGAAGTGTTTCAGAGAGAACCGAAAGTCAAGTGCAGAATGTAACCAGGGCACCAGCTTGTTCAGCAACTGGTTCAACTAGGAAACAGTATGCAACCAAAGCATTCTCTTGGGAGAGGAGCACAAAACAACTAGATGCCTGCACTGAGGGAAGCCTGAACCTCCAGGACAAGCACATACACAACCCTGAAGCAGGCCCAATGATGCATTTGGTGCAGAACCTTCATTTTTTAAGAATTAAGCAAAGCAGCCCTTGTTCCCCCTACTTAAAAGCAGGGTTTTATTTTTGTAGTTTGTAGTGGGTGAGAGAGAGGATTTGTCCTACTTGGGTGGCTTATGAAACCAAACCAAGTATGTGGTACAACAGGACCAGTGTGTGAGAACAAGGAGGCTGGTGAGCATTTAGCTTAGGAAAGTTATATTAAGACTCTGAAAGAAACTTGAGTTCTAAAATCTAGCTTTAGCCACAGCTCCTTTCATCCTTTTGAAGCTGTTTAATTTAAAAGACAATTAGAGATGAACAGTATTTGCTGTGGTTAAAGGCCATGTGAACACAATGACTCAACACACACTGAAGGAAACCCCTTGTAGAGGCTCTGCAGCATTGTGCTTTGCAGTAGTCTGTCGCACCAGGAAGGCAGAATTAAAATTGCAACACCTGAAGAGTTATTTTCTAATTTGCTGCATCTTCTACTAAACAAGCTGCCAGAAACAAAATCAAGGTTAGACTGAACTGATTTGTTCTTCTAAAACAAATTCCCTAATACTTCTCCCTCCTGTGACACTGCCTGCACTGCAAACCTGGGGTGGGTTCACTGCAGCAGATTTCTCCACCAGAGAGGAAGGATGCTAGGCCTGGGCTCTTCCTGTTGTGGAACATACTCAATGGGTGACAGGAAGAGGCTGAAAAATCAAGAGACTGAGCATTGAAAAATGATTCTGGGTTTGGAAGTGGATGGGTGGAAGAAATTGACTGCCTCTTCTGAGGGAGCACCCCTATACACAAAGAGCCATGTAAGGAGCCCCATTTTCTTCCAGGGGCAGGAGTGACCACACCTCTGTTACTTACATGAGTTTTCATTTCATTAGCTACTGTTGTAGACATCATGACACAGCAGATGATGGTCACCAGGATGAAGTAAAGCGCATACATGAAGCGGGTGCTGGTTGACTGTTTTATCTTGGGGCAGCATTTGCAGCACAAGGAACAAGCAGCAGTACCGCAGCAGCAGGCCAGCTGAAAAGTAAGAAAAAAAACGCAAGTCAAAAACCCACCAAAACCCTCCACCTTAGCGTTTCTACTGCAAAAGCTAGACAGGGAAGCTAGGAGACTTCCTGAAAACTCCAGAATTTCTCAAGTCCTTTCCTCCCAGCTGAGCAGCACTTAAGTGGAAGTAGACTGTCTTGTTTATCAAAACTCACTAGTTTAAAGCACATCAGTTTCTAGCTTTCCCAGATTTGCTAAGGATGAGAGACAGATTTCCTTGTTTATTTTAGTTTTCTACCCACAACTGAGGATCCACCAAGATAAAATCCACAAAACATAGCAAAGAGCATTTAGTTACCTTATTTAGCAAAGAAAAAGGTACTGAATAAATCCTGAAAGGCATCTAGACTGATGGTCATTATTTTCTTGCTGTCAACAGTATAACTGACTTTCACAGAACCTGGATTCACCTTCCCTGTCTTCTACTTTTCTAAAAGTCATATATAAAATACAAAGGTAAACCTTACTTATATACATAAGGCAGCACTGTCCATGGCAGGCCCTTCCTTGCAAAAGGCAGCAGCTCCGTATGATTCCTGTGCTTAACCCACTGGCCATGACCACAGGAGGGATTTTTGGACATCAGCAGGCAGCCAGGAGCAGGGAGCCACCCACCCAGGTCTCACTGCTGCCAACCCAGAGTAACCTCACCCCACAACACTCCCATTTTCCAGGGGCTCCCTGTGGCTAGGTATGGCGCACTGCCAGAGCCTGGTGCTCGAGCACACCAAGGCTGCTTCTTACTGGTGTTTCCTTAGCTTTTGGAAGGGCCATAGGAACATTCAGAGGATGTTCTGCTTTCAGCAAGCAGCTGTACAAGGTGGATGCTTGCCAGAGGAGTGAAAATCCGCAAGTGCCACATTTGAGTCATCCAGGCAACCTTCATTGGTTGAATGTGCCTTCAGGTGACCAGCCATCATGCACTGTTTTCCTCCCAGGACACTTTCTCTTCCAGCATCAATGACTTGTCTGATAAAGGGGAGGGGGTTTGCAGACACATATATCCACAGAGTCCACATAAATCCACAGAGTCTCACAACCAGACTGGTTGTTCAAAGAGCCTCAAATAATTTTGAAGAAGTCTCTTGAAAAGACTCCCAGTTTATCATTTCCTTGCCATGACTAGTCATGGCAAGGAAATGATAAACTGGGAGTCTTTTTGCAACACTCAAGCTCATACTTCCTGCCTTCAGTCCCCAGGAAGGGGGTGGCAGACAGGCCCTTCCCTTGCTCAACAGCAGCTCTTCAACTGCAGAAGACATAAAGTGGGGACACTCCAACCCAGCTCCCACGCTGCTCTCCTCTCACTTCACCACTGGATCTCATGTCAGAGGAGACGGGGCCTCAAAGCACGCAGCTGCTAAAACTGCTGCTACTGCAAAACAGAAATCCTCCCCAAAACACAGAGCTCCAGATATGGGGAATAAACAGAATGGCCTCATGTTGGCACCGAAGCTGGAAATTAAAAATACTATGTACACATCATGCAAGTATACTGCCAAAGTAGAAGGCAGTAGTGGCTGAATGGCAATTCTCTTTTTTTTAGGTAGTGACATTACATTACCTTTTACAGCATCAACAGAAGTCCAGGAAATAAGGAAGCTATGGTAAGTTACTGATTCAGCAAACAAATGGGATAACATTTCAAAACAAATGCATACCAGAAATGTATAATTCACCCCATTCAGAATTATAACAGCAACAAAAAAATTAAGACTAAAGGTCCTTTTAACCTGAAAGGATTTGGTATCAGCCAAATCCAAAGGATCCATGATGAACCTGAACAGTTGGCCTTAGCATAATACTAACAATTACAGTATAGAAGTAACAAGGTATGCAGCTTTGGCATTTGTAAGGAGAAAAACATTTTCCTACACCAGGTGCTAGAGAGCTCTGCCAGTAAACTCTCGTCTACATCCAGCAGCATCTGCTATTCCACTCCTGGGTCCCTGGAGCTGCTACTTAAAGTAACAAATGCTTAAATAGAATATATAAGTCGTTTATGTATTTTTCCACATTACTTAGACTTTAATGATAGTTTCTAATTCTGCACACGTAACCCTATAAATAGGAAATACTTGTGAAAAATACCGGTATTTCCATCTTTTTCAGATGAACCTCTTTAAGCACTCTGAATAGCCATGGAAACCATAGAAAGTTGGTTAGATTATTCAGCTACACTCCCAAATTTGGTGGTTAGGGGGTTTTATGTGAGTTTGTTTCCTTTTTTTTCTTTTTTTTAACTGTACCTCTAACATTCCACAGTAGGCCACAATGAAATAGGTGTTATCCAAAAATTAATGAGAACAGTCTCTGTCCCAAAGAGTAAGATGCTGGCCACAACCTACGGACACAAGAGGTTTCAAAGAATTAGTTTTGGGTGACAAGACATCAAAGCCCAGAAGTACAAAGAGTTCTCTGTTAAGTTTTGGTCAATGTGCAGTTAAGCCACACAGATACTCTGATGCCACATCCTTTACTGCAGGCACGGCCCATCTCACTTCTGCTCTGCTTTTCGACTGCAGCAATGGTCTGCCCAGGGCTCAAAACCCACTGGAAGACAGCAATAAATTTTTGTCATAAAGACTGAGAAAAAAAGAAAGCAATGTCAAAAATCACAGCACAATGGCACCCTGAAAGCCAGGCTGCTCTGGCAGGAGTCTGTCATTCTGCAGCAGGTTCTGGCTTCAAGTGCTTCTCAATCCAAAGGCTCCCACAAGTCAGGCAGCAAGCACAGCCAGCCCGGCTCTCTCTCTCTAGCTTTACGTCTCCTCACTGGGTGAACACCACAGTTTGACAACAATTACAAACACTGGACAAATATTTATGCTTTCCACAAATACTTACCATCAGCCAGCTCCCTCACACTAACCCAACATGACACCACAGCGCAGACCAGCTGCCTGCTTTGCTCAGTGCTACTCTTCTGGAGCCCACCAAGTACAGTGCCAACTTGCCCAAGACCTGAAAATCTGCAAACCTGATATACTTGAAAACAGACTGCACCAGGATTTGAACTGCCTGGATGATGGCTGACTTGACTGGTTTCACAACAGCAGCTGTGGAAAGCTGTGTGGGAAATTTTTCTGTTAATATAGGCTATCTTAACAATCCCTGGCTCCCCCCAGCCTTTTTCCTAATGACGCCAGAATTGTGGGTATGATCCCCATACAGGCCATTCACGTAAGAGCTGGACTCAATGATCCTTGTGGATCCCTTCAAACTCAGACTGATCTGTGACTCCTCTGCCAGCCACTCACTCACTCCTACCCCTGCTCCAGCACGCACCTCCTGAGCCCTGACAGTTCTTTCTTCTGCTGGGGGTGACCAAATAAAGCAACCTAGTGGCAAGTGAAAAAATTACATATGAATCCTTCTCAGCTGCTGATTTATCATGCAACAGCAGCAACAGCTCCACCATTTCCCACGAGGGCACAGTGCGCGAGCAGAAGGGGAAAACAGAGGTGAATGTTTTGCAGCTGTCCTACACACCTTCTCCCTTCTCTGAACAGATGTTTCCAGTGGCGTTTTCCTATCACCTCATTCGATGTGAGTGCTGTAGGTCCCTGCCAATGCAGGAATGTAATTTTGACATTCACCCAGTAAAGAGCAGAGGTAAGCAGACACGTGACAGCCTTAGTTCGTGCAAACCACTTTTCCAAGTACAGGCAGGCCCAGACATATTGAACAGTCCCATCTTACAATAGCCTGGGGAGCACCTATGGTTAACAAGAGTTAGACAGGTTAACGAAACAGGATAAAAGCAGGCTTACCAACTTGTGCACAAACTATTGGCTCCCTACAATAAATACACCACCAGCACACACTTAACACCTGCCACACACTCAAGTCTCAATTTTTGCAAGCTGTGATCCAATCTGATAAATCAGTAGAATGAGGTATGAGACTAATGTTAAGCACATGTAACTGTTTACACACAAAACTGAGAAGTAAGTGAACCTATCTTGCCTGTTGCTTTTATAGAGACAGTGAGATTTTAAGAATGTATTTTCCACATACGTTCCCAAAAAGATCTTGAAGGCTTTAGAAAATACTTTGTGCAGTCATTAAAGTGAAGAGTTTCAGGATCACTGCCCAAAATAGCCTATGGTATTTTTAAATTATACAAACCATAGGCAAGTATCAAACTTATCACAACAAAGCACTTCCTTTTGGGAGACTTCATCAGAAATGGTAAAAATCAAAGGGGATAGGAGCACAATGGAGAAAAAAACCTGCATACTTTAATGAAATGAAGACTTAGCAGCTTTTCACTTCTTCCCTCCTAACTGACAGCCTAGTGAGAGCGTCCAGGGAGAATGCATGCCTTCCAGCCTGTCCACAGAGCACCAGAACATGCCTTCCTGAAGCTTCCTTTCATGGGGGCCTAGAGCAGCTTAGTTTTTCATGCACTGCTTGATTACTTGACTACCAGCATTATCTGGGCCATAAGGTTCGCAGACAATGCAGTCACTGAGCTGTTAATAGCAGTGTCTGTCAAAAACATCCAAATATCTACTCTCACAGCTACAGGCAGCATCCAAGGAGTCTGGACAGGGAAAGCAGCTAGCCCTGCATGAAAAAGATCATGAAGAGGCTACACACCTGCCCTCGCTTGGACTTTTGGTTTCAGGAAAGAGTGTCTAGAACCAAGTATTTTGTTAGTGCACTGCTTCATGAAAACAACAGATGTCTGATGCCAGGTGTCCTGAGTGTTAGGAGCTGGTCTCAGACTATAACTGAAAACCTACTGCTGATATGCATTTTCCAAAAGCTTCTTCAACTGGTCACATGATTACACAGCTGTTTGTCCCTCTGAAGTAACTAAATTCACCAAAAAAGAGGCTTTATTTTGTCCTTTGTCTGACTTAACCGGCTTTCCACTGCCTCTTATTTAATATTCAGACTCACCATGTGACTTAAGCCAAGAGGTTTTGTGAACCAACATACCAGTTAATCAACTGATGACCTATTTTGAGAAGCACGTCTCACACTGCAAACTGTGCAAAATTAAAACAGATTTCAGAGAAAAGTCACGCCAGCCCAGGCACTGCCTGAGAAATGCTTTTTGGCAAGGGTTTCCTGCCCTCAGCCACCACGGGGCAGAACTGCCATACATCACCAAGCAGCTGGAAACTCAGGCAAGAAAGCTACTCCGAGAATTAAACTGTGGGTGAGCCACTGCCAGGCACCGGCAGAGCTGGAATTAAGCTGGACTGAGGGCGATAAGCTTCTGTCACTGTGCAAAAATGTTACTAAGTGGCGACTCAGCTCAGCATTAGAAAATAACATCACTGCAAAACGTCTAAATTCAAGTCTGCACAACTGCTCTTCTCCTGATGATTTTGGAAAAATCAAGTCAATTGTTTAGTCTGACCTGAGCCTCACAGTGTATCACATCACCCATCTCCTCAGTAGCATAGCTACCTTCCATGAGCATAGACCATATGTATTTGACAGCAATATAAGGAAGACTGTCCATCCCTCTGGTTACTTAAATATGACACGGAAAAGAGAAAAAAACCCCCCACCTTCTAATTTGCCTGCTACAGTTCCCCAGGCACTCGTTCCTGGTGAGGCTTTCTTCTCTAGCTTAGACAGCCTTTTAACTACCTGGTCTTTTCTCCCTGCTCATCAAAGAAGGAAACCAAAACGTTTATCCTCAGTCTCATTTGAAGGCTTCAAGACTTTTCCTCCCAGCACCTAAGTTGTTCAGGGTCTTTTTCCCTGCAAAAAATTCAAATTTGCCCAATCCCTCCCAGAAAATCATGGAGTCCCACTGCAAACAGTCCAGCAAGCCACCTGACTCCTCTCCTCAGCACACAACCACAAAGGGGGTGGGACTTGGCCTCGCAGCACTCCACACACAAGGTGGGCAACCAGCTAGATGGCTGTACTTAAAAAGTTGTATTAAACTTAAAAAGCGGTGTCATGCCATCTGGGTTGTACTTGCTTCAGTAGTAGTCTCCACTGCATCAGTCCTTCTATCTGCCTGTGTGCTTTTGGGAGCAATTTTAAATATCCTCTCAAGTCACTGAGGAAAACAGACCTGATCCTGAAGCTTCTCTGCACTGATCCCTTGACATTCCTCACTGACAGCAACCTCCACTGGATGACAGGTTCAGCTGTCCTTTTCTATAATTTTATATTTCACAGTTTCTCATCTGCAGAAAGTTTAAGCTCATGCTGCAGCCACTTCTCAAACTTTCACAGCAGAGGAGATACTGAAAGAGCAACTGGAAGATAGAAGACAAGTCAGCAGTGGCCAAGTCTCACAACTGGAGCCATCACTTCACACAGAGAGCAGGTTTTTTCCAGGTTAGCTCTGATGTTCGAGACCAGGACTCTAGAGGTAGAATGGTACATGGTATAACATGGTACATCACCAGGTACAGAGAACAAAATGCAGGACAGTAACTGCCTAAGCCCATGGACCACTGGAGTGCAGAAGGAGTTAAAATTGAATATTCATATGCATTGACTTAAAAGCATGTAGCTGGAACAGCTGCTTTGCTTTTGAATAGACAGCTTTGAGCTGTTCCACAAACATGCTGTGTCTTTAAAAGATGGTTTCAGTACTGAGTCCAAGAGGACTTTATGGTGGAGAGTAAAAAAAAAAGACATTAACACTTTGTACAAAGTGACCAAAGCCAATAAATTGGTATAAAGCCTTAACTCTTTCTTATCCCTTCAAATAAAAAAAGAAAAAATCTACTTGTTCGAAGCATTGCAAAAAATGCTTCAGTTTAGATAACTGACATTCACAACATTCACACACTTTTCTAGACTGGCAGGTTCAAAGTGGAGCCTGCTCACATCCTTGTGATGCTTCTTGATGCCTCTCGATTCTTCTAAAATGAGCATTTTTTAAATATAATGACTATATCTTCCTGATATAGGAAGTATTCCTGAACCACTGCTTTGCCAGTGACTGTAATAAGCCAAGAGTTCGAACTGACAAGACAGGTCTTTTCAGAAAACATTAAGAACAGTTCCAGTTAAAACTCAGTACCAGAGATTACAGGTTGTTGCATTTTGGATCAGTGCTACTGGACAGAAGGAAGAGCAAAGCTTTATGTTTTCAGACTGTTAACATTTATATGTTCAAATACTTGAGCACACACCATCTTTAATTGCTGAAAGATCCAATTAGTAAACTGCAAACATTAGATACTGCTTAGCCACTAATTAAAATGATGATGAGATCGCTAGTGTGTAGGACTCCCTTCAGAATGGTCACAGAGCCACCTTCTCCCCACATGCCATCATGGGCACACACTACAGTCCCCCACAACTCTGGCTGGCTCAATCCCTCACTGCCTCACACTGTAGCACACGCTGATGCTGAAGCTTATCTCCTGGATAACCTGAACAAGGCAGCAGGTCCAATCCGTTTGACAGAGTGGGCAACTGCAGCCTGAATGACTTGGAGGCCAGGCATTTACACGCCAAGACATATTAGGGCCTGCACAGTTGAGACAGGAATGGAAGCACTGTTGACTGGGGTCCTTGAGAAGGACACTAGAAGAAACCTAATGTCCAAGCATCTTCTCATGGCTAACTTGCGAACACCATCCAGCCCCAGCACGTGTTTGGGATGAGAGCAGTCACTAGCTCCAGAGAGACCTTCACCTTCTACCATAGTCATAGCTCAGGCTTTCATCCAATTGCTCCCCTGAAATAAGTATGTCTTTTACCCACAACGGTGAATGCATCTGTTGAAATGAAAGTTCCAGTAATGGGAAAAACATATCCTGGAACAACCACACTTGCAAAAATTAAACTAAAAGCAGCAGTAGTATTTAGATCCTTCTGCAGAAAAGTACTCCCTTGCCCTCAAAAGCAAAGGCCCTGCTCTTATATTGCCTTCACTCCACAGCTCTGGAGCTATGGGTATCTGAGGTGTTTCTTTGAACCCACAATACAACCAACCCATGGGATGCAAGAGAAAAAGTCTAAAAAAACAGGAAGCAACTGGAAATTAGGCAGGAATGAGAAAGACTATCTTCTCTGTTTTATACGGAGACAGGGAAAGGATTCCAACCTAGAAATGCAATGTCAAATGATACAACACTTAGAGAATCTCCCCATCTTTTGGACACTTTTCCTTCCGTTTCTGACCACTTTTGAATCCAGCAGTAAATTTTATCCTGCTATAGCAGGCAGATGGGACCTCAAAGATAAGTTATTAAAGTTTCCTTGAAAATAAGTGAAAGATTTAGTGGAGAAAAAATGATCTCTCAACCCTAAGCAAGGAAAAGGCTAAAACACATCTTCAGTACTTTCTAGAAGGGGAATCAGCACGAGATACCAACCTCAATGGACAAAGCTGCAGGAAATCAGGTTTGCTAATTCAATTATTCAGGAAACCATTTACTTAAAGCAAAACCTCCATGTTTCTGCAAACAGGGAAAACAGTCCTTCACCAAGCTGTTTTTCCTAACACATTTAAGTTAGGTCTTAAATACATAACACTACAATATACAAGTATATAAATATATAATTATATTTATATATATATATATATAATTATATATAAACACTACAATATGCTACATCTGACCTCAGACAGATAGCTTCATATTCTATCACGATTAATAATAGCAGTGGCAGAGGTGTGGAAACACCCAAAGCTAAATGTTCAGGTCAAACACACTTAACAAACCGCTCTCACCCAGGAAAACCTTTTGCAGAACAAGAGATGTATTTTGGGGAGCACCATGTGGAGTGGAGCCAGGAACACCACTGGCCTCATCCCACTGCACTGTGGTACATCACACTACACACATGTCCTGCAATGCTCCTGTAACCTGAGAGGACACAAATCTGGATGAGGGTGACAGAACCACCCTTTTCACCATGTAATGGAAAGAGGAGACCATGGGGACAGGACTGCAAGCCCTCTTCTCAACCTGCAGGTACAAACAGGCAGCGCCAGAGAGGAAAGCAGCCCCAGAGTGCACAGGGATCTCTCTCCTTTCCCCAAAAGCTATGAGTCACGGAAGCCATAAGATGGGCCAAGGTTCACTGCTTTTTCCCCTTTTTTTTTCTTTTAAAAAAACCCCATCAGAATTAGAGGTCTGGATATAAAATGAAAACCTGATAGTCTAACTTGCAGCACATCTTTTATTTATTCCACAGTATGATTTCTAAGTGCAGAACACTATTAAGGACATCACTCAAGATTCAACAGACCTACAAAAACAGCTTCATAAGCTTTAATAGCTACCAATTCTAATTGAAAAATTCATCTTCTTGAACAACCCAGCTACTACATACTGTCCCCCCAAAATGAATGTTAACGATCTAAATTACATTTATTTAACTCTGGAAAAAACACATTCATTGTAATAAAGATTTTCCGCAACAGCTGCTTTCTTTAACCATGATCTCAAATTTATTCTCTTGAGAATAACTACTGAAGAAAAGCCAAATATAAAATCCTGTTTCCTGTCAATTTAAGCAGAGTTTTTATGTAATCAAAAGCATTGTGGAGGACCAAGCCAAACTGTATTCTCACTACATTCTCAAAATAGGCCTATCAATGAGACATGAGCAAAAGAAGAAACATTTAGCAAGTTTATTACAGCTCAGAGACCTAAATATCACAATTGTCTTCAAAGCAAGGTTGTACATTGCTCAATAAAAAACAACTGCAGAAATTAAAGTTAATAAACGGCCAAGTTCCTTCAAAGAAAGTTCCCAGGGTCTACTTGGCAAGGATGCAAGTCACACAGTACTGTCCATTAAGACAATTATAAATAATTTTGCAAATGCAAAATCAGCATAACCAAAGTACACGGAAATCTGGCAGCTTGCCGCTGCATCCTATAACAACAGGAATCTGGGCTGCAAAACTGAATGCATTCATTCTGACAGGCACCATCAACTAGACATTTAGCATGGTTTGACCCAAAAAAAGTACCAATCACTCATCATCTACTTCATACCAGGAAATTTTTTTGGAGCGAAAATTAATAGTCATGTTAACTCACAATAAAATTTTGGTATCAGCTATAGACAAACAACAATTGCACACAAACGACAGTTGCACTTAAACAGCTCAGAAAGACAACAGCAAAATTCTCAGTCAGTTCCAGGAAAGCAGATCCACAGAGAGGCATGCATAAAGTATAAAAAGGGCAAAAATACTTCCCACAAAAAAGCCTCTCACTATAGGATATCAAACACATTAAACTACTATATTTTAGGAAAAAATCAGGGACCTAACATGGGAGTTGTTTTGCATAACTCTTATAAAATTTTCATCTTTCCTCAAGCACTTAATCTCTGTTTCTGGACATAGGGCTAACTTCAGGGGAACACTGAGGGAGAGGCCAAATTCCTTCTTGATTTTCCAGCTTGATTAACAGTACCCACAAAATGCCTGAGGAAGCTTGGTTGAGACAGAATGAAGAACTTTTATGCCTTTTGTTTTTCTTGTGTATTAATCACGTTATACAAACATCTCCTCAACAAGGTTGGAATAAATCAAGTAATGAAGGCAAAGACCATTTTTCATTTTAAAAATGTGACACTGCATGCTATTGGAACATGGTTTATGCTGTTTATTATCTTAGCCTAAAGAAAGGTTATCCACACTATGTTTGCTGGTGTAACTCCAGCAATATGTCATATTTAGCATAGATAAGTCTTACATCAAAAGTAGTGCTTGAGCCAGCAGAATACATCTCCCCAGGGATTTCTGGGACTATGACTACATCTATCTTAGGGCTTTTGCTTAATCTTCAACAACATTAAGGAGTTCAGTTTATTTACAGACTCCAGAGTGGCACATCAGTGTCAATGAAACACATTACTATCAGAGATTACAACACGGGGTAGGGACAGAGGCTTTAAGAATGTCTCAAAGGTCGGTCACGCTGAAGCCATGCCATTCACCACCGAGCATCACAACAGTTTCAAACTCTTGGTATTTAAGTTACTTCTCCAGAAGCTACACCAAAAAAAAAGCACAATGAAAATGCAAAACGCCGTGAACCACTGCAGTAACAGCACCTAGGAACAGTATTTGGTTGAGCTGCTCCACAACTTGTTTCACACGCTGCCAAAGTGGTTGTGCAACAGCAGTCAGGGAGGCCCCTGCGTTAAGAAGAATATTAGCAAATGTAGTTACTGCTGTCCCCCAGGTCCACAGGACTGTTTGGAGAGGCCGAGGGCAGCTCCCAGAGGGCAGGCAAGCGGATGTATGCTCAGTAATCCCTCCTGTCCCACTGAAGCTTGAAAGAACTACACACAAAAGACCAAATCTAGCCCAGGATTTCAAACTATAGGAAAGACGTAAGATTTTCCCCAGGTGGTTCACACAAAAGCAAGAGAATAATCAGATTCTGAGGGTGGGCAGGGTGGGCAATAGAAATATCAACAGAATTAGGACATAAGGTGTTTAAATATGTAAAACAACAGGAATAAGCTCACTGGCTAGTCTGTTGCCGACAGAATTAGTGTGACGAATGAGTGAATGATAAATGTTGTCTTTCACATATATGATTTTAACATTTACAAGTGATAATATACTATGTAGAAATAGTGTTAAGGTAAAATATAGTTAAGTAGAAACAAGATTAAGAGTGAATTGTAACTTCGAAATAATTGTAGTATGTTGTGAAACGTAGTAATAAATACATGGTAATAAATGTCCTTTAAGTTGACAAACTACAGAGCCAGAAACCAGGACATCTTAAAGAAACAAAGATAAACCACATGCATCCCAGGAAGTTTGTTATCTCATCAAGACTCACACCTCCCAAGGAAACTGTCAGCTACAAATTAGGTTGGAGACTGGGGAGGCACCGGAGTGGGGTGCCTGCCTTCAATTCTGAAGCTACCCAGAGGAGCGAGGCGGCGTCGTGCTGGCGGGAGGGGGCAGAGATCGGAGAGGGGGGAAAGTTGAGTGAAGTGGAAATTACTTTCTGGGCTTATTGACTATGTTTAAAGAAGTACTTAAGTTCACGGTAAAATGAATGGAGCCGCGCCTCTGGCAGTATTGCTAAGCACCCCAGCGCTGTGATATGCCTTTGTTCTACTAATAAATGTTCAATATTATGCTACTGAAAATTCGGCTCGCAAATTCATTTATCTCAGTAGTAATGGGTTTCTACGGCAGAAACAGAAATTTGTGAAAATACAGCACAAAATAAAGTGCCTGGAGAAGGTGTCTAACATCACGTCAGAGACACAACTACTAGGAACAGGAGTCCTTCCCTTGAGTGCAGCCAAGAAGGAGATCTGGAAAGGGCCTCACTACTGCCTATCTCCTCCAAGTCATGATCCTTCATCCATGGGATTGATTCAAACAGGAAAACAGGTGCACCATGGTAAGATGTGGAGTACCGAATCCTCACTGCACGGATACTGAACAGTGTAGGTCCTGCACTGCCCTCCATCACCACTTGCTCTCATCTCTCACTTCCTCTGTCAGCACCTGAGAACATGCCAAAACTCTCCACAAGCCGAATTTAAAGGATTTGTGAAAGGGTCTGAGGACTGATAGGCAGCCAGTGATAACGAAAAGATCATTCCAATTCTTACACCATGTGGACTCATCTCCCCACCACCTGGAGCCAGTGGCTATTACCCAACTGCCTCCCGCAGCTCTAAAGGATCTGTTGCCCCTTTGGGAATTGCTCCTTGCTGTGCAGGGATTTGGGAAGGCCTCTCTCCCTGTCGGCGTCTCCACCCGCATGCCACTGCCCTGCTGCGGGCGCCGGTGAGCGGAGCGGCTCCCGCCTGCCCGCACGCACCTCGGGGGACAGCCTGCGTCCAGCCTCCCTCCCGAAACACGAGGGGAATCCACCCAGGAAACTGGCAGAAACACCACTGAGTGCACTCGGAGAGCCTGGACAGGCACGCCGCTCACTGCGAGGGCTGCTTTTCCTCTACCGCGCCGATGGCCGGGGAGCCCGGCGCGCAGCCCGGCCCGGAGCCTGCCGAGCCGCGGGGCAGAGCAGGGACGGCGCACCGGCCCTTGCCCACCCCGGCCTCCGCTGCCGCGTAGAGCGCCCACCGCCCCGGCCCCGCCGGCCGCTCACCCGGGATCTCGCTCCCCGCCGCGACCGCGGAGCCCCCGGGCGGGCCCCCAGCGCCGTGCCCGGCAATGTCCGCCCCCCGCGCCGCACACCTGCCGCGCTGCCCGCGCCCCCGACCCTACCTGGCCGGCGCAGCAGCGGGCGGACATGCTGGCAGAGCGGGGCGGCGCGGCTCCCTCCCCGCTCCCGCATGCAGGAGCTCGCAGGGCTGGGATGTCCTGGGCTGCGCAGGGCAGCGCGGGGCGCCGCGGGCGGAGCAGCACCGCCTCTGCCCGGCTGACGGCCCGGCCCGGCCCCGCCGCCCCGCTTCCGCTGTCGTCAGCCCGCGTGTGAGCTTCGCTACCTCGCTC
Source organism: Corvus cornix cornix (assembly GCF_000738735.6). NCBI lineage: Eukaryota > Metazoa > Chordata > Aves > Passeriformes > Corvidae > Corvus > Corvus cornix. Next base: position 22,609,659 of record NC_046357.1, on the reverse strand, counting down.
CCCGAGCCAGCAGGAGCGGCGGCAGCTGCCATACGGAGGGTGGATCCGAGCGGGGCCATCCTCGGCAGGCTGTCCTGCTAGCGAGGACACTGCTGAGATCACCTGCCTAATTACATACCCACTAAAACACCTGGTTTTGAGTAGCTGGAATCTAATAAATTGACTGAATAAGGCATTGAAACATGCGGATCTTACGAGGCCGGGTGTCAAACTGAATTTTAACGCTGTAGTGCACCAACCCCGGTGCAAACTGCTTTTCCACATCGCAGGGCTGGCACGCGAGCCCGTTCCGCGTGGAAAAGCCATGTTTGTTCCAAGGACAGCTGTAAGGCCGTGCTTTCCTAACAGTAGCTGAGACCTTTCCTCGGTGTTTCCGAAATACATTCAGCAGCCTCAGTCACTAAGAACCATGCACAGTACTAGGCAGGAGCCAAGGATTTCTCAGCTTCCCATGTGATGATAGGAACTTGCAAAGCTAAACTCAGATATGACAAGTGTAAGATGAATGCGTGTTTACAAAGAGACTGCGTGAATCTGCTTATAGATAAGGCCAGAGACTTGTCGATAAGGAAATAACAAGAGAACCCATTAATCTCAGAAAGATTTCCTAATTGACACGGACTGCTGCTCCGCCAAGGTCATGCTAGACTCCTGAATTTTGTGAAGAACAAAGACTTAATAGAGTTATGAATATAACCTTCTCTGCCCAGCGTGGACTTAAAGCTAATTTAATGATCATGAACGGCTACATATTATGGAGACATGTAGTAGGTGGATGGGGAAGTCTGTACTTTCACAGGACTCCTCTGTCTCCTCTGTGGACACTAACATCCAGCGACATGAATTTTCCACACAGATAGAAATTACTACTGCAAAGCTATGAAAAGTAGAAATTAAGGACTCTGTGGAAAGACTCCCTGTCCTTGACTGCTTTGTGTCCCCTGCGTGTGTGTGTGCATGCTGAAATATTTAATATAACTATTTTAAACTCTATTTCTAGTCTTAACTGCCCTTGCTTTAGGAATTCAGAGCAACTAAAAGCTATTACCCTGAATATGGGTACATATGTGTAGATAATGTAGCAACACCTACCAAGGAAACTGGGGTGGATTGCAGGATGTAAAAGCCCTTCCTCTTTCCTCATATATGCAAACAGAGTTGATGCTTTAGGAAGTGGATCATGTGATGAATCAGTATTACATAATTTGGTTATGCTAGGGACTGAAGAGACCAGTTATCATAGCAGTACATTTAATAAAAAACAGACAAGTACTTTGTTTTTAATGGTGCTCCAAAAGCTGCATATATTCAGCTAGAGACAATGTATTTACCACTCTTATAAAATTAATTCTGTCAACCAGATGGTTATTAAACTGCAAAGGACACCAGTTTGTGGGCATCCAGGAGGCCCTCAGCACAGTTCAGGCACTGATGTGGCTGATGCTCCTGCTTTGTAGAAGCAGCAAAAGTCCCAACTTCAGGTGAGGACTCCTCGTCAGGACTGGGGCTGGAGGCTCAGCACACCTTCTCTGATTTATAGCTCCACTCCCCAGAAGCAGTAGGGACAGACTCAAGAATTGAACAACAGACAGGAAAGCAGCATGACCAGCCAACAGGCAGTGGAAAACCACTGGTGTGTTTAGCTCTGAAACACAGTCAGCTTCCCAAAGAATGTGGTTAAGACATGGGAACACAAGGATCACAGCATAGTGAGAACTCAGCAAAACTGCAATCATCTTCTATTTCTGTTCCAGACTTCTCATACAATTGCAAGAAGCTGTCTGGTCAGGCTTTGCTTAATTTCCACGTCTGCAAAATCAACTCAAAACATGAAGGAGAATCTGAGGTTTAATGCAAAAATGAAACTGTCTTACAAGGAGAGACTGGTGAAGGTGACACATGGGTGGAAGAGTATGAGGGGCTGTACCACATGCATGTCTGCGATAGCAACCAGCATTCACTGAGGGGGGAGCACCATTAATTCACTGCTCTATGCAGGTCTGTTATGCCAGCCAGTGCTGTTAGGAATAAATCCAGCCTCTGCACTGAAGAAAACAGCAGAGCTCTGTAATGTACTTTCCAATCAGTTAGAGCACCCTAGAGCTCTGGGATGTGTGCCTTGGCTTTTTCAGTAAAAATTCATCACCAGAAAGGCTTGAACTTCCCTGCTGTGTTGCTGGCAAACATTACGCAGACTAACAGCAAAGCAATGTGCAGATGTTACTACATGGAAAGAGTTGTCACTCAAACTATCAGTGCATTTAGAATAAGGTTTATCCATCAAATATACATTCTAAAATCAGAGAAGGCTGATCTGATTTACTGGGCAGAAATCTTCAACCAGTAGTAATTCCTGCCTCAAAATCTTCCTTTTGGCAGGGGGCCTCTTTGAATAGATGCTTATTCTGATTTAGGGCTTTCAAGTGACAGGGAATTCACAGCATCAGTAGGGAAAGGCAAGATGCTTTGGTCTTGCTTTGTATAACGAATTTTATGCACGCAGACTTACAGAGTTCTAATAAGTCAGGAAGAATGGGGGCATGGAGTGTCCCCATAGGACAAAAGACAGCCAAGGAGTACCCAAGAATGGACTTAAAACACTGATCTCCATTCAGGTGCCGGGGAACAAAGAAGGAAAGAAAACTCTGGGTTAGAAGTTGTAAGCATGGGGCAGTTCTCAGGAAAACCCCTGCTCAGAAGCCAGTTGTGCCCTGGGAGCAAACCATTTTCCTCACCAGTGTGTGCACAGGCAGAGTAGCAGAACCTGAAGCCCCTGGAGAATGTCACTTTGAGGCACCTTCAGGCAGCCTACAGGATAGCCAACCCATTTTTATACATACCAGTGACCTGTGGCACATCAGCTTTGCTCAGGTCACCAGGACAGGCGTTATTACCCTCAGATGCCAACCGCAGTTTCACTTGCATTTGTTGCATCCTTGCACATATCCACTTTACTCTTCACCCACTCATTCCTACATGGATTATTTTTACAGAAGTAGAGGTTCTCACCATCCTCCTTCACTGTGAGAAGAATGCAGTATTACTATCTCTACAGAGAACTCCAAAGATGTTTGTGGTGAAGCAGAAAGCTTTTTGGGGTAGCACAGGGAAGTCATAACTTACCAAGAATGCTCAAAGACTCTCTGCTTCCTCAGTATGAAGCAGCCCAGTGTATTTTAGGATAAGAATATTAGGAATTGCATTGTTTTGTTCACATATTCTGAAATAAAGCTACAACTCAGAACAATGCTTTCAATGTTATGTAATTTCAAGTTTTTTCATAATTAAACGTTTTTGGTTTGTGTCAATTGGCAAAATGAAGAGCACAAAAAGTCTGCATCCAGTGAGGAGGAGAAATATGCCACTTGACTGTTTTTCAGGTGAAATGAAATATGGCGATTTTTTCCAAATGTAAATGCAAGCAGAAAGAAAACAAACTAGATTATTACATGTTGTGGTGGTCACTTCTGTAAATTTAGAATTTGTATGCCTGTTAAAACAAAAAAGGCTTGAAATTGCTTTTTAAGAAAATGGGTATTTTGCTTGAGCCTAGTAGTTAAGACAACAGGCAAAAACAAGATTATGGGAAGGAGGAGTAATGTCTACGCATGTGCACATACATGCTCTGGAAACCACAACTGAGATTCCCAATTGGAGTTCTGACACAGCCAATAACAACCTTACTGTTTGCTACAGTTGTTTCCCGTGGAAAAGGTATTCCAGTACAGGGAAGCACTGTGCAAAGGTGTGAGCAGGCAGCAGAAGTAACTTACTCATCACCTGCAGTTTTACTTGTGGGTCACTGCAAGACCATCTATGTCATGCAGTCTAGGTGGCTAAAGACCATAATAAAGGCATGACTTTCTCCATTTTTTCCTAAATGTGCACCAGTACCTGGATTATGGACCACTTCTCCCCACATTCTTGTAGGTAGCCAAGGGTTTCCAGAAGCCTTGGCCTTTGGACATCTCCCAAAATCCAGCATACCCTAAGAATCATGCCAGAAGCAGCTGGAACAGCACAGTATGTCCGAGCTGTGGGCCTGACAAAAAGAAAGTTGGAATATCCCAGTACTTGTTACTGCTGTGACTGGATGATCACCCTTATGACTGTGCATGGAGGTTGGGGAGGCACCGCAAGCAACCACAACAGCAATGTGAGCACCCAAGGATCTGCCAGGGCAAGGCAAGAGCAGCCTGCAACTATAAATCCCTGAGGTAGGGTGATCACAGAGACTATTAGTGGATGTGGGGCCTGACACACACATGTAACTACCCCTTCCAGAACAATGGGTTGGTCATAACACAAAATTGTGGTATCTTCCTCTATATCTTTACTAGTGTTTTGTAATTCACACAAATATTTTCTGACTGGTAGCAGTTACTGATTTCTAAAAAATTATCCATGCATTTAAGTATTTAAATTTGGTTAGATTCTGGTCAAATGAAACTTGCTGGACTTGAAAGAAAGCATTGCAAAGCATTTGAAGAGTTTAGTATTAAAAAACCCACAAGGCTGGTATTCCCAGGCAAATTTGCTTAAAGAACCTTTCTTTTGAGAATGATAGTTTAATAAACTGGTTGCTTAATTGTTTTTCCAATCCAATGTTAGAGTGGATTACAGTCTGCATTGTCTGTTACGGAAATGCATCAATTACACATTTCTGAGCAGGTTAATTTTTAGAAGTGAAGCACAGAAGTGTGGCATTACACAGCTTTGCACTGAACTCCCCAGTACTGCATTTGCACGCTCTTCATTGCCCCTTTCTAGCACAATGACATGAAAGGCCACTTAAGAAATGCTGTTCTTTCTAAGCCCCCTGCCACTGGATGCAGCACAGCATTTCCTTCCTACTCAGAATTTCATTGCATGATGTCTCAGATTTTCAATCACAGCTAATACCTTTACCTTAGAAACAAGTGACGTGGACATTTAACTTTGGTGATGCTGAGGAAACAGTGTGCTGGGTAAAAAGAAGACAGCAGTGTATCCCAGCATATTTACACATTTCAGACACTCAGGTAACCAGCCAGCAGCAGGCAGTCTGGTGCTGGCTGGGAGGCACTGAGTCATAATGGAGTTAATGAGTGACAGATGGAAGAAGGGAAGCCTGCATATCCTCAAATTACCAGATAAGGTCAATATAGAGGGTCTACTAAAGCAGCTCTACAAGAATATGAGGTTAAACAGACTCAAGCTTATAGACAACCTGGTTCTCCATCCTTACAAGGGACTTGAAGCTTGCAGAGTGATCACTCTCAGAGAGAAAAGCAAGCGCTAGGTTAAGGTCAGTCAGTTGTTACTATATCTGACCACCTGCCTTATTTTTCTGTTGCACACAGCCTCTAGCAGCAGGAAAAACTAAGCCAGTTGTAAATCAGTATTTCAACTCCTGCAATTAAGTCTGATAGATTAAAATCAGTTTCTACCATCATATATAAAGATGAAAACCATCTTTATATAAAAAGGCACTGTCTTTCTGCAGTGCTGACTTTCTTGGGATGCTGATGTGGGAACACTAGAGGAAGCTCCTGAACCTACAGGTAAATTTAGAGTAACAAGAAAAGGGCAGTTTTACATTTGTCAGCTCAGTAGTAGACTTCTTCAGGACTGTCAGATTGCAATAATTAATTATCTGTTAAATTTTTTTGACAGTGAACTTTTTCTTTTAAAAAAATAATTAATTTGCAGATGACAGGTCCATGCAGGACAGCATAAGTATTCTTTGAGGGTACCTGCCTACCAGCTGGGCCCAAAGTAGAGATTTCCCCAAATCAAAGCACACAGCTTTGATATAGACTTGTTGTGTAACTGTCAGTGCCAAAGGAATAAATCTCCTGCGGTAGGCAATGAAGTACACAACACTCATACATTCTAATTAAGAGTAAAGTGCCTCATCTTCTTCCAGCTCTGCAGATCATTCTGCTTATATCACAGTAACGAATACCGTTACTATGAAACTTGCGGGGCACAATTTGAGCTGGCAGCACAAGAAATGGTTACAATGCTAATGGCCTCTGTGCTGTCCACAAAGCAAGCCCCTCAAAAAATCCTTGTGCAGGACCTGCCAATCTATGGATTTGATTCTTTGGAAGAAAGAGACAGAACCCTCCCCAGCACCCTGTCCTTTTATTTGAAAGAAGTTTCTAAAAAGAAGTAAACAGAAATTTTCTGAATAAGTTGCCAACAAAGAAGAAAAAAAGATTGGAAACACTAGAATGGAACACAGAGATGACAGGAGTCCAGTTCAATAGCATCACAGCTCTACTTAGGAAAACCTGAAAATGAGAAATTGGCATTATGTGATCAAAAGTTTGGCCAAATAGAGTTCTCTCACTAGCAAGACCAGAGCTGCTTCAAGAATCTTCCTGGTAGTGGTGGGCTACAGGAGGAATCAGTCTAATTTCCAGAAGGTCTTCCAGAAGACTAGGATCAACAGGTGGTTTTCCTAGGCAGTGCTGGGTTTTGGAGCCAAAAGAGACTGCAGCCGTGCAGGTCTTTTCCACAGCCAATTGCACTACTGGATATCAGCAAGGTGTATGTCAAAATACACCCTGCCAAAAGTGTTCAAAACACTCTGTTCAGCTTTCTGAGAAGTTTTTCTATTTCAACCTGATAAATCATATGCAGACGTATCCCTGGTTTATCCTGTAATAAAGAGAACGGAGAGAATAGCTTAACTCAGAGACAAAGCTGACATATCTGAGTATAAAATACAAGGGGGAGGAGAGGGATTAAAAGAAAAACAGACCCAATAACAGCCTCTTTTGTAATGACCCCTTCCTTCTCCTGGAGTATTAAAAGGTTGCAGGTGAAACCTGCTCTGTAGAAGAATCATTACACTGGAGCACATGGAGCATAAACATTTGTGCACCAGAAGAAATGGCTAAGTGAGCAGTGCACATGCATTCAAGAGACAAAGAACAGTAACAAAAGCCAAGGATGACTGGTAAAAAGAAAGAATTGGCAGTACTGCCTGCAGCGCATCAAGGCAAGGCCACACCATGTATAGAAGAATACCAAAAATGCAAAACAACTCTATGTTACAACTCAGCTCTGAACCCTCTTTGTCAAAACAAAAAGGCTGCTAGGATCACACAGCATTGGCATTAATCAAGAACCAGGGAGACAGAGGAGGATGTGATTACCACAAGTAATCATGGCATCTACAAGAAAAGGAAATCAGTTTTGTTTAAAACAGAGAGTACCTTTGTGTATGGTGTGCTCACACAATGAGTTTTATTATATTTATTGTGGTAGCAAAGTGGAAGAAGAAAACAATGTTCTAGTTCAATTATATAAACAATACCAGTACAATGCATAGAAGTCACTCAAACTCCATCAAGTCTCATGGTAAAAGCCATCACGTATATTCAGTAAATTGATGTGAGTAGAAACAGATTGTCAATGCTGAAGCATGATTAACATGATTTAGAGCTTACAAACGAACCAAGGCACAAATTAAACAGTATTTAGATGACTAATTGCATGACTGCATATTGTATTCACCACAAGTCCCAAATATTTCTTCCAGAGTTCTAACCTAAGTCACAAAAGTTAAGTCAAACCATCCAAAAGGCTGAGATTAAGAAAAATATTGTGCTGATCCTTTCTCTAATCTTATTTTACTCTGTGCTGCACTTACATTTTATCTGTGTACACCATCACTAAGAGCAAGGCAATTTTAGTCCCTGACACAGGCAGCTTCAGTCAGCTCCACTCAATTGAAACAACTCAGCTGAACTCAAGCGAAAACAAGACTTACTGCACACACTCATGGCATAGAACAGGCCCCAACTGTATATACAGAGCACAGTATGCCAAATTGCTGTGTGGGAGCTGGAAGGAAACAACTCCTGAACTTGTATTATATAAAAAATTGCACTTTTTGAGCCTCTGCTGTGGCATACACACAAACAAGACAATGGTCTTGGTCACAAAATATCCTCTCACTTTGTTTTGCCAACTGACAGGGGCAATTTAAAGGACACAGACACCAATGGAAAGAACGACTTATTTTACTATGAATATTAAGGCAACACAGAAGTAAAATGATACATTCAATAAAACAATAAGCTTACTACACACTCAGCTGTAGCAACATGCAAAAGTAAGCAAGCTAATGCAACTAATCATTACTACACAAGAGAAAGGATAGTGATTTAGAAAGATATATCACCCCTTGCCTAAAAAGTTTACCATCATCCAGAGTCCAAAATTGCTGGGGAGCCCCATTTCACAGTGAGGACCTGGAGAGCCCTTCCTGGCAATTGGGAAAATCCTACACGGTGTGTCCACTCATAGATGAGGTCACCAAATTCACCCTGAAATGGGCTCCAGCTTTTATAGGCCCGAATCAGCAAGTCAAAGTGAAGCACTTGGGTCTGATGGCATACTTCCCTCCCATCTAGGGCCAGGGCTTGGCCAGAGCCCAAGCCTTGGCTGGGAGGGTTTTCCCTAAAATACCCTACAAACAGGCCTCTATTAATGCCCCCTTGGGAAAGTTTCTTAAAATGATACATTTCTTGCAGATAATTGCACAAGGTTATGTGAAAGTTTCTAAAGCAGCCAGTTTGGTGATAAATAGCTAGCATAAGCATCTTGGTCATCTATTTCTAGCTAAACAATACTGATGGTGCTAGTCACATAATGCCCAGGATTCATCTTGTAAGTCAGCTCTGGCTGAGGCCTGCTGCTCAGGCCTGAGCACATCACACTTAAAGTCGACTCTTACAGAGCACAGTAACCGTGCCCTGTACATTAATACACTGACTGCCCATCTAACTTGGTACCTACTCTAGAACTTTTGCCAGTAGGAGCTCAGAGGATTGCTACTTGTTCTAGTGGAAAAGATTTCCTTCAGGGAAGAGTATTGTCTAGACAGATACAGCTTTTTACAAGAAGGAAATGGTGTTACTCCCAAAGCAGAACTGACAAAATTAACATTGTCACTGTCATGCAAACCTTACCTGTTACACACAAGAGCTGGGATACTGCATTTTTCAGTGACTATTTGTTTTAGGGGCTGAAGGTTTCCAAGCTTTTAGGACCAGTCAGAAAGATGTGCTAAATAAGCTAATGCGAAAAAATTTACAGTACTCCTAAATCCCTCTACCCTATTCAGATTAACATATTTTTGAACCTGTGCCAATGAGAAGTAGCACTGTAGTTATCTTAATCCTCTAGCCTGCAATGAGGAGAATGATGTTTGATTAATCAAACAAAAAATAAAAACTTATATAACTAATGTTAATGGGTAAAACTTTTCTCTACACTGTCAGTTAGATCTTAGGAAATTTGCTTACTTTTCAACTGCCAACAACCAATACAGAACACAGTAGACTACTGGGAAACTACTAACTCTTTTCCCTTACAAGGCCAGCCTTTACATAAGCTCAAGTAGCAGCAAAATGAAGGAACACACAAGCAAGATGATGGCTGCTGTTCCTCTGCAAGCCTCAAAGTCTTGTACTACTACTGGGGGAGGTCTTCCCACCCTGGCTATTCTGGAAGTGCCTGATAATAGTTATGAGTTATAACACTTCAGATTATCAGGGTTTGAGGGAAACCTTCTGGTGACAGACACAAGGACTGTCACCACCTCCTAGGCAGGACAGATAAATCTGTATCACCTTCCTAACCCTTGTCCAGGGAAATGCCATCAGAAGAGAGAATAGCTCCTCTCACCTAGTTCTGCAGCCCTTTCTAGTGCAATCCCCATGTAAACAGGAACACACAGGAATGATAGACAAGATATGCTCTGAGCAACCTGGTCTAGTGGAAGGTGTCCCTGCTCATGGCAGGTGGGCTGGACTAGATGACCTTTAAAGGTCCACTCCAGGATCCTATGACTCTATGAAAACAAGGAAGCTGAGAGCACCAGCATAGCTAATTGGAGAAGCTTAATGACATCCTACCACAGCTGAGTAACTCTCCTCATACATGGTCTAAGCCCACAGGAAGCACCAGGTATTTCAACCTATTAACAAGTGATCACTAACAAAAGGGATATAAGTGTAGAGCATAGACACAGAAACCACAGGTCTGCTAGGGATTGTGAACTCAGTGGTCAATCCTTTTGTCTATCAGAGCTCATGGAATTATCAAATGGTTTGGGCAGAAAGGGACTCTTAAAGGTCAACCAGTCCAACCCTCCTGCAATGAGAGTAACCTCTTCCACTAGACCAGGTTGCTCCAAGACCTATCCAACCTGGCCTCGATGTGCAAGCTTAAAATCACGCGGGCTGCTGCCTCCTTGCAGAGCTTCACTGATGTCTGCAAAGAACTCTACCCGAAGGCATGATTACTTATGGAAAAGCTTGGGGGGCTCCTCCATGAATAAGGTCTAGCTGGGTGATTGGGCATGACTGAGATAAACTCATTTCTAGGCCATAGGAAGTAGGTTCACAAACAGCTTTTTGTGCATGGTTATTTACTGGGCATTACTGGACCAGGCTGGTTGGAGTTGTATCTGCTGTGTTCGCTCATGCTGTGTGTAACAGCATGGAGCATCTCCTTGACACTGGTCACCAGGTGATGGAATTCAGGGGCAAGGCAGATTTTATAGCCTTGAGGAGCCACCTTAAAGCTCAAGGTGTTCAGTGTCCATGCTGGTTTTGTCCCTTGTCCCTCTTCCCAGCAGTATAATCTCCAAACTTGGACTGCTTCACATGTTATTAGCCTGTCCCCGGCTGCTTTGAACCAGCCACCAAGACCTCTCGGGCACCTGGAAATTGGTACTCATCCTCACCTGGTTGCTGCTACAAGTGGCTGGTTTTATTCGATCTTCTTCCATCTTACCATCGACATCTAACAAAGAACTTGAAGAGCTTTTGCCCCACACAGGGCAGATCCGTGGCTAAGGTCTGCTTGCATTGAGGCAATGCTACCTCCAGCCGCAGTGAAGCAGGACTGAGACAGTGACACCAGCGATAATTTGCTTTGCAGTGACTCATTAACGAAAAGTGCTCAGAGGCGACAAAGTTCCTATTAAGCAGCATTAGGCCTGTTTAGCAAGGTTTTAGAGATAATTGCTATAGTGACACATTCACATTTCTAAAGTACAAAAACAATAGTTGCTTTTTGCAAATGTTAAGACATTTCTCTTGGAAAAGACAAGGGAGGAAGGAATGAATATCAGCTCGAGGAAATGCAGGCACATGCATCACTGAAGAGAAAAATGAAGATTTTAGCTTGGAGCACACTTAAAAATAGAAAGAGGGGAAAAACATCCAGAGATCTCTGTACAAGGTTGTGCTCCTCCTGGAAGAAAGGGCTGTCTGCTGCAGTCAGCCCTGCTTGGGAGTGGTTTGGTACCTCTGCTGCAGAGATAACTCTCCTAAGCATGTTATCAGGTGTTGGAAACTCCAAGGTTACAGCTGCCAGGCCAGGCACCCTGTTAATGCCTGCTACTGACCTTGAAGGACCTTTTCATGGCACTTTAAACTGATGAGGGGGTTTGCTACTGCAATCCCACCCTTGGCCACATGCCAGTCAGAGATGGGATGTCACGTCGTGAGTCAGAAGCTAAATTGGTTCCCCTCAACAAAAAAAAAAAATCACTTCAACATCACAGAATCACAGAATGGTTTGGGTTGGAAGGGCCTTAAAGATCATCTGTCTAGTTCTGACCTCCTGCCAAGGGCAGGGACAACTTCCACTGTCCCAGGTTGCTCCAAGCCCTGTCCAACCTGGCCTGGAACACTCCCATGGATCCAGGGGCAGCCACAGCTGCTCTGGGCACCCTGTGCCAGGGCCTCCCCACCCTCACAGACAGCAATTCCTTCCTAATATCCCATCTGTCCCTGCCCTCTGGCACTGGGAAGCCATTCCCTGTGTCCTGACCCTCCAGGCCCTTGTCCAAAGTCCATCTGCAGCTCTCTCTGAGTCCCGTGAGGCACTGGAAGGTCATTATAAGGTCTCCATTTATGCCAAGCCAATGCACCAGACACTAAAGGTACTTACCTGTACCCACCTCCTACTCTACAACATCTCATGCACCTCCTGGCTTCAAGAGACCCAGATATTTCCCTGGCCTGAATAAGGTTTTGGGCCCCTGAAAGCTTGTCTAGTTTTTCTGACTCTACCAGTTGGCCTAATAAAAGATATCATCTCTCGACACACACCAATGACTTCAAGGAGACCTCTCATGTAGCTGGATCTGCGCAAGATAACCTGTCACTCCTCCGGCTTTGTGCTTATCTGTGGGAACAGGGTGTGTGCAGCGGGACCTCGCCTGGGTCTCTGGGTTTCCCTCCCTCTTCTGCACCTGAATGAACTTATTGTTTGTGCGTCTTTGTCTGTTGGAGGGGAGGAAGGAGGCCTGAAATGAATTGGGTCAAACAAGTTTTTCAGCTGCGTGCAGGTTAGGAGAGGCCACAAGAAAAGAACCACAGCCCTTTGAAGTCAGGCTGCTCCTTTCCTTTTTCATGGGCTGTTTTTTAATTCTGACAGTGAGTGATACTTTCTCAGATGGAGATCAATTCACTGAACGCAAGAACAAAGGTTCTATAAACACACCACTATCTAAGGGCTTGCATTGCAGTGACATATCATTGATGGAAGGCAGGAGGCAGCTTGAGCTAAATCATGTCTACAGTAAGGGCAAACCTTTCCTCCAGGGCCTTTCACCCTAAAAAACACAGGGACTGGGCAGGAATGAGGGTATCCCCTCTCCATTCCTATCTGCCATCAACAGATGTTGGTAACTAGGAAGAAAATTAATTTAGTGTTCCAGCCAAACTGGGCTGGTGACATGCCCTCTACTCCCTGGACATCAGCTTTGCCATTCAGAAACAGCAGGAATCCCTGAGCTCCTGCAGGACAGAGCTGCACCCACACTTCACCTCATCACCACCAGCTGGACCTCTGGACGTGAGACTGCTGCTCAGGAGGAGCCAACCCTGCTGGAGACAGTGCAGCCACAGAGTGACAGGGGAAGGCAGCCACCACTGTTGAGGACTCTCTGCCTGAACCCATGTGGTTGTGGAGGTGTTCTCCCAGGAAACTCCCTGCTTCCTCGCTTTTCTGCCTTGTGGGGATAATCTGCTGGGAACTTACTATGGGAAATGAGTATTTTCCTTTTAGCTTTATCACTTGCACTTAGATGTCGAGGTACCAAGTACTTTCAAAATGCTTGGCCATGTTGGTGACATTCAATCCATGAAGAGATTCAAGGGCCTGAGGTCCACAACTGAGGTATGTATTCTTCAGGCTTCATTGCTCCCTGGGCAGTGACATGAAGGAGACCACTGCTGATCCAGAAATTCCACAGTCACCTCTCCTCATTAGTCTTGGTTTAACTTCTGGTTTCCTTTGTGTACAAAGAAGGTCCTTGGGCAGAGTCTGTGGAGCTGTGGCAGTTTTCTGGGTAATTTAAGCAGTTCTAAGAGCAGGGACTGGGTCTTCTCCTTCTAGATTAATGCCTAGGCAATGAGCTGCAAACTCACACGCTCCCTCTGTCTCTCTCTCCCCGCCAGTTAATTATTTTATACAAAACAGAGAAAGAAGCTGAGCAAGCCCCACTCCAGAATAACTTGCCAGGTGGCTCATCTCCTCAAAGCTGGGAAGGGGTCTTCAAGCTCACCTCAAGCACTTCCAGATGGGTGTGCTGACCCATGGGTTAATGAGTAAAAAAGCACAGCTTCCCCATGGAACTGTTTTGAAAGAAACAGTGAGTTTGTGCATTAATCTGCAGGAGACAGTGCAGCATGGAGTCCTCAGAGGACTCCTCCTTGTTCCCCCTGGTCTCATCGTCCCTGTGGTCTAATCACCCCAAAGGACTCATCATCCCCATGGTCTCCTCATCTCCTCCCAGACAGCTAAGGCAGCCACACCACTCAGGCCATGATGATTCTGCACTCAGGATTCGATTTACCCACCGTCTTTGCTGTGAATTCTCAAGCTCAGACAAAAATGGCATAAGGCTGATCTCTGAAACTCTTCCTCCTGTGGTACAGTCCAGCTTTGACCGCAAAGATCACCTCACTTGGGACTGAGGGTCTCCTACAAACATGGAGCAGCAATGCTGAGCTCTCCTCTAAGGTACTTGCATCTATGCAAATGAGGCTCTGCACTCATATCTTGACACAGGCTGGAGAGCTGGCATCACACAACTCAGATTTCTTCCAAACTGCCACTGGGCCTCCCTATGGACATGTTGGAAATGCCAGGACACTTCCTTGGGGTTTTTAAAGAGCCTTTCTGGGATGAATAACAGAACTTGCAGAAAGGTTAGCATTGAAATAGCTGTGGAGCAAGAGCATCTGTGGGGGACGCGTAGCCAGGGGTTCAGTGTCACCGATTCTGCGCAGCTGTCCTACGGCTAATGCAAAACTGTATTCTGAAAAGGTCAGAAAGGCAATTAAAGATACAAAAGACCAGCCCTTCCCAGTATTGAAGCAGATGCTCAGCCAAAACATTTGCCTGTAAGATTGTATTTCCTTAAGGTTTATTAACCATTAAGTGTTTTTAGGGACGGGATCATAAAGATAATGAACTGAACGACAAGTAGAGTCAGGATTCCTTCACAAATTATTCCTGTTGGGTTAGACAAGTGTTTGAAAAACAAAATGCTTTGCTGTGATTTTTCAAGAACAGGAGGCCCTGAGCTCATCCCTGGCTGCTCTTCTCTGCTTTAACTTGCTGGTGAAGACAGGCAACCTGCTGGGTTAAGGGGAAGGTGAGCAAAGCACGGGCGTTGAATGGGCAGCAGGATGGTTCAAAGCAAGGACTGTCTCCCTTTCAGCAACGCCTCCTTAAAGAATTGCTTCTCTCCCCACCCTGACTGCTCACTGCATCACCCTGTGCTTTTCAACTGTTCTAGAGTAGATCCAGGTGAAAAATAAAGAGTGAAGGGGCTTGGCAGGGGAGGGAGGTCTGGTGCCAAGAACAGTTGGAATCAAATTAAGCAAATTTTCAAATGCAGTCATGTTAGAAAACATTATTTTTAATCTTGTTTTGCTATAAGAATTATTTTTTTCCTAGGATATTTACTAGTAACTATTAAAACATGCTGATTTCTACCTAATTATAATATTTTAGCACATTTTGGCTAGTAGATGACATGCCATCAAAATGGAGATCATGGAATATCCATCACCAGAGATGAGTAATAACAAATGAGAAAAATGGGCAAAAAATCACAGAAAAGCTTGTCTGGGGCATAGGGAATGGATGAGTTGAACAGCTGAGGTCCCTCCCAGCTCTGTTTTGCAATGACTCTGGGACAGAAACATGTTTAGGTCACCATATAAATGAATACTCATTTTTCAGGATTGTAAAACATAAATGTTTTGCATTATGGAACAATGGAAGTTGCACATGTATTTACCCATTTGTCCCAAATCATAGAATTTAGTGGAATTTAATACAGTGGGCAAATGGATTATTAATGAGTTTATTCAAACTTAATCTCATGGACTCGTGAGACCCATGCCCCAACAAGCAGTTTGCAGGGGACCACCCTGTTTTGAAGGATGAGAGAGTCAAACAGCACGGACATGGGCTGCTCCCAGCCAGAGTTTTCAGGGATGAAGCCTAAATGCGTGGGAGAAATAGAAAAGGAAACACCAGTTTGTTTTAAAACCAACTTAAATGAAGAAAGTTCAGTTGTCCATGACCTGACTTGACAGATGTATGTAGTGACCACGAACAAGATTTTTAGAACTAGTGGATTTTCACACCTCATTTTTTTATCCCTGGAGGATTAATACATACTGTGTTTCTTATTTAAAGCCCACTTTGTTGTTTATTTCAGTGGCCAATTCTCTTCAGAGCCCTGGATGAAGAAGCCATTGAGCTGAGCTAGGCAAGAAAATGGAAATGAAATAAATTGTCTTCGTGCATCTGTGGAAAAGTTGGCTTCTGTCAAAAGGTGCATTAGTTCTTCAAGAAACCAAGGGCTTCACCTTGACTGTGACTGCTCCACTGCTCTGGTAACATTTGCAAATTCAGTAATTAAGGAGATTTAGTAGAGTGTAATAAGCCTAGGACTTTCAAGAAGCTGTTACCCTTTATTTTTAAAGGTGTATGTAATTTAAATACAAAAATCTGCTCTAGGTAAAAAACATTTAAAAAGATCATCTTTGGTCTCCATCCTACTGCATCTCAAGTAGCAAACAGGGATTTCTGATCTGTGTTCAGGGAAGGTTGAAGTCCAGGGTGGAGAAATGAAGCTTGTTCTGCTCCCTGACACAGATTTTGGGGACATCTCTCCTGGAGACTCATGGAGCCCTCCGGGAAGGGGTGGCTGAACATCCCCACCACTCTCCCATGGTCTATTGATCCAGAAAACCTGTCTGAACAGAGCACCTGAGAAAGTTACTGTTGCTCTGAGCAGCAGAAATGGCCTATCCTAGGACAACCAGAGGTGCATGAACACCAAGGGGTGCATGAACACCGAGGGCTCACTTCAGGTACCTAAAGGTCAGTCTCCAATGCCACGTGAGATGCTTTAGGTACTGAGACAGAGACTGGTGAGCATGACACAGGGCTCACAGGAGACTTGTCATGGAGTGGTGGCTGAAGGCAAGGCCAGAGATGGCCTCAAACGTCTCAGTTAACAGAAAAGACCCTTGTTTAGGCAACACAGAGATCTGAGCTCCAGCCATGCTCCTCTCCAGTCCTCACTGGAACCACGTAGGTCAGGAGACTCCAGTTGTTATGCCTGTTCCAATTCACCCTTCCCTTGCAGGGCAAACAATCCTGAAACCTGAAGGTTTCCAGGGCAAAGCAGGTGGATGGAGCCCATGGAGAAGCCCTCAAGACCTCTCCTCTAGATCAGACCTTGCCTGGCTCCTGCCTCATCCACCACCCAGACCCAGGGGCATGGCTGCATCCACAGCAACAAGGGCTGGGCAGGGAGTAGGGCTGGTGCTCTTTGTTCTCTGATTGTTCCCAGATACTGTGTGAGGCATTAAAATACTTGGCACGGTGGGGAACACTCGCTCGTGTACGCAGAGCTCAGAGCATGGAGACAGGAGTCATCCTAGTCTCTGCCTTCCTCTCCTTCCCATCGTGGAGAGGCCATTCCATCAGTGCAGGCTAATTCATAAAAGCAGATAAAACCTGTGGGCCCCTCTTGCCTCTCAACCCCTTCTCGTTGTACCTGCTAATGGCAGCTTTTCCTCCACCCAGGAAAGGCCAGTAACAAGCCCATCCAAGGAACTGGCACCCAACCCCTTGTGTGGATGAGCTTAAGAGGGGCTCTCAGCAGAGCTGTGCTAAGCTCTTTTTCTCCTGGAGGCAAAACCATCCTTCCCAAAGTACACTGCAGCCAATTTAGCCTGGCCCAGAGCCTGGGAACAAGAGACTATTGCCAAACTCAGACAGCCTCTTGAACTAGGGACGCTGCTCTGTGCCATTTCCCCCAAAGGCAGGTTGTGTCAATGCCTTCATTCTTAACAACCTTCCCTCCACTGGATGGCAAAAGTGTGTTTTTGGCATCTGGATGGCAGGGTTATAAAGCAAGACAATCTTCTTGCCATGACAAAGGAGTCAGATGGTATCTGCACTTGAGTCCACGGGGCATGCTGTAGGGCTGTGTCCAGACACCCAGTGCAAGCTTTAGATGACAGAGGCAGGGTGCCGGGAGGAGCAGCCCAGAGCTCCAGTCAGTTTGCCCCAAGTCTCTGCAGTGCCATGCTGCAGGATGGAAAAGGCTCCCATGGACACCCTGGATCAGTCTGTGCATCTCCATCACATACCAACCGAAAGTACCCTAGACATGCTCTTGAGGCATTCCTGCTTTCCCTCAGAAATTGCCTCTGGGATGACGGTGCGGCAACCAAACTCTGAGAAGAAACTCTCCCTGCATGGGAAGGTTGCTCAGCTCAGGAGGTGACCCAGTGTTGGGGACATAGGACCTCAGAATCATGAAATGCTTTGGCTGGGAAGGGTTAAAGCTCATCTTGTCCCATCTCCTGCCATGGGCAGGGACACCTTCCACTATCCCAGGGTGCTCCAAGCCCCATCCAACCTGGCCAACCTGGCCTTGGACACTGCCAGGGATCCAGGGGCAGCCACAGCTGCTCTGGGCACCCTGTGCCAGGGCCTGCCCACCCTCACAGACAGCAATTCCTTCCCAATATCCCATCCATCCCTGCCCTCTGGCACTGGGAAGCCATTCCCTGTGTCCTGTCCCTCCATGCCTTGTCCCCAGTCCCTCTGCAGCTCTCCTGGAGCCCCTTTAGGCCCTGCCAGGGGCTCTGAGCTCTCCCTGGAGCCTTCTCTTGTGCAGCTGAACACCCCCAGCTGTCCAGGCTGGCTGCAGAGCAGAGGGGCTCCAGCCCTGGAGCATCTCGGTGGCCTCCTCTGGACTGGCTGCAGCAGCTCCAGGTCCTTGTGCTGTTGTTCCCCAGGGCTGGGGCAGCTCTGCAGGTGGGGTCTCCCCTGAGCGGGGCAGAGGGGCAGAATCCCCCCTCACCTGCTGCTTGAATTCCGTGACCTGGTGGAATCTGTCCTTCCTTTCTCTGCCACCAAGGGAAGCATTTCTGGAGGAGCAGGGAGAGGATGCCTGGTCTAACTCTCACAGGAGCTTTTTCATTACTATTTTTTCTAGGCCAGCTTGTGTTACCCCTCTCATAAAGAGCCCTCCAGTAGCACCTATTTGTTTCTGACTGCATCACAACACTTACTTCTGAACCTTCTGTTCTCCCCAGCTTTCCTCACTTCCCAGCTCTTATTTCCAGTGCTGGAAGCAGCCATTCCATACTCCAGCCTTTTCAGGCCTGAGTTGGAGTGTGCCTGCTTCAGACAGTCCTCAGAGAACAGAGTTGTTAATCTGTGACTGGATCTGTTGAGCACATGCGAACCATGATCTTCAGAGCTTAAAACTAATTCAAAATTAAACAAACTTTCCTGGAAGTAGCAAATGGCACTTTTTTGACAGCGGGGCCAAATTTCATGCTCTTTCTTCAATAGATGGAGGCTTTTCTCTGTTATTACAATTTCATGGAATTATTCCTTTCTAAAACTGGGCAAAACACTATGCTTTCCCCTCATTCTTGGAAATGGACAAAATACTTTGGCTGAAACTTTCCAGAGAACCTCAGCCTAAGGCAGACATCTGGCATGGAATTGTTTAATTTTTTTTCCCCGAACAATTAATTGTTTGACAAAACTTTTAGCTGAATTACCAGTGCCTTGAGTGCTGGGCGGTGTTGTGCTGCTAGCTCTGAATATGCTGAGGATATTGCACTGGCTCCGTACGTGAAGTTTTAGGGTCTTCTGCTCCAGGAAAAGGTAGGCACAGCCACGAGAGGGAGTGCAGCTCCCCATTCTCTCTACGCAGCACAGCCCTGCTGCTCCTAATCACAGCAGCCCTCCGGCTATGAGCTGTCTTTCAGCTGTGTGTGGGTCTGGTGCAGGCTCTCACACGGTGAGAGTGATGGAGAAAGCGACAAAGATTCACAATACGCTTGTGCCACGTCTCACAAAGGGCCCACATGAAATGTCAGGCTGTTTCAACACTGGGCATCTTGCTTCTGAAGCAACATGCAAAAAAAAACCAACCAGGAAATGGAAAGTTATGAGGAGATTCGAAGAGGTCTTGTTGCTGGATGTCTGTAGATTGGATCTAAACACAAGGATGGATTCTAAAGAGGATACAGAGCATAGAGTATCTGTCCCAGCTCCTTGCAGCATCAAATGAAGGGGGAAGAATGCAGGCTCTGACCTTATAAAGCCACTTGATAGCCAGAAGTAGAATTCAATCCACAACAATCCTGGCCTCCCTGAAGACACAAGAGAGTTGATGGGCTAGCTCAGGGGAATCAGAACCCCATGCCATAGCCCAAGTACTTCTACATGAACACTGGGGTCAGTCTCATTTTCAAACTGAACAACTCAATGGGGTCAGAAGTGAAACGGAGTTTTTCACAGAATGACAGAATCATTTACAGTGGAAAAGACCTTCTGTCTAGTCCAACCACTCCCCTAGCACTGTCAAGTGCCACATGTACAGGGCTTTTAAATCCCTGCATGGATGAGGAATCCACTACTGCCCTGTGCCAATGCCTGCCCACCCTTCCAGTTAAGACATTTTTCCCAATATCCAATCTAAAATCCAACCCATGCTTCATATGAGATGTAGAGGAGATGATATACGAGACTTATTTGCATCCAAGCAACACCACAATTGCTGTGTGCTCTGGGCATGTTTTATGCACTGAGGGCTCAGGCCAAATGTGAAGCACGTCATCAGACGGGACCAAATTATTGTAATATAACACGTTACGGCCCATGAGCTGGGCTGTTAAATCCTTCCTGTGCACGCTCATGGCCTGCCCATGTGGCAGAGGAGAATGTGTCAGCTGGACTTGCATGTATACGGTTTAAAACACGTTTCACTTCCCAACAGGAGCATCTCAAGAGCTTACACAAGGCCAGCAGCTCCACAACAGGTTGGTAACTGTGGCTGCTGGGGCAACAGTCAACAGGAGAGGTTTGGGACAATGCTCTTTGTCTCACAACTGGGGTTGTCTTCTAGAACACACCAGAACAGTCACAGCAGCTCAGCTGAGAGCAGCTGACCATGAAGCCACCATATTTCAATTGCACTGGCTGGGGAACCCAAAGTCACTGAACCTTGACAGGCACAGACAGGGAAATTTTGCAGGTGCTGGACTCACCACAAGAGGGGGATCACAGTGAATGCAAGAGATGCTGAAAACAGTCTGAAAAACATATTGTAGCCCCAGAATTCAAGGGCATGGGTCTCCCTGCTCTGCCTGCTTTATCTTCCATCCACAAAAACACCACTTGATATTTTGCTTAAAATTACAGGTGAAGGAGAACTGCACTTTGCCCGCTGGAAAACAAAGACCATCTCTTTGTACTAAGTATTTCAAGTACAGCCTTTGACAAATGTGTGTTTTCATTGGTCAAAGCACACACATCCTTACCCAGGCTCTCACGTCTTTACAATCAGGCCAGAAAACGAGCTTTATTCTCTTATCCTGTGACTTTTGTAACTGACCTACAGTCAAACCCCGTGAATATCACATATGTGACCACATACAATTACTGGGGACAGCAGGCACAGGCGTTAGGGCAAGGAGGACATGCTGCTGAGACTCCAGCTATCAAATAATCGCCATTAGGTGTCGTGGGCATTGGAAGATGTATAGAGATGCTGCACAGCCAAGCAGGATCTGTTTTTTCCCTCTCAAAGGGGTGGCACACAGACACACTAGTCATGGCAACTGTCATCTGGGGTGTGATCAGCCAGGTTTTTAATTGGCTTGCAGATGTTGTGCCCTGGCTATATATATTATTTTCACTTAAGTTTATGTCAGCAGGAACAAGACTCTACTAAATTTATCCCCTGTGCTCAAGACTAACTGCACAGGCCTTGAAGGGTATTTTTAATAGGAGGTAAACCTCATCCACAAACAGTCTCTCATTTCAGGCCTACAGATGCGATATTTTCCAGTCCAGTTTAACTCCAACCCTGCCCCTTCCTTCCACAAGCCCCAAATGACTGTTTTCTCCTGATTCTTTGGTCACTGTGTAAGTGTGATATCCCTTGGCAGAGCCTACAAAAGAGCTGGGGAGGAATATGATTCCTGCCTATTTGGCTCCTTTTAGGGTTAAAGCCAGGATGGGTTTTGTGCCTAAAGCAACATCCTTCACGCAAATGCCAGTATAACATAAATTGTGCCAGGCTCTGAGGAGAAGCAAATGTCAAAAATTAAGTTATTCTTCTGTTTGACTCACAAATCCAAGTAGCATGCAAATAAAGAGGAGCCATCTGTTCAGTCCCTGGGCCATTTGAAGTTAAGCATCCAGTGCCAGCTCCCAGTTCCATCAGGTCAGCCCTGCTGGCTGGCCTCCACAGGACGTGCTCAGCCTTGCCCAGGACCGCCTGTCACCGCACAGCTCTCCGTAACCCTTCATGCTCCTTGGGAGCTTAGCTGGAATTCTTTTGCTGCTTTCAGTTTAGGAGTCCAGAGAAAACAAGCAGTGTCCTCAGGAGGATTAATGGGCTTAAAGCAGGCAGATTTAGATCAGATATTAGAAGAAATTCCTGACTGCGAGGGAGGTAAGACACTGGCACAGGGTGTCCAGAGAAGATGCGGCTGCCCCTGGATCCCTGGGAGTGTCCAAGGCCAGGTTGGACAGGGCTTGGAGCAACCTGGGACAGTGGAAGCTGTCCCTGCCCATGGCAGGGATTGGCACTGGATGAGCTTTAAGGTCCCTCCCAAACCAAACTATCCTGTGAGTTTATGATATGGACACAGGCAGTTCTGTCCCACTGCAAACCCAGAGAGGGTAGCTTAGGCCATTGTTAGCTGGAGATCTTGCAAGCCCCAGGTAGGCTGCTGCCCTTCCTCTGTGCTGTCCTCCTCTCAGCCAAAGGAGCCTGGTTTCTCCTGACTCCCACCTCTTGTCCAAGGACCCACCCAAACTTACAGAAACCCCAGCATAGCTCCAGGGAACCAAAGCAGAGACATATTGCTGTCAGTGCAAGGGGAGGACAGGAAGCAACAGCAAAGGAACACTCCCTGCATCCTCAGCGGATAAATAAAGAATCCTACCAAGCTTTGTAACTTGTTGAAGAGGCAACTCCAGACCAAAACCAGTGACAATGTTATTGAAGTACAGCAAACAACTTGCAATGGTAAGAGAAGGATCACTGGATTCCTTGGCTGAATCCCTCACTCGAGCAGGAGCACCCAGACAGGAAGCTCGTGTTTAGGAAGGCTGACAATTCAGAAGCACCAAAGTGTATCTGCAGTGGGTGTGACAACACTGATACACACTTGCAGCATGCCACCTTCTCCACATGGGAACAGCCTGACCCTCACATAGTCATGGTGGAAGTCAGGAGCAAGGTTCCTTTCTCCTGCAAGATGGAGTAGGTTGCCACAGCTTGTGCTCCCCAAGCCATGGGTTTCCCGTCAGAGAATTACAGAATTATTCAGGTTGGAAATGACCTCCAAGACCATTGTGCCCAACCATTCCCCCAGCACTGCCAAGGCCACCACTGACCCATGTCCCCAGGTGCCACATCCACACAGCTTTTAAACCCCTTCAGGGATGGGGACACCACCACTGCCCTGGGCAGCTGTGCCAGGAATGGACAACCTTTTAAGTGAAGAAATTTTCCCTAATATTCAATCTGAGCTTCCCCTGGCCCAGCCTGAGGCCGTTCCCTCTCCTCCTGTCCCTGTTCCCTGCGAGCAGAGCCCGACCCCCCCGGCTGCCCCCTCCTGTCAGGGACTTGTGCAGAGCCACAAGGTCCCCCCTGAGCCTCCTTTGCTCCAACCTGAGCCCTTGCAGCTCCCTCAGCCACCCAAGTGTCTGCAGGTGGACTGAGTTGTATCATACTCTGCTTCATGCAGGCTGGACCTAATTGAGCATGAGAGCACCTTGCTCCTGGCGAGAGCCCCATGTGTGCTTTGGTGCCACGCCGCCAGCGTCTGGACTTAGGGAAATCCCTAAAAGGGCCTTGAAGGCTTTGGGAGCTGGGATGGAGAACAGATGCAGACATGCTGAAGCAACCATGACACACTTGCTGAGAGGGAGCACCAGGAGCTAACTGGAGAGCTTTTACAATGTGAGTCACTCGCCAAGCCCCATCTCACGGCATGCTAAGCAGTATGAATCAAAGACTGAAAATGCAGGGCATGTCTTGCCCTACAGAAACACCATCAACCACTTTACTTTTTAAGTAATGATTTGCTATTGATTATGTGCATGAAAATGAGGTAGCTCCCTACTTCTCCTGCCAATTTCCACACTAAATTACATTACAAGCGGGTGCCGGAGTTGAGCCATTTCTAACAGAGCTGAGCTACTGCTCTCAGGAGGGGATAAACTTGACGCATCAGAAATCTGTTGGGAATATTCCTGAGAGTACTTGAGGTGACCACAGACCTCCTTAAGTACAAGTGGAACAAACTTGTAGTTTGTAGGCAGTAGGAGACGGGTGCCCACATCTTCCTGACCATACAAGTCAAGTCCTACAGACACAAGACAGGTGTGCCTTGGAGAGCGAGGAAGGGAATGTGGTCTAGGAGCAGTGTGCTTATGGCTCCCAGCTGCTGTGGGGTGTTCAGGTTCAGCGATCCTTCCTGCCATGGTAAGGTGAGCCTAGGACCACAGCACAGGCAGGGATGTAGTCCCACTGGATCTAAAGAGGAAGGTCAGGGCCAGGTGCTGGTAAGAAGGAACTACCAAGTGTTCCAGGCAAGGTGAGAGCATGAACTGGGTCCAGGATCCACTTGGGAATAGCAGAAGCAGGACTGCAATCAAGGTCACAACATGGGTATGATGCTCACCCAAGACACAAGACCCCAGACAGGACTACAACCAAGTACTACAACAACACAGCTCAGGGAAAAATGCCCAGAGCTTAATTAGAGCCTCTGGACTAATGAGTGGAGGGTGCATGAGTGGAGGTGAAGTTGGTGAGAGTAATTAATACCAATTAATGCACCCAGGACCCAAAAAACTAAATGCAAAGTGGAACAGGAAAAGTTACATTTCTATTTCATCCATTTCCAATCTCACGCTGAAGTCTTCCCTGGTTGCATCCCATCTCAAGTTTTCCTGTGGCAAAAACAACCACAAGCGTCACTCTCTGCCTCGTGACACCTCCATCCAAAGCTCCCAGCCCTCACAGCCTCTCGCCTGCTGTGCTGGTGAGTGTTTGCCAGACAAAGGCATGAGGGAATCCTTAGCACACGTCAGTCTTATGTCACTCACTCTCTCCAAGGTGCTTTTGGCTGCAGTGGGTTCGGGTGCTTGATTCCACCTCGGTGTGTTTTTGAAGGCAGGAGATGTAGAGGGGAGATCAGGAGGCAGCATCACGTTGTTCCTGTCAGTGTGTTTTACACAAGCTTGTTGTTTTAAAAATAATCAGGTGCTAAGTCTGGATCTAGAGAATGAGATAAAGCTTAGGAGTGTTTCCTAGGAGGCAGAGAGGGGGCAGAAAATCCCCTCTGCCCCTTATGGGGAACTTTGTAGCTGGATGGCATCCTTTCTCTGGATGAAAAAGATCCCAAATCCTGCCTCTGCTTTTTGTTAGGAACACACATTCCTCTACCAGCAAACTCACAGCAGCTGCTCTGGTATTACCATTCCTAATTTAAACCTTCCCTTTAAATCTAAAAACACACTACTAGTGAAGGATTTTGACTGAAATTGGGGACTTTTGACTAATTAAGGCACTCAGAGGCAGACCCCAGGCTGGGTCAGCTGTTAGCAATGGTTTTACTGGGTGTCAGAGCAGAGATCCCAGGCTGGATTGCTGTGCCAGGCTCCTCCACCTGAAACAGATGGATTGCAGAGCAACAAACCCTAAAGGAACATCCTGAAATGATGTTTCACTGGAAAAATTTGATGAGAATCCTAAAAAATAGAGGGTAAATATGCTGGAAATGTTCTAAACGCACACAGGGAAGCTCTCCCTGAGTAGCTGATATTGAGGGGAAGCCTCAGCTGCTCAGAATTTAAGCTGACAATGTTGTTCCATGACTCAGCATCGTGCTGACTGCACTCAGGGACCCAGTGGGAAAGCACGGGAGCCTGATGACAGGGTAGGAGACCAGATGAAATAAAAACAAATTGTGATTGTTGGCTAGGTCTGACTTAAAAAAAACCCGGGAAGTCAAAATCCCAAATTCCCAAAACACCCTGCCAAATTAAAAAAACAGTGTGTTTTAGAACACTAGTTTTGGGACCAAGATGATTAGACATGTAAGGGGGGCTTCTTGCTATCCAAATGTCATGGATTTCCTAGACTTATATGCCTTCTTTGTCTATTTTCTCTGCAAATCGTATTTTCTACCCTCACAGCCCAATCCTCGAAAGGCTGAGGAGCGATAAAGGATCATCCGCAGGTTTTGTCGGGTTGGCTTGAGGGATGATGTTTGTCTAACAACACACAGGGCAGGTGGCACCTGAAGCTTGTGACACACATGAACATGGAAACCAAACATCTCAAGAAGCTTCCTTTCTCACTGGAGAACACAGGCAGGGTGAGGCAATTAGGAAGGGGATGCAGAGAGGATCCAGAGCTGCTGGATCCCTGCAGGAACAGGGCAATGCCATCAGCTGCACCCCGCTCCACCAAGCCCTTGCCTGCAAGAGGGATTGGGGGTCTTGCAGCAGGACGATGATGGTGGAGTACCACTCTGATCCATATATCGGCTCTTTTTTTAATCCCCATGCAAGGGTTTATTTGTCTGGAATTATCAAATGGTGCAGGACATGAGAAGTGGTGCCATGGGAACCTCTGAGGTTTAACAAGACCTGAAGCAAGCTGCACTTGAGGCGAGGTGACCCCCAGGATCAATCCAGGATGGGGATGAACAGCAGCTCTGGGAAAATGACTTGAGGATGCTGGCGGTGAGGCCCTGGCACAGGTTGCCCAGAGAAGCTGTGGCTCCCCTATCCCGGGAAGTGTCCAAGGCCAGACTGGACGGGGCTTGGAGCACCCTGGTCTCGTGGAAGATGTCCCTGCCCACGGCGGGGGCTGGGAGTGGCTGATCTCCCGGGCCCATTCCCCCCTGGGCCATTCCCCGTCTCCAAGATCCCACCCCTCACGGCCCCGGCCCCGCACCCCGAGGGCAGCGGGCGGCGCTCCGACCCCGGGGCGGCGCCTCCGCCGCGCTCCCCTCAGGCGGTCCCGCCCCCCGCGCGCTCCCATTGGCTGATCCTCCCCGCCGCGCGCTCCCATTGGCCTCGCCGCCCGTCCGTCCGCCGCGGTTTGTTTGGTCGCGTGGACCTGTCAAGCCCGGGGCGGGGGGGGGGACGCGCGCGGGGGGGAGAGACAGAGAAAGGTGCGGCGTCCCCCCCCGGCGGTCCCACGTGGCAGCGCCCGCCGCCCCGACGGGGCGGGCAGGACCCCCCCTCCCCCCCCCCCCCGCGCGTCCCGTGTGGCCCCCCCGGCGCGGGGCCAGCGACATCCGGGCCCTTCGCTCGCCACCGCCGCCGAGCCGCCCGCAGCCGCGGGCCAGCGCCGCCGGACGGGGCGGGCGGTGCCGCGGTGCCCGTCGCGGTGCTGTGTCCGTCGCCATCCCCCGCCGCTGCCCCCTCGAGGTGCGCGGACCTGTCCCGCCCCGCCCCGCCCCGTCCCGTCCCGTCCGTCCCGTCCCGTCCCGTCCCGTCCCGTCCCGTCCCACGGCGGGGGCGATGCTCCCCCGGCTGCGCTGCCCGCGGATCCCTCCCTGCTGATTCGTGTTAGACGGTAAGTTCTGATTTTATTTATTTTTTTTTTTTCTGTTCTGTTTGCTATTTTAAAATAATGCTCTGTTTCCTCCCTACCGGTATTCCCGGGTGGGAACTGCTGCCTTCACCGACGGGGGTGGACCGAGGGGTCTCTCTTTCCCAGGACCCTCCTGCGGGGGGAGGCGGTGGCGGCCCCCCCTCCTTCTCCTCCCCTCCCCTCCCTCCCCTCCCCTCCCCTCCCCTCCCCTCCCCTCCCTTCCCCTCCCCTCCCCTCCCCTCCCGTCCCTCCCTCCGTCCCTCCCGGTGCCCGGGGACCGTGCCCGGTTCTCCCGCTGGGTCCCCGAGCTGCGGCAGCATCACGCAGAGGCAGCACCGCTGTCACCGGCGCTCCTGGCTCCCAGGTCGGATATTCCCCCCGTTCTTCTTCTCCAACGGTCGTTAATTTTTATTGATTAATTGCTATTAATTTTTTTTTTTGGTTGATTGGTTGACTACTATTAGTAATTTTTTATTATTTTCCCCCTGGATCGTGGCAAAAGTTTCGCCCGAGTTCCTGCTGCCGGCGGTGGCTCGCGCTGCAGCCGATGCGGTCCCACTCTGCGAAGCGCTCCCTGATCCAAGGATCAACTTACAGGATCGGCTTTTCCTTGCAGGGAAGGACGGGAAGCGCCGGGTGATCCCGTCCCGTCCCGTCCCGTCCCGTCCCGTCCCGTCCCGTCCCGTCCTATGTCCTCCCATCCTTTCTCCTTGCACCTCGCAGCGGGGCAGGGACCCGACGGCTCGGGATCCCCCCATTGCTGGGAAGCCCTCTGTGGGTTTTTAGCCCGGTTTTTACCCAGCCGCTGCCCGTGCCTGTGCGAACTGGGAGGCGGCTGTGGCTCCTGCCCAGGCTGGCACCTCGGGCGAGGCGCTGTCCCCGCTGATGCTGGAGAGCCTCACGCTGTGTCACCGTGTCTCTTAGGTTTGCCTGGCGCAGGATCATCCCCCCGGACAGCCCCGCATCCCGGCGGCAGCACCGAGCCTCGGCGATGCGGTACGTCTGCCGCTGCGGGCAGGAGCGGGGCTGCCCGGAGCACAGGGTGTGGGGGAAGGCTGGCTGTGTGCCCCGGGCTGTGGGGCTTAGGGACGGGTGGGCGTGGAGGAGAGTGTCTCTGGGATGGGCACAGCCCGGGTGTGGGGAGTGTGGAGCGAGCGTCTCTGGGATGAGCATGGTGTGGGGCGAGCATCTCCGGGATGAGCATGGTGTGGGGCGAGCATCTCTGGGATGAGCATGGTGTGGGGCGAGCATCTCCGGGATGAGCATGGTGTGGGGTGAGCAGCTCTGGGATGTGCTCAGCGAGGGATGAGCATCTCTGGGATGTGCTAACCCTGGATTCGGGGAGTGTGGGATGATCATTTCTAGGATATGCTCAGTGTGGGGTGATGGTCCCTGGGATGTGCTCAGTCGCGGTGTGGGGAGCGTGGTCATCCCTGAGATGTACCCAGTGTGGGGTGATCATTTCTGGGATGTACTCAGTGTGGGGTGGGGAGTGTGGGGGGATCAGTTCTGGGCTATGCTCAGTGTGGGGTGATGGTCCCTGGGCTGTCCCTGGTGTGCTGTGAGCGTTCCTGGGATGTGCTCAGCCCCATCAGGTGTGGGGCAAGCACCCCAGCCGACGTGGATGCTTTTCCACCTCCCTTGCCGTGGCAGCAGCCGTGGTATCCCCAGATGTCCCCGCTGTCCCCTGGCCGCACATGCTGTGCGGCGGGAGAGGGAGCTCGCACTGAACAGGCTGAACAGGGAGGGGGACAGGATCCCCAGCCTGTGCAGGGTTCTGGGAGCCCCCCTACCCCCTGAAGGAGGGGAACCCCCTTCCTCTGAGCCCTGCTTTCCGCCAGCCCTCGCCGCAGCTCCGGCGCTGAATTTCCTCCGAGCCCTCCTGCCCATATTGTGCTATTGATTGCTGAGCTGAACTTCCTCCCGAAATCATTAAAGCTTAAAAAATTGATGGCACAATAGAGCCCTTTATTAGCCACATAACTTTTCTTGCTTTCTTCCTTTCTTCTTAGGGCTTTTTTTTTTTTTTTTTTTTTTAATCAACACAAAAGGGCAGAGCCTGAGCTCACATTTGTGTCCTGTGTCCCTGTGAGAGCTGGGCAGCGTGCCCTCCTCCACCCCAGCTACCCATCAGCACAGCTGTGCCAGGCTATTTATTAGGAAAAATGGCAAAGATGGAATCGATGTGTGCAGGTCTTTTTTTCTCTTCTCCCTTAATCCCAGCCTCCTCTCTTTGCAGCCTACAGATAGGTCTATTTATTCCTGCTCTTGTAAATAAAAAATATTTGAATGGGGATTGTAATATTTTATTCCCTGTCATGCCTATCCTTCGGTCTAATGATGGCTGAGTTCTTGCTTGGTATTAACTTACCGTTTTAGTAACAGTTGAGTTTTCCTGAAGGAAATCCCTCTGGGCTGGCCATTACTGTGTCATTGTATAACACAGCAGAAAGATGGATTACCTGGATGGATCTCCTCCAGCATGACTTCACCAAGTGACAGGCTTCAGCTAATTTATCCCTGCTCCCGTTGCAATTGTTTGGGATGGGGTTTATAGCTTCTAGGAAATATTTGCAGAATCTCTGGGCGTGCAGTTGTAAATACAGACACTGATTTGCCAGGTGGGACTGCTGGCAGCACCCTGCTTCATTGTGAAGCCCCAGCTCCTGGAGTCAAGTTAACCCCTATGAGTTCTCCTTTAGCAGGGAAATACAAAGTTTTTACTTTTTCTGGTTATTCTGAGAGGTTTTAAGATGTGCTTGAGTGCATTTGGGTAGAGGCAAGAGAAACAGGCAGAAGAGAAGTGCATTTATAAGTGTGAGTGTGTTCAGGTGTAAAATAAATCTCATGATTTCAAAGCCAATATAACATTTTGTTGAAGGATCCCTCAGCAATCCTGTGCCAGAGAAGGGATTGAAAGTCATGTAGAGGGGACACTGCCTCGCTGCGTGGCCTTGGGCCAATCATTTATCTTCTCTGCTGCAGTGTCAGTATCTCAGGAGCATGGCTGCCTGTGCTGGTCCATTTTCTGCTAGCCCTGTCTCAGTGCTGCACACTGTCCCTTTCCTCCTCACCACATCTTTCATGTGGCACCCTGTTACTTTCAATGCACTGCATCAGGCTGGACACCCCTGAGTGCAAAGAATCCCCCCCCAAATGCTTCCCTGCTAGGACAGGAGCAATGGGTGCATCCCTCTGTGCTCTGGGTTTTTCAGAAAGAAATCAGATTTGTTCTGGGTAATGCCATCCACCCTGCTTGCCCCCAGTTTGTCATCCCTGCAGAATATGGCATGCTGCTGCTGAGAATGATGGAGCTGTAGAACAAGAATAGCTCAGAGGGGTTTGTATTTGCAGATGACACTGAGCTGAGTGCAGTTGACGTGCCTGAGTGATGGGATGCCATCCGGAGGGACCTGGACAAGCTTGAGAAGTGGGCCCAAGGGAACCTTGTGAGCAGGGATATCTTCCACTGTCCCAGGTTGCTCCAAGCTCTCTCCAGCCTGGCCTTGGACACTGCCAGGG
Organism: Corvus cornix cornix; assembly: GCF_000738735.6. Taxonomy (NCBI): domain Eukaryota; kingdom Metazoa; phylum Chordata; class Aves; order Passeriformes; family Corvidae; genus Corvus; species Corvus cornix. The sequence goes on along the minus strand of NC_046357.1, from coordinate 22,578,923 downwards.
ATCCAGGGGCAGCCACAGCTGCTCTGGGCACCCTGTGCCAGGGCCTGCCCACCCTCACAGACAGCAATTCCTTCCCAATATCCCATCCATCCCTGCCCTCTGGCACTGGGAAGCCATTCCCTGTGTCCTGTCCCTCCATGCCTTGTCCCCAGTCCCTCTGCAGCTCTCCTGGAGCCCCTTTAGGCCCTGCCAGGGGCTCTGAGCTCTCCCTGGAGCCTTCTCTTGTGCAGCTGAACACCCCCAGCTGTCCCAGGCTGGCTGCAGAGCAGAGGGGCTCCAGCCCTGGAGCATCTCGGTGGCCTCCTCTGGACTGGCTGCAGCAGCTCCACATCCTTCTTGTGCTGAGGATTCCCAAGCTTGACTCCAGGTGGGGTCTCACCAGAGAGGAGCAGATGCAATTATACTGTATTGAAAAGGTCTGAGAGTGCCTAGACTGGGGCTTTGCAGTTAGCAAAAGCAGGTGCCTGAAGACAAATTTGGGCATCTAAGCCCATGTGAAACCCTTTGCCTTCCTGGCTTGCCCAGGGGCATCCCTGTAGTCCCAGCCCTTGTCCCATTGCAGTGGCACATTCTCCTTAGCAGAGAGGACTTTCTGTTCTCTTCTCTTGCCACGCTCCAGAAGCTTATACAATTTTTTTGGCACTTTTCCCCGAAGTCATTATTCTGGGTAACATGGCTTGTTTGTTTATACTTTTTGGTTTTAATCATACTTTTTTTTTTTTGTAATAATTTATTTATTGTGTCTGAAAAGCTCCAGGGCTTCCTTTCTACTCCCCCACTCCCAGATGGTCGACTGTAAAAAAAAAAAAAAAAGTAAATACTAGAATCAAAACGGAAATAGTTTGGTTCTGTAATGAATGAATTTTGGCTTTTCGAGAGAGAGTATGGGAGAGAAAAAGAAGGGCAGAGAAAGAAGTGTCAGGTGTGTTTGGAGGGAAAAGTGTGTCCTGCCCTGTGTTTTCAGCTCTGCTGAGTCTGTGCCACTCATTTTACAGCACTCCTGTGAAAAGGGATCCGGGTCTTGCTGTGCCTTTTATCTCACCATGATCAGTTCAAAGAAACAGCAGTCACTCTCCTCATTAATCTGTTTCATTTATTTAATGAGACCTTAGTTCTCCATTACTTCCACTGGGAGGAGGTGCCTTGGCTTATTTACCTGAGCTGGTTGGTCTGAAAGGCTTTGCTTGAGGTTTTTTGGAGGAGCAAGGAGCAGGTGGGTGGGGAGTGGTGGTCCTTGTCAGGCTGCTGGCTCCCTCTCCAGCAGTTTTCCAGGACCGAAGGGAATTGCTCCAAGAGCAGGGCTCAGGAGAAAGAGTTAAAAGGGTGGGGTGGCACTGCCTGTCCAGGTGGCAAGGACAGCCAGGAGACAGCTCTGCTGCTGTTGCAGGCTGTGGTACAATTCCTAGGGAGCAGGACTGGGATACTGGCAGACCTTCATGGCTTGGAGGTCCTGCCCACCGTGGTGACACTTGGTGAGGTGTGGCTCGGGGTGGTGGCAGCTTGGTGGATGTCCACATCCAGGTGCTTCATGGGATGAACATCTGGCACGGGCACAGGAGGTGACACAGTGCCTGGCATGAGTTAGCCCACATCCCAGGGGTGCTGGTGGACCATGTCAGCCTGCTTCTGGACATCGTGTTGGCTTCATCAGGGAGGGTGCAGGGCCACGTGCTGCCAGACCAGAGCTGGGATATTGCAAATCCAGCTGCTGCACTGCTCCCCAGCAGCAGGGCTCGCACGCTGCCTTGGGGCACTTTTGGAGCAGAGGAGAGGTGTGGGCTGATAGCGTCTCATCCTGCTGGTCCATGGAAACCAGCACTGGGGCATGTGCTTATTGCAGGTCTCCAGGGCTAGGGAGGCTGTCACAGCTAGGGCAGATCACAGAGACGATGAAATGGCCTCAAGTTGCACCAGGGCAGGCTTAGATTGGATATTAGTGAAAATTTCTTACGGAAGGTGTTGGCAAATGTTGTCACAGCCTGCCAGGGCAGTGGTGGAGTCCCCATCCCTGGAGGGATTTAGAAGCCGTGTGGATGTGGCACCTGGGGACACGAGTTAGTGGTGGCCTTGGCAGTGCTGGGGGAATGGTAGGACTCAATTTTAGATTCTAGAGAGCTTTTCCAGCCTTAACAATTCAGTGGTTCTTTGATCTGGGACAGGCTTTGCAGAGGCCTGAGCTGCTGGCCTTGTAGTTCCTCATGGTTTGGGTGTGCTGGTGGCACACACATCTCCGTTTGAAACGTCTGTCAGAGACCCCAGGTTACACCAGAGATGGGGCTTCTGTGCCTCTTCTGGTTCAACACTTAGATGGGTGCTCTGTGCATCAGAGTTCTGTTTGCTTTGCTGGCTTTTTCCTTGGGATTTGAGGACATTCTCTGGCTTTACATCCATTCCCCACCAACACCAGCCAAGACGTTTCCTGTTCTCCTGTGTGATCTGTAGAGCTGCTGCTGTCAGGCTGTGTATTGATGGGGTGGCCTCAGTCATGGTTGGCACCTGAATGAATTACAGCAATACAAATAAATAAGAGAAGAAATAGTATTTGCAAGAGCAATGGGTTGAAGATCTAACATTTATGCAGCGCCATTCATCAGAAATGACACACAAATGCTCTGTAAACTCTCACATGCACATAAAACGCTGCTCCCAGGCTTCAGGATAGTGTCAGCTGTTTAATAACAAGGCTGCACTACGGTTCAGGACCCAAAATGCAAAATTACTTTGTCTACTTGTAGCTGCAGGGAAAATTTGGGTCCACAAATAGCATGAATCCTATCAGAAACTATTGGACTCCCCTATGAACATGATGTGGGCATTTTATTTATGTCTTTCAGTGGGTAAAACTGGCAGCTCTATGGCTTGTCTGAAGGTTGTTGCCTCTGCCAGCCAAGAGACTTGGGCTCTTTTGGGTTGTGGGGTGCATGATGCTCTAGAAAGTTATGGAATGGTTTGGGCTGGAAGAGACCTTGAAGCCCATCCAGGGACACCTTCCACTGTCCCAGGTTGCTCCATTCCCTGTCCAGCCTGGCCTTGGACACTGCCAGGGATCCAGGGGCAGCCACAGCTGCTCTGGGCACCCTGTGCCAGGGCCTGCCCACCCTCACAGACAGCAATTCCTTCCCAATATCCCATCCAGCCCTGCCCTCTGGCACTGGGAAGCCATTCCCTGTGTCCTGTCCCTCCATGCCTTGTCCCCAGTCCCTCTGCAGCTCTCCTGGAGCCCCTTTAGGCCCTGCCAGGGGCTCTGAGCTCTCCCTGGAGCCTTCTCTTGTGCAGCTGAACACCCCCAGCTGTCCCAGGCTGGCTGCAGAGCAGAGGGGCTCCAGCCCTGCAGCATCTCGGTGGCCTCCTCTGGACTGGCTGCAGCAGCTCCCTGTCCTACCTATGTTGGGGGCTCCAGAGCTGGGGGCAGCTCTGCAGGTGGGGTTTTAGCTGAGCTGAGTAGAAGGGGCAGAATCTTCTCCCTTGACCTGCCAGTCAAGTCCTATGTAGCTTTATGAGTTACTGATTTGCTGAGAAAAGTGGAGCCTCCCAGCTTCCTGTTGCTGCTTCTTGCAGATCTTGTGTCTGCTGGGTACAACATTTACCAGTGTGCAAGGTGGCCTTTGCCCTGTGGGAGCTCTCGGTCTCTGTTCCTGGTGACAGGAACCTTTCCACTGCTGTGCAGGCCCTCTTATTGCATCATGTTTAAGAACACACCTCAGAGGAGGAGGTGGGGAGGGAGGAGAAGAGTTTGCTTCTTGCCGCCCCCCCGTCCTTTTTTTTTTTTCATTTTAATAAATCCAACTTTTACATATTTGTTTGCTCCAGCTTTCTCCTTTCTCCAGGCTTTGTCTAGCGTGAGACCTGAAGATTTGCATGCTTGATCAAGTAACCAAATCAGCATTAGCAAGTGTAGGGACGTCAAGCTAACTGGCAGGAGATGAACTCCGTGACTTCCACGAAGATGAGCCCTTCCGTAGAGCCTGTTGTGCCTTGGCACAGGGGCACGAGTCAGAAGCCACTGGCAAGTTTGATGTATGGATCCCTTTGGGGCCTTTGTTTTTAGGTTGCCTTGCTCTGTGGTGAGTGCCCGATCAAAGTGAAGCCGAGAAAAGGGTGGGCAGGAGCATGGTGACCTCCTCCAGCTCAGCAGGGAGCTCGAGGCTGAAGTCCAGAAGATGTGAGAGAACATATTAGGGGTGTTCATTGTCGCTTTTGAGCATCTCGATTATGAATTAAACAGGGGAGAAGAGAAACGTGGTTGTTGGCACAACTGAGGTTGCTCAGTGGGGATTTGTGGGCAGCGCTGTTACTGGTCAGCCTGGCCTTTGTGAATTGTCCTTTTCTTTGGATGTTTCCACCTTAGAGTTTCTTCTTGGGTCTGGAATTCGTATTGTGGACCTTGATCTTCTCTCCAACCCAAAGGCACCAGGCATTGTGATTGTCTGGGCTGTCGTGTGCAGTGCCAGGAGCTGGGCATTGATGGTCTTTGTGGGGCTTTCCAGGTCAGGGTATTTATTCTGTGCTTCTGTGATGGGTGCAGAGCTGGTGCTGGCTGATGCCTGGGATTAATTAAATTAATGTCTGATATGTAGTTATTTGTTTTCCCCACGAAGAGATAAGCCCTTCTTGGTCGGCCTGGTCAGAAGCGCAGAGTTGCCATGTGAATTGTAAGCAGGACACCAGCAGCAGGGTTTCTTTTAACTGTTTCAAACTATTAGGCTGTAAAATGAGTCCTTTCATAACATGTAATTAATAAGGCGATGCATTCGTTTCCCATATTCAGGTTTTAAGGTTTAAGTGACCCGGGATAGACAGGCTTCACTAAACAAACATCAACATGTAAATTAATGGTATCAGGTTAGAAATGACCCATTTTAGTTCCTTTTCAAAATACAAAAAAGAGAGTGTTCACTTAATTTTTTGTGATGCTGATGCAACTTGGGGATCCCATTTAAGCAGATTTGTCTGTACAGGTACATACAGACTCCAGAAGCATGGCCTGTGTTAAGTTTTGATGCCTTTTTTAATGTCTTCTACAGAATGGTTTGGGTTGGAAGGGTTCTTAAAGCTCATCCAGGACACCTTCCAATATCCCAGCTTGCTCCAAGCCTTGTCCAGCCTGTCCTTGGAAACTTCCAGGGATGGGGCAGCTGTAGCTGCTCTGGGAAACCTGTACCAGGGCCTGACCACCCTCACAGGGAAGGATTTCTTTGTAACATCTAATCTAAATTTACCTTCTGAGTTTAAAATGGTTCTCCCTTGTCCTATCACTACATGCCCATGTAAAAAGTCCCTTTCTATCTTTTTTATAAGCTCCCTTTAAATACTGAAAGGAACATATCTGTGGGCCTTCAGGAGGAACAGAGAAGCAGATCATTCTACCTCCTCTAAAATAATCTAAAAATGGGGTGCTGTGTGTAGCACAGCTGAAAGTTGTGATTTTTTTTGGGTCACCTCGATTGGGAGCCTGGTGTGCCTGAAAATTATAAAATAAAAAGTGCTCCAAATTTTCCACAACTGCAAATCCCCCATGTTATTTTCATATGTTGCAACAATTTGTACTTTAAAGGCACCATTTTAGTAAAGCTTAATATTGCTTCTCCTGTGTTTTAGACTTGCATAGTTGTGCAAGAGATAATTGCCTGTTTGGTAGACAAAAAGCTAATTTTGCCTCAGGCCCTGTACTTTTTCTTAACAAAGTTGGTCCTTACTGGGAAGCAGCTTGCAAGTGTCGAGTGTGTGGATGAGTCTGGAGGGGCACAAATGGGTGGATGATGTGCAGGTGTGGTTTACAAAAAAAAGCCCAAAAAACAACCCAACCCACAAACCATTTTTCTGCCATGCTGAATACTGCCGAACACCTTTTCCTCACACCCTCTGCCTCATCTGGTGCTCCACCGTGAGCTCCTGGGGGTGGCAACATCTTTGGGAGTTTTGGCAGCCGCCCTGGTGGGTTTGGCATGGGGTGTGCACCCTTGGTAGATGGGCAGTTGCGTTTCTCTTTTGCTCTTACGCTGTTTTTATTGGTATTAGGGGGTGTTTTTATGTGGTTTCCAATATGCAAATGCTCAGACAGTGCGCCCTGAGGCTGGCGGCTCCTTTCAGTGCTTCCCTGGGGCTCCCCACCCTGTGCTGGCCCTAGGGCTGGTGGTGCCTGTGGTGGCTGGGCTGACTAAGGAGTGTCTGGTGACTCATGTCCTGGGGACACCCAGGTGATTGAGGTGACCCAGAGGGGTAAATCTTCCTTCTGTTTGCGGTGCTTCATGCTCGGGGTTGTCCTCTTCTGCTCCTCCATCTTAAGTGTCTTCATCACTTTGACCTTGTGCTGTGGGTCTTCCTCAGAGTCCATCGCCAGCATGATCCCTTCCCCACCTTCCCATGGGTTCTCCTTCTCCCTCCCCAGAGGCAGGGCTCACTGTCCAGCCCTGTCCAGGTCAGGTCCTTCATCAGCTGAGCAAGAGGAGGCTGTGCTGCAGGCACGGCAGGTTGGCTGACCAGCCACGCCTATGGGTTGTCCATAGTAATTCATTAGGAATGTAAAGAGGGTCGTGTGTCTGTATGGAGCAGCTTTTCTCCGTGGACGAGGGACGGGTGCTGATGAGGAGTTTGTGATAGGTGGCTCTACTGCATGGTTGGGCTTGGGAAGGGGGCTGTGCTGGTGCTGCCACTGGACGCTGTTTTTTGGAGGGACAGCGGTCAGGTTTTGTTCTTCAGAGGTGGAGGTGCTCGAGATGAGTCTTCAGGGAGGGCGAAAGGAAAGGGGAATCTTCTCAGTCCAGACTGAGCACTGCAGAGCCCCATGAGGGAGGTTTGGAGCCCTCCTTTCTCGGGATTGGATCCATGTGGAAGTGGCAGATCTTCAGTCTTTACTTAGGGTTTACCTCATCAAGATGTACTCGGCAAGGTGACCTTGTGCCGGTGATGTCAGCTGAGACACCTGCACATTTCTGACCCTCTTCTACCCCCAGTTTTTGTTTGCAAAAGGGCTGTAGCTCACTGAGGGTCAGTCACACCTGACAAGGCACCAAAATCCCCAAGCCACGTACTTGCTCCCAGCCCATCCTTCTCTTTGCTGTTGGAGCTGGGGGCAGTGGTGGCATTGCACATTAACCCTACAAAAATGAATTTAATGGGAAAAAGCCAGACCATTTCCGTCATCCAACTCACTGTCCAGCTTTGCAAGGCCCACTGTCCTCCAGCTGGTATTAAACTAAAGATGGGGGTGAGGAGCTGGTTTCTTTTTTATTATTTTAACTTTAAAGTTTGGAAATCGTTATTTGAAAGAGGAATAAAAAGGGGAGCTCTGGGTTTTCCTTAAAGAGGAAAAAGCTCTGACATGCAGAAGAAATGAAACACGACCTGGATGTGTCTGCTGCAATTGATAATATGGGGGTTTTTTTTGTTGTTTACAGCTTCTATCACTGAGGGCCCCAGCCAGCTCGGGGGTGGACAGAGGGTTTTATAGCTGATGTAGTCAGAGAAGCCCTGGTATCTGTTGAGTGAGAGCTGGGCTGAAGGGATGCTGTGATGATTGGTACCAGCTGAAGGTGCTGAACCTCACGGGCAGGGACACCTTCCACTGTCCCAGCCTGCTCCAAGCCCCCTCCAACCTGGCCTTGGACACTGCCAGGGATCCAGGGGCAGCCACAGCTGCTCTGGGCACCCTGTGCCAGGGCCTCACAGGGAAGAATTTCTTCCTAGTATTGACCTTTCAAAGTGCTCAAGTGATGCAGGAGGAGAACTTGTGTCTGTGGAGAGTTGTTTAGTCGGGGTTCCTCTGGGGTTTTGTTTTTAGTGAGATACACCATCACTGTGGGTATGTACAATAGAGATTTTGGTTCCTTTCAGGGCAGGCTTCTTAATTTATACGAAAATGGCATTTGTGCCTTGCTCGTTTTCATTATGCTTGAAGTGAGGAGTGAGAGGTGGCCCAGATACAGAGAGAGTTTTGTCTGAGGATTAAAGTGTCAGTTCTGGTCCTTTTACAAGGGAGGATAATGGGTGAGATACCAAAACACCGGGGAAAAAGAGAGAGATTGAAGAAAACATGTGATATGGTGGGGTGGGGCTTCAGAGGGTGGTTGGCCATTTGGGAGATAGTTCACGAGCCGCGGGTGAAGGATCTGATCCGAGGACAAGCCTCAGTTGTGGGGAGGGAGGAGACAAGCCATTGGGGATGGGATTACCCCAGTGATGGACTCTGGTGGGGGAGCATGAGATGAGAGAGTGCGGGTTTGGAAAACACCCACTTTTTGAGCTTAACTTTGGAAAAACAAGGCCGAAAAGCTTTTAAGTCTTAATTTTTCCAGAGAGTGCAGCCAGGATGCTGCTGGAGTCACAGTCCTTTGGGAGGTGGGGATTGGGGGAGGCCACCAGTGTGGGCACCTTGGCTGGCGTGTGCTTGGTGTCACCTTGCACACAGGCAGGGCTGGGGGACACTGCCTGTCACCCCCTGCCCGTGGCATTTCCCTGGCAGTGGAGTGGGGTGTTCCTGCACCCGGGCTCTGCTGCCCAGCCAGACCCAGCAATGGGTGGCCTCGTGGCCGTGATTCCTAACTAAAAAGCAGGGAGAAACCTGAGGAGCATGAAAGTATAAGCCCAGCGCTAAAGCGAACCAGATGCTGCTCAGATCACGATGCCCCACGGTCCAGTGGAGCGAGGATGAGGAGGCAATCACCTGTAGCCTGCCTGGGGGTGGCAGAGAGGCGAGGGGAGGGAGAACACAAGGCAGAATAATCCCTTTTTGGTTTTCCTTTTTCCTCTGGAGCGTTTTGGTCTCGCCCCTGGACAAAAGCAGGATAGTGTGGTGTGTCATTTCCTCCCCGGCAGCCATTCAGCCTGGCACCGTGTGGGCTCTGCCACCCCCTCCCCTGCCCCAGGCACAGATTGCTCCTTGTTCCAGTTGTCTGTACCACCCAGGGCTTCCTTTCCAAGTTTTCTCGCACCCTTTTATAGCTGCGCAGAAGAAAGCTTTAAAGCTACACAAAGGAGGAACTGAGCAGGCAGGAGGGATATCTTTAATACCCAGGCGTGTCTCTCCACAGAGCCACAGTGGTGGAGAAAGGCTGGGTGAACTCTGGCCATGCCCTGCATGAAGAACAGGTTCAGCCCTTGTCTCATAGCCAGGAGGGCAGCTGGTCATGTGTGCTGTGTGTCCGTGAGTCTTCAAATGTGAAACCAGCTGTGTTTTCAGATCCCAGACCAGGCACAGCAACAGGCTGGGAGGACCAGGTCCTGAGTGGGATGCATCCGAGCTGGGGAGCATTGGATGCCCTTGCTGAAGACCTGGGTGGGTGCAGTGGCCCTGATGCCGTTGGTGAAAGCATCAACTACAGTTGTGTCTCGTACATTTTGGGGATGAGGGAGAAGACCAGCTTTCCTGGTCTGGGCACAGAATGAGCATTAAACTGTCCTGCTTTCTGCTTCTCTTGTTTCTCTTGATCAGCAGCTCATTTCACCAAGGACCCGTCCCAGAGGCAGGACCTTTTGCCCTCACCAGTTTGCTTAGGTGGCAATCAAACAAATGACCTGGAGGCAAGCAGCAATTCATTACAGCCCTCATTTAGCATGCAATAAAATGTGCTGTATACCTTGTTCTCTGATCAATAAGTTGTATATTATACGCGAGTCAATGTGTTTACATCACAGGGAGGCTTCTTGCTGCCTCCTTTCTGCTGGGCTCTCTTGGCCTGGGATGATGGATCGACGCTGGGATGATGGGGAGGGATATTGTTAAACAGTAATTGGTTACTGAATTATTTAGCTGCACAATCCCTGTAGCAGCAACACTGCCATTCAGCGCTTGACTTGCAAGTGTCTCAGCTGAGGAACAAATACAGGGCTGCAAACTCAATGGAGCCTGAGGCAGAATAATTCTGTAAGACTGTGCTTTAAAGAAGAGGTTTACAGTTATATTGACAATGATAGCGTTATGCAGTGGGAAGTGCATGCTAATCGTTTATGGGCTGCAGCCTTTTAATTTGTAAACTGAATTCTGCTGCTTTCGTAAGGAAAATGTGATGCTGATCCATTGCAGGTTCCCCAAATTAAAGGTGAGAATCTCCCTGCGCCTTCTGACCCCAGCAGTGTTTGCTGCAGGTGCAGCTGAGTTGTATCTCTTGGGCTCCTGGTCTGGGCCCCTACAAGAAATGGGCTAATTCACGAAGCAGCCTGACTTGGCAGGCAGCAAACCCAACCCAAAACAAATGTTACACTCCTCAAACCTTGTTTCAGTGGTGTGCATGTGGTTGGAGACCACCAGGCCATTCCACACCTGGTTCCAGGCCAGGCTCTCCTTGCACTAACCTGCAGCAGAACCTCACCACACACGATTCCCTCCTCAATTTTCAGGTTGGCAGTTGCTGAAAGTCCTTTACCTTTGAGGTGCACTGAGAAGACCTTTCAGCAGATTCTGCTCCAGTACAAAAGCTGCTCTTGATTTGTTTCCCTGCATGTTGCAGGCAGCAGAGCCAGGAAGGAGGCATTGCATGCTGGTACCTCTTCGTACCAGCTCCCCTGTGAGTGCAGCTCTTCACTTAGAGCTGTTCCAGTTCCTCCCCTGCCAGGCAGTTCCTTTTGTCCCTTTGGTGTCTTGTGTGTGTAGGAGTATGTAAGAACTATCTGGTGACTTTTCAGGGTTTGCTTTGAATCGGTCTGAGATCTGGTGGCTTAAACTAATTTCTTCCTTGTAGGTGCTGCCTGTGTTCTCAGTGTGGATGGCAAGACCCTGATTCGATGCTCTTCTCTTTTAACTAAAAGCCCAAAGCTTTTATTTTGCTCCTGTGGATGGATGACAAGCTGGGAGGGGTGGGGGGACAGAGGTGCTGGCTGTTTGTGGGGGATTATTCATAAACTGGTTGTCCCAGCAGTGCCTGGGGTTTGCCATGGGATGGGGTGTTCCCTCACCACTTCATTATTTGAGTTAATTTGGCACTAAGGAATAGGAGGTTCCCCTAATTCAGGAGTGAAGAATGTCATCCACGACACATGCCAGAGCAGCAGAGGGTCTCCACGAGCATCACCAGGGACCAGCAGCTAAAACTTTCCCACCCATCACATAGGCAAGGCCACTGGTTGATGCTCTGTTGACTTTCCCAATTTGGTTATTGCTATTAATTTTACTAACTTGCCCCAGTGCCTGGCAGATCCAGCACGGGGGCAGGGCTCTGCTTTGCTGCACAGGGCATAAATGTTCTGCTCAAAAGTCCCAAATGTCCCCATCCAGTCCCACAGCAGGAGGTTTGATGCTCACCAGTCCAGCTCAGCTTTGTTTTTCCTCCCCTTCTTGCAATTCTTGTAATGCCGCATAACCAAGAGCAGGATCCAACCCTGTGATTCAGACCTTCCCAGAGATACATCTTGGGTAAGATTAATCTCCCTAATGGAAGTTGGGCTGGTGACAGCTGTGACTTTCAAACCCTGGTCCCAAATAAACCAAGGAGATCTGGGAGGCTTGTAACTTTCAGAGCAAGTGAGGTATAAAGCTAAATAGTTATAATTATCTTCAAAGCATGAAACAGTCCAAGCAAAACCAGTTCAAGTAAAAAAAAAAAAAAAAGAAGAAAAAAAATTCCTCCCTAGACTTGTGTTAAAAATGAGTTGATTTTTGTGTCAAATTAGCTGTGCCTTTAATATAAAGAAGATATTTTTAAAATTCTGAATTGTAATGGGTAACTCATAATGAAGTTCTCCCTTGCCTTGGAGTAGTGTGGTTCTGTCACTGGAGGGAGCTGCCTGAAGCTGGTATGTTGGGAAACAGGGTTATTATTGTGTAAATCAGCGTGAGGTCACTTAATTAAACACAGCCAGGGCTTCGTGGGTCTCTGAAGACAGCAGTGGAGTGGTGGCTGAGGCAGAGGGGGTGGCAGGGCTGGTGCAGGGGATGGGGAGAGAGCCTTTGGCACGGACTCTGTAGACCTGTACATGACCTACCTCGTAGCTGATGGAATCAAGCACGGATGAATGGATGGAGAGCTTGGGATGACCATAGGGGAGCTTTAAACTTTGCCCACCTCCCTGTATGGGTTTTTTGGGGCGCTGCATGGACCCTGTGCATGCACCCCAAGCCTGGAGGATCTGGCTGGTGCTTTCCAGGCACCATCCAGCAGCTCTGGCTGTGCAGCCCCACTGTCTCCTTCCTGCACGGAAATGCCGGGTGAGTTTCTTCCGAAACAAACTCCACATTGGCAAGGCAGCCCCGTCTCTGTTCCATGCATCCTTGCTTTCAGCGTGGGGCTGGAGCTTGCATCCCGGGAAAATAATACATCTCCAGGAGGCCAAGACAAACAGTGTCTGCCTGCTTTTTTTACGACCTCTTGTTGCTCCTCCCAGCCATCGCCACTATTCCCTTAATAAGGGACTTTTTGATCTCCAGAGGGAACTTCCTCACTTCTCAGGGTTAAAACCAAGGTGGTTGGCGAAGGGAAGGCCTGGAGAAACAAGGGACTCCTGCTCTCTGCAGCCCTTTGCATGGCAATGTTGTGACTTAGAACCTCATTCTGGTTCAGAACTGGGGATGATGATCAGGTTTTTAACTGCCAGAGGGCAGGGTTAGATGGAATATTGGGAAGAAGTTCTTCCCTGTGAGGCCCTGGCACAGGGTGCCCAGAGCAGCTGTGGCTGCCCCTGGATCCTTGGCAGTGTCCAAGGCCAGGTTGGACAGGTCTTGGAGCAGGCTGGGATAGTGGAAGGTGTCCCTGTCCATGGTTGAGATGGTCTTTAAGGTCCCTTCCAACCCAAACCATTCTGTGGTCCTGTGGAAAAGACTGTTAGGTTTTAGTGGAAAATGCAAACAGTGCTTTCTGATGAGAGGTGAGATGCTCCAGGTGCCAGCCGTCTCTCCCAGGACTAACCCAGCAGCATGTCTCATCCTGGTGACTTCAAGCACAGACGATGGCCCCAAAACCCCCAGGGCTCTGTGAAAACCCTACCAGGAACATTGGGTAGATGCAAATGATTCAGCCCAAATCTTGGGACTGCAACATCAATATTCTACTTGAAGCCCCAACTCCTGGTATCAGATGCTGGCGTGGGCTGTCCACCTTGGTCAGTGGACTGAAGGGGAGAGCAGGATGCACTTCTATCTCATGGTTTGGAGTAGAAGCTCAGAATCTTGTCTGCCATTCAGACTTAGAGGCAAAGAAGTAATTTGTTTAAGCCATGGGAATTTTTTTCATTTGGAAACTGCCAGGGGGGTTTTGAACCTCCAGGGCTTGCAGTTCCAAGTGTGACAATTAAAAGTTTGGGGGTATTTAGTGAACTCTGCATAGCTGTTTTTCCTCTTTCATAGCTCCATCATACCTTCTAATTAATTCCCTTTAATTGCTTTTAATTTCCTTTCCTCCTTATTTCTCCTTCCGTATAACTAGTGCTGTCATCCTTTTAGTTTGCCTTTCATGTTGGAGACTCTCTATTTGATTTCGTTTCATCCACGTTGTGTCTTGCAGCTATTTCATTCCTGGAAAGCTCCAGCTCCAGAGATAAAATCTAAGTGGATTCAGAGAACCTGAAAGGATCTCATGCTTCATGGCTTTCCCTTCAGTAATATGGGAGATAAACAGGATGTAATAAAGGATCCATCCTCCTTGGAAAAGGGCCATTTCCCGTCACCTGTATTTTTGTGGTACCGTCATGCCAGGGATGCTCTTAGTCACTGGTGACAAGATAAAGAGCCTGCTGGTCCCTGGTGCTGGCGGGTGTCTGAGGCTGGAACGGGCCCCTGGGATGACACACTGTCTCGCTGCGTTTTGATTTACCACCGCTGCTCTGCCCAGCAGCATTCCCACTGCTGGGACAGCTAGCACATGGCCTGGCAGCCTGCTGGCAGCCCTGGTCCCTGCCTGGACGGAGGGGACACAGGGAGGGTGGCAGCGTGCTGGTTTTGGCCAGATAAGGTCAAATTATTAAAATCTTGACATTTAACTCCGAGTGCTTTTGGTTTTAATGTGCACCAAGGGCACTGTGTGTTTTGACTGAGGTACTTTCCAGCCCAGTCAAAAATAAAAAAATAAAAGCAAGCAAAACCTCTTTTGTACACTCAGAGGAGTCCTAAGGGGTTGGATGGATGGGTGACTATCAGCAGAGCTCCATGGAATTCGGTCAGTATTCACCATCTGAAGAGCTGGCTGAGGGGTGGGAATCTTAGATCAAAGTTTTCTGCACCTTCTTGAATGGGGATCAAATTGCTTTGTCTAATCTAGTGTTTTTTTCCTGCTGCTTCTCCATTCATAGTGGTATTTTAACATGGCCTGCCCTGATGTTTTTCACCCAAAAGAGCTAAGTGGGGGCTTCCTCTCTTTCTTTTCCTTGGAAAAAATGACCAGCAGCATCTAGTTCTGTCCGGAGTTGGCCCAGTTGCCTGCTTTATGTTGTAATGCTGGTAAAACCCTGGAGGAGTTAACACTGGGATCACGAGGAATGTGGCTGGAAGTCAGCTGGGGACTTTGGTGGTGAGGAAAGTTCCAGTGCTCTGTCTGGGGAGTAGAAGGTAGCATGGAGCAGCAAGGGCTGTCCCAGCTGCTGTGAGCTGGGGACACACACCTCTGCTAGGGTTGAGGCAGTTCTTTAGAGTCTGGCGAAGAAACTTTGGGCTAATGAGGCTGCTGGAAGGAAAGAAACAGCTGAATTTATGTGGAAATTGATAGCAGAGGAAGCTGTGGGAGGAATGTGATCCCAGGACTTTGAGGTGCCAAGAAGAGCAGTGCTAGAGACAAACACAACTTCTGCCACCAAAAAGACTGACTCACACTGCCTTGGAAGTTGGTTATGGATTATTATTATTATTGTTATTATTATTATTGTTATTATTATTCTACTGGCAGTGTGAATAGAAGTAGTAGCAATTTAGCCTTGGAGGGTCCCCAGGCAGCCCTCCCTGAGTCAGTAGTGTGTTCTTGTGAGTGTCTGTCATGGTGAGCTGGTGCAGCAGAAGGGGTGGGAGATGTTCAGGGCTGGTCAGGGAGCTGTAGGGTGTGGTTGTGCAGCTCCTAGCAGCCTGAAATCCACTTTTAGGGGGATGCAGGACGAATGAGGTCTTAGTGAAGTATCTCTCTTAGACAGGGGAGAAGTCCCACAGCTCTCTGCTCTGCCCAGGTGGGACCAAGCTATGGGCAGGAGCTGGTGGCCTCCAGGCTAGCCCTGGGGCTGTCCCTGAAGTCTGGGAGCCCAGGACCAAGGTGGCTCTGGGCCAGGCAGTCACCAAGATGCACTATTTTGCAATAAACTGATCTGAGCACTTGGTGCCTTTGCATTTGAGGGTGAATCATCCTGGTGAGAACTGAGAGTGAGCAATCTCTGGAGATGGCAGTGGGGCAGGTTGCTGGCAGCCCCAGGGTGGGTGGCACTTATGGGGGAGCCTCCTTGTCCCCATCCTGTCTGGGCACGTCCTTGTGGCTGAATCTGGGGCTGAGGGAGAGCAGCTGGCTGCGGACTTGACCCCTGGTCCCAAAAGCAGCGTGTTCCTCTCGGATCTTTGGTGGCATTAGGGAATCATAGAATAGTTGGGGTTGGAAGATCATCTACTCCAACCGCCTGCGTTGAGGAGGGATGTCTTAAAATAGACCAGGTTGCTCAGAGCCCCACGCAGCCTGACTGTGAACACTTCCAGGGATGGGGCAGCCACAACTTCTCTGGGCAACTGAGGCCTCACCACCCTCAGTGTAAAAATTCCATCCTTCTGGACAGAGGGGACTAAACCTACACAGCAGGTATAGCAAGAGGTAGTCTAAACCTACGTTCTCTAAATTTAATATCGTTACTGCAATAGGCCCTGCTAAAAGCTTTGTCCCCATCTTTCTTAGAAACCTTTTTTAGGCACTGGCAGGAGCCCTCAGGTCTCCCTGGAGCCTTCTCTTGTGCAGCTGAACACCCCCAGCTGTCCCAGGCTGGCTGCAGAGCAGAGGGGCTCCAGCCCTGGAGCATCTCCGTGGCTTCCTCCAGCAGGTCCGAGCTGCAGGAGTTGGAGATCCTTCTCCGAGATGTGATGGGGAGCTGCCTGTCTCCTCTTTGGCATAAAAAGCCACCGTAAGAAAGTCTTGGGGAGCCAGCCTTGGGCTACTGCCCCACCCTGGGAGCTTGGCAGACCCTGCATTCCCCCGAGTGAGACAGGATGCTTTATTTCCTCGGCAGCCGGGCTCTCGGCCGAGCATCCCTCGGCGCTGTGCTCCCGACTCTTCCCGCTCCCATCTTAATAACTGTAAAGATCGGGGTTGCCAAGGTCTTCCCGTTGCTATAGTGAGATTAGATAGGGCAGAGCGCTGCATTCCCTCTGCTGAGGGGAGAAATCACTCCCATCCCTTCGCTGGGCTTCACCAGCCAGGTTTTTTTTTCATCCACCAGCAGCTACTAATTGCACCTGAAAGACATGCCACGTATTTCACTGCAATTAATATTTCATAGCTTAAAAAATAAATTAAAAAAAAAAATTAATTATTGAGGCATTTTCTCCTGGAACCAACTTAAAGAGACTCTCCGGCTGAAACGAGTTTACAGCGCTAAACTGTGAAGTTAAAATATTTGTCTTCATAAACACGTCACTCGAGCCGTGCTATTCCTTGCAGGGTCATTAGCAAGAGGCACGTTAGTCCAATCAGGAGGTGCCTGGGAGACAGAGATTTGCCTTTTGCTTCTGGGCGGGGTTAGGAGATGATTTATTAAACGAATTTGAGAGCTGTGAGTCTGGCCAGACCTCTGAGTCAAACTGCTGTAGGGAAAAAAAAAATCCCACCAGCCAGAGCTTTTGCAGGCAGAAGATGGGGTGCAGTCATTTCGATGCGGTTGGTTGTTTGCCGATGTGGAGGTGTCCTCCCCAAAAACTCCCGAGGACGTACGGCAACTGATCCAGGGAGCCGTCATATTGCAGGAGGTAGTTTGCATTTTAATTTTCTTAGGTTTAATTTTCGTTTTCTCAGGTTTTATTTTCACTTTCTCAGTTTTTGTTTTAATTTCCTTGGTGCACCTGCAGGGCTTGGGTGGGTTTATGTAAGAATTCAGGTGAGATATCCCCGAGTGTGGGAGCGCACAGCTTGGGGCATGGCACGTTGTCGTGCCCCTCCACCTCCTCTTTTGGGTATAAAATGTTGGTTTTGAGGCCATAAAGTTTAACCCCTATAACCCAGTATCAGACTGGAGAGTTGTGTCTGTGATCTGCTCTGTGTGTGGGGAGGGGATGGAGGGTTTAGGTAATAGTGTGTTTTTTGGACTTGAGGTTGTATTTTATGCATTTTGAGTGCTGGCATGCTGGGACATGGAGTGAGGTGAATGGCACGGGCCTTTTGGAGGTGTTGCTGCGTGATGCACTTCCCAAAACTGGTATATTTTCTGAGGAGCCAGAGGTGTTTGTGTCTATAAAACCCTCTGCTCCTGAGAGTGTGAGGAACATGCAAGGGAAGAGCTTGTGGTGGCCCCATATCCTGGGAGAAGGTCCTTGGCTGGTGATGGTGGCAGAGCCTGGTGAAGGTTACTCAAACTGTAGATCTGTCACTGGGTTTTTCCCCTCTGAAATCCCCTTCTACTGCTTGGGTCCCCATCAATTATTTATACAACCCACACAGGCAATGCCACAGGGTCTGACCAAGAGCATTCCAGGGTCTTGCACCCCAGCCACCGGATGGGACTCACCCCTTGCTGCAGCTTGGGTAGGTGGGAGAGGGGCTGAAGAAGTGTGTGATACCTGCCAGGTGGCACAGCTTCAGAACAGAGAAAGGCAAAGAGCAAGAGATACTGCTGGTGGTGTGGGAAGGCTCTTGTTTCCCCTCCTCTGAGCAGAGAGGTGCAGCCTCAGCAAGGGCTGAGATACATCAGTCTTCCTCCCCAACAGCAAACCTCGACTTTGAGTGAAATTTTTTGAAAACTGATCTCCTGAGCAGCACTTAGAGCTGTCTGTGCAAAGAGGACTGTTGTTAGAGGTCCTGTGCTCTGTAGGAAACCAGTTCTTGCAGACATCTTCCAGTAGGTCCCAGTTTGTGCCATGTGCCCTCCTCTCTCCCCCTCGCTGTCTGCTGACCTTCCCCAGATGTGCTGAATCTCACAGCCCGAGGTATTTATCAGGTGGGCTTTCCCTTTGTTGGCAGATTTGCAGTAGCAAACACCACTTGATGTGACTGTCTGGTCTGCTCTGCTTCAGCAACCTCAAATCTTGATTCTTTCCTTGCTCCCACCACCCGTATTGGCTCAAGGTTGGATTGGGAAGCACCCAGTGCTCTCCAGGTGCTCTGTTTGCATGTTTTTTGGTAGCTCTGTTACGATTTCACCTGATCCTCTTCCAGCAGTGATGGCATGGGCTGTGCTCAGCACTGATCATTTGAAGGAGGTGTATTCAAAGGCTACACCCTGGTGGTAAATGCTGGGCTCTGTGCAGTTCAGTCAGGGCTGATACTTCTGTGATCGTGGAGAAGCCTCCTTCCAGAGAAACCCAGATCTTTTGGCTGCAGCAGGGCCTAACCACCATTTCTGGGGAGTTTTATTGGCTGCCCTTTTCCAGCAGAGGGTTCCTGCTGCTGGAGCTTGGGTTGCAGCTGCCACAACGAGCATCCTTGGTTCACAGGAACCTTTTGAAGGAGCTTCTGCCTCACCATGGTGTGGCCAAGTGTGACCTGGTTACTGGTGTCCCAGATAGGTGGACCTGGATGATTTCTGGTCTCAGTCCTGTGCATTTTTGATATAAAACAGAGGAGGGAGTCCCTGGTATGTGCTCCCAGTTTGGCTTCTGTGCCAGTGGAGTTGTGACTTTGCATGTGGAAGGGACCTGGTAGAACCTTGGCCCTGGATTGAAACCCACCCGTGGGTATCCAGGTGAGGAAGTCTCCTTCTGGAAAGCCACGTTGCCCTTGGTGGAGTGAATTCATTATAGTTTTAGGGCAAAGAGTGTTTTGGGATTATGTAAAACTTGCTGTAAGATGCTCTCAGTGGTTTCCAGGGATGTCTAAAACTTACTGGGATTTTTAGGGAAGGACCAAGAGTGCAGGAAGGGAGAGATCAGAGTGGCCTGGGGAAGAATACATGAGGGAAAATAAAGGGAAAAGCAGAATAAAAGCAGCTTCCCTTCATGTGGGGATAAGGAGGGGTCACAGGTGGGATGAGAGCTGGATCTTGATGTCTGAGGGTGTGTGCTGGAGGCTGGATAGCAGGAAGGTATCTGGGATGATGATGATGAGGTTGATAGTGGATTGGTAGGGGGAGTGGGAAGGAAAGTAGCAGCAAGAGGCTGCAAGGGAGCAGCTCCATAGAGTGCTGTGAAACCACCACAGACTTTTGAGTGTGGGGCGTGTCATATCTGGAAAAGTGAGTGGTGCTGATAAACTATTCAACTGGCTTTTTCCATACTCTCTGAGAGAGGGGTGTGTGTGACCAACATGCTCAGACCCTCATCCAGGCTGAGGAGCAGCAGATGCTGACAAGCAGGTAGGTACCAGCCACAGTGAAACCATCCGTGTGTGACTGCTGCGTGGGGAATATGGGGAAAAAACTGGGAGCAGAGAGGAGGTGGGGGGCCTTTGGGGTGTTACAGGGCACTTGGAGGTGCTCTGTGGGTTTTGGGGTGTCCAGTTCTCTGGCACTGTGGCCAGCGCTGCCAGCTGTGGTACTCATCTCCTGCTCCCCCCGCCGTGCCAGACGACATGCATTATGCATGGCCACTAAAACTCTCACCCTGTTGCTTCTGATTACAGGGAAATTATGGGTTACTGGGCCAGACTGTGCAGCCGGTGACGTCTGTGGGGCTTTGAAGCCCCGAGCAGAATTCGGTCAATGATGCATTGCTAAGTGCAGGTGCTCGGCAGCAGCCTGACCTCAGCCCTGGAGCTCTTCGTTATCCCAAGCCTGGATTTCACAGGGAGTTTGCAAGCCCTGAGACTTGCCTCAAATCGTTTGTTTTTTTGGGTTTTTTTTTTTTTTGTTTGTTTGTTTGTTTTTTGTTTTTTGTTTTTTTTCTTTTAAGTCCTGCAAAGCTTTGGCAAGGCATCTGTTCTGGGTGCTGCTTCCCGTGACTCAGAGGGTAAATAGCAGTTGCTGTGCTCACCTGGTTTTCTTGCTAAAAATGAACGGGGAGCAGTTCAGGGGCTTGTTTCCTGCTTGTTTCCTTCTATTTCAGGCGAGTTCATCTCTGATTATGGGCTGTCAAACCTCAGAAACTCCTAGCCGCCTGTCCGCTCTCTAGTTTTTTATTTCATTTTAAATGGAACAGAAAAGGAATGCAGCCCTCTTTCAATGGAAAGTCATGAATACTCCTAGGAGCCAGGTGGATTTTGCGGGTGTCCTGGTGTACAACAGATGAGGATGCATGCCTGGGTAGAGGTGCAAGCATGGGGAGCAGCCTAGTTTTTTGGCAGTGGACAGTAAGTACTGAGAAGCTTTATCATGAGCACATCAAAATATTTACATCCAGCTCCACAGATTTCCCTTGGGCCATTTGTTGTGTTGTGACATGTTACACTGGGAATGTCATGAAGAGGAGGGCTGTCTTTCTCTGCTACATTTAAGACCTACCAAACTGTAATCATGGCCATTATTTCAAGGCTGTTTCCCGTTTTGTGGTGCCCAAGTGGGAAGGCAGAAGGAATGAGCTGAGCAATGAAGGCGTTGGTGTGGATTTGCATCCTGGCAGGGCTGTGGTCGGTGTTGGAGGAGATGGGGAGGTGCTGGTGTGAGTCTGGGAGGAGATCGCTGCCCAGTCTGTGCTCTCACAATTGCAAAGGTGCACACAAGCACCACTGCATGCACTTTTTTAGTCGTGTTGGACCGCTGCCCCAGCACACAGACCATGATGTGTCCCTCTGCCACATGCTGGAGCTTGCTGAGATCCCCTTGGCTTGCAGGGGACTGGGGTAAGATGGAGCATCTCTGCCATGGGAAAAGGCTGGGAGAGCTGGGAGTGTTCAGCCTCTCTCCAGGGAGACCTTAAGAGGCCCTTCCAGTGCCTGAAGGGTCTGCATGAAAGATGGGGACGGAGTCCTTAGCAGGGCAGGTGCAGTAGGACAGGGGGGGTAACAGTTTTAAACTAGAAGAGGGTCTGTTGAAAGTAGACATAAAGGTGAAGGTTTTTACAATGAGGCTGGTGAAACACTGGCACAGGTTGCCCAGCGAGGTAATGCATGCTCCATCCCTGGAAGCATTCAAGGCCAGATTGAGTGGGGCTCTGAGCAACAAGATCTAGTTGAAGATGTCTCTGTTCATGACAGGGAGGTGAATTAGATGACCTTTAAATGCCACTTCCAACTCTAACTTGTCTCTGATTCCACCCGGATCCTGGCATCAGTCAGCTCTTACCTGCAGCTGGGAATGCTGCTGATCTCCACACTTGCTGCAGAACAGGTAACTACAGACAGGTCAGCTTGTGGGAGGAAGTAAGGTGAGGACAAGCAGCAAAAAGCTGATGTTGAGGGCTGTAATTCATCCCAGGAGGTGAACGTTCCCTGAGGGGACACTGGGGTGTTGCCCGCCTTTGGCCACTACCTGCCTGTGTGACCACAACAGGTCACTCCAGGTTTTGTGTTTCCACTGCCTTGCTTGTGGAGCTTCTCTCTGATTTTCCAGGGCAGGGATTGGTTTTGATGTTGCAAGTAAAGCAGTAGTAGCTGGCCTAGCATGATAATATGCCCTCTTGGCAAAATCTGTGGACATCTCTGTAGTATGGGCAGGGAATTGTAAGGATACAACATTCAGCCAGTGCCCAAAGCCAGTAGCTGTGGTTCTTCCGATGTCTCCATCCTTAAGGAGGTGGAAGATGTTAAGGTCTGCAGTGAAACGATCCTGACTTTCACTAACTATTTAGGCTTTTAGATAGTTGCCTCATAAAACTTGCAGAAAATACAAAATTCAAAACAACAAATCGCTTGGATTTCCCCCTTCTCCTCAAATACAAGGAGCCCCAAAGTTTTTTACTTTGATCCTTGAAAACTGTATAGAAGGCAGTGATGGATTGGCATGGGTGGGACAATGATCTGGAAGGAAAGAGGTAAAAAAAAGAGGAAGGAGTTTTTGGGCAGTGAAAAGGAGATGGGGAGCCTTAGACTGCTGGTCATCCAGTTAACTTAGCTGTAGCCAAGGAGTGTCCATCTCCATGGAAAGGGCGGTCAGTCATTGGAATAGGCTGCCCAGGGACGTTTGGAGTCCCCATCCCTGGAGGTGTCCAAGGAAGGCCTGGACATGGCACTCAGTGCTCTGGGCTGGTGACAAGGTGAGGGTCGGGCACAGCTTGGACTCCGTGGGCTTGGAGCTCTTTTCCAACCTGAATGATTCTGTGATTCTGTGATCCCACTGGGATGTGGCAGCATCGCTGTGTATGGGGTAGCTGGTGTGAGGTGGGAGTGGCTCCCAAAAGAGAGGACTTGGGGTATGGAATTGTCAGCCAAGGCAGGAGCTGAACGTTGTGCTGGGGTTGATTTTGGCTGATGAGCAAAGGGCAAGGCTTGAGGTCCAGCTGCTCGATGGGTGCGTTGGTGCTTCAGGATAGAGCAGGCTCGGGTTAATGCAAAGTAATTCACGTCTGGAAAGGAGAGTGCTTTTATTCTCCCTTTAAAAAAATCTTCTTCGGGTTCTTCACAATTAATTTCTGCTCAGGCTCCATGCATGACCTTGACCAAGCCACTCTAGGCTGAGATACATGAAATTGATTTTGGTGGGTACCTAAATAAGGGCTGGAATCTCTTGTTTACCTGGTCCTCAGCTGCGAAGCCCATGAGTTAATTCCGTGTGGGAGACTCAAGCACATAGGCTTGAGCATTCTTATATGCTAATTGAATTCCTGAGCTCTTTTTTCCAACTGGGGAAGCAGGGACAATACTTTTCTCCCAAGCTCTGGGAGGTTTATGAAGCACCTGGGAACATGGGGCTGCAACAGCATGGAGCTTTTCAGAAAAATAGAGGGGAACTGGCCAAGATTCTCCTTGTGATTGTGATTTGTAAAGCCAGCTGATGCCCGTGATCACAGGCTGCCGAGGGTGGATCTTTCAGGTCTCTGCTGCTCCAGCCCTTTGCTTGTCTGTGGGTGGAGGTGGCTGGAATTTCAGGCCACAAATCCCCAGGAGAGCATCTGAGCAAGTTTATTTTGCTGTAGTTTCTTGCTTCTAGTCAAGGGGCCTCCTCCCTTCCCCTTCAAACCCTTCCTTTGCTCTGCGTTTCCTCCTCTGAAATCCTGTTTCTTTCTTCCCGCCAGGATTCCCTCCCTACCAAGAAAATCCAAGCTGCTTATATTAATGTTTGAGATAGATACAACATATGACTGAGGGTCTGGGCACCTCCATTTCAAAATGCCTGCAGTGGCTCTTTGGCTTTTCCAAACAGGTACTGCCTGCAGACACTGGCCAGGAGGAGGCTGGCATCTTGGAGAAGGGTTTTTTGAAGGAGGTGGCTCTGTGCTGGGGTTCAGAGAGTGATTAAATGTGTGCTGGAGATTCCCTTCTGAGGGTTTTCCAAGCCCTTGTTCCCACCTCCACATACCCAGGGAACAGTCCGGAGGAGTACCAGCTCTTGGTTCTCCTCATTTTGCTCTCATTTAGAAAGGTGCAGCTCTGACCGCTGCCGCTGCTGAGAGCATTGCCCCTGCATGGTAATGGAGGAGTAGTCAGGGTTTTTAATCACTTATTCCAAGTGTAATTCCCAGGCTGTTCTGAGTCACGTCAGGAGCTGCAAAACAAGGCACCCCCGTCCCTCGCGCTGGCTGACGATGACATCGGTGAGGAAGAGCACTCCCAGCCCTGCTTGCCATGCCCTGGCTCTGCACACACAGCCTGGGAAAAATGAGGGCCCTGTCTGGTAGGCAAAAGGAATGCGAAGGGTGAAACGGGAGCCAGGGGGTGATTTGCCACGGTGGCAGTGTGTGGCTCTGAAGAGTTGTCTCAGGGTTGTGTTGCAGGTCTGTGGCGTGGTATAGAGCGCACACTGAAGCACCACAGGACACGTGGCAGCCAGAGGAGGTGGTGCATCTCAGGAGGAGGCTGTGGTTCAGGAGCTGCCTTCTGCTCCCTGCAACACAGGTTGCTGTTAGGCAGTGCAGAGAAGTGGCTGTCAGAGGAGGAGGAAGAGGGATGCAGTGGTGCCTCCCGACACTGCCTGGAGAAGTGGTAGATGCCCCATCCCTGAAAATATTCAAGATCAGTTCAGGCAGGACTCTGAGCTGCATGTAGTTGAAGATGTCCCTGCCCTTGGCAGGGATGTTGGACTAGATGACCTTTAAAGATCATTTCCAACTCAAAATTCTGTGATTCTGTGATTCCCAGGAGCTCTGTGTTTCCCATAAAGCTGATTTGGGTGAAAGCCAGAGAAACATCAAGCCAGGACTGTGTGTGCCCAGATATGCTCAGTGGGGAGAAGCAGTCTCCTAGGAGAAGAATGAGGTTTTTTTGGGAAGGAAACATCCCATCTCCCTCAACCCAGCAGTCTGGGAGAGATGGGGTTTAACAGCTCATTATTGCAGTTGCACTCAGGAGACAAGGCAGTTTTACTTTATTTTGATATTAAAGACATCCTTTAAAGAAGTGTCAGCCCATAGACTGTCACTTTTATAGTTAAAAAATTGTAGCTGCTTGCCTGGGGTGTATTTGAGAACAGCAAGGAAGAGACTGTATTAGATTAATAAGTGAGGGTTTAATTAATTTTCATTATTTGCATAATAGTGTCCTCTAATTAATAGGTAATGGGCAGCCTCTGAATTAATACACGAGTGGGGTCTCCGGTGATGCTGTCAGAGAAGGGTTTTATTGCTGGGAAGTGCAGTTTTGCTTAGTCCTTTTAGTAAATTTAGTAACTGTGAGAGCCAAAGGGTGTCTGTGACAGTGTGTGCTGTGCCTGGGGTGGCAGGGTCTTTTAGGGACAGCACACATCTTCCCTGAATGCATCAGACCTGGAATGCACCCAGGGTTTTGTTCAAGTCTGTAGCTGGCCTACTGTGGGCAGAGGCCAGACAAGAAGCTGTTCTTGTGTTCTATTCTGTCTTTAGTAGCTTGGAAAGTAGTTGCTTGTATCATGGCCATGGTTTTCCTCTCCTTTTTGTTCTTAAAAATCCCTTGTGCGGTCATTTTGGTGTCCCTTCTTCATCTGGTGGGTTTGTTTCTGCTGGTCTACAGGCACGTCAGTGGTTCCTGTCACATATACAGGGGATCTCTGCATCTCTATTTCTCCCTTCTTTTTTATGCTTTGATTGTGACAGTGTTTGTGGTAAGTGGAATGGGATGGCATGGAATGACTTAAGATACAGAGCTTGGTGTAAAGCAAAACCTGGTGTTAAATTTTGGGATGGAAAGGAGATAGAAGATGAGGGGCCAGCCCCTTCTCTGTAGGTGGGTCCTGGCAGTAGGTAGGACTCCAGGCTGAGAGAATGCACGATGCAATCAGCATCCTGAAGAGTTCACCATGTGAGAGGAGACAGGCAGAGGGATGCAGAGGTGGGAGAACACTGGGGAAGCAATGGGGCATAGATCCAGGATAACTATTTCTTTATTTTCCTATCAAACCACCCTAGACCTGTCCCACCTTAATTTTAAAGTATATTTTGCCCCTTGTCAGCCTAGTGATTAAAGCACTCTTCTCCACATCCTGATGTGCACTCAGACACTGGCATGGGCTGCCCAGAGCAGCTGTGCCTGCCCCATTCCTGGGAGCATCCCAGGCCAGGTTGGACAGGGCTTGGAGCACTCTGGGACAGTGGAAGGTGTCCCTGCCCATGGCGGGGGGTAGGATGGGATGAGCTTTAAGGTTCCCTCCAACCCGAAGCAGTCTGTGATGTTATTTCCTGCAGTGATAATCCTGCTGCCTTTAGAGAGATGGGTGTGGGCGTGCCTTTGGCTCTGTGTTGGAATTTGCACCTGCTTGTACCAGCAGGGAGCTGAGACCTTAGAGCTTATTTAGTTTTCTTTCAGTTAATCCACCCCCCATCCTCAAATGAAAGCTTCAGTTATGTACCCAGGGAGTTTTTCCTCTCGTTTTCCACTGAACTCTTGTGAGATGCCATGATCTTTGAGTGATGGTTATAGGCTCTGTCAGAGGAGAAGCATCATTCTGACAGACAGCAGGTATTTTGGAAATAAATGACAAAAAAACCAAAATACAAGACCAGACTGTAGAAGTAAAGAATGTGTATTTTTGTTGCTTCTGTGGTCGTGAACAATCTCTCCTCACCAAAGGCAGCTCTTCAAGAGAGGAAGCACAATTTGGCTAAAATTGCTTGAATGAGGTCATAAAATTATACTCCATGAATGGTCCCGTTATTCACAAAGCACAGTTGTTTGGATGGAAATTGCTGAAGACCTTTCACTGGTACTGTGGGGAAAAGAGAGATTTCGTGAGCCTCCCACGATTTAGCTGCTGAGGGGATTAATACTGAAGTAACAGCCAAATACCCTGTTAGAGACCACTTGTACTCTGCTGTACTCCAGGGGCTGTTGCTCCTTGGATGTGATCTTGAGCACAGCTCATCAGATACTGCTTGCGAGAAAGTACATTTGTATTGTACCTTAAATGTCAAAACATGTATCCAGGACCCCCTTTTCCAAAGCCTGGAGCTCTTCCTTGCCATTCCTCCTTCAGTAGAGTCACTGCTCATGCATGGGGTGTTTCTGGATGGGGGATTGGAGGGAGAAATCCCCTCGTGCAGTAGGATGCAGGGGATACTCCACTCACCTGGAATGACAGAGAACTTGTACGTGAGCAAAATAGTTGCCAAAATTATCTGCTGTGCCAATCAACAAGGCCAGGGCTTGTTCTTGAAGAGGAAAGTCAAGGAACCTTTGATGCATCTCGCCGTGAAGAGTGCATGTGTGTCAAGTCTTGGATGTGCCACCTCAGTGCACTGGTCCAATACTCACACACCTGGCGTGCTCCAGAGGATTTCCTTCGTGCACTTGGTTTTCAGCTGGAGGATTCGAGTTGATGAAAAGCCCAGATCTGACTTCATACCAACAGGTTTTTAGTTTGGGAGTCCAGAGAAAAGGTGCAGCCTCCTTAGGAATATTAAACTGCCAGAGGGCAGGTTCAGATTAGAAATTGGGAAGGAATTGCTGTCTGTGAGGGTGGGCAGGCCCTGGCACAGGGTGCCCAGAGCAGCTGTGGCTGCCCCTGGATCCCTGGCAGTGTCCAAGGCCAGGTTGGATGGGGCCTGGAGCAACCTGGGACAGTGGGAGGTGTCCCTGCCCATGGCAGGGGGTGGAATGGGATGAGCTTTAAGGTCCCTTCCAACACAAATCATTTTAGGATTCCCAGAAGCCCTGCATTTCTCATAAGATTGCTTTTTAATTTTTTTTGTAGTTCAGCAGATGAAGAGCCAACTTCATTTAATAAGGGATGTTGGCTGAGCTTCAGGGCATGGATTAAATACAGCAGTGTGTGGGGAATGGAGAAAAGGCTGAATGCGAAGAGGCTGGTTGTTCTGTCCCTAATCTCAAAAAAAGCAAGAGGTAAAGGGATCCAGAGAAAGGACAACAGGAGAGAAAAGCAAAATATAGATCTTTCTCTTTATTTTCTTTTCTTCTTTTTTTTTTTTTTTTGGTATTGCATTAGTTCTTTTTTCTGCAGGTGTCTTACAAAAGCAGTGTTTTGTCATCTTCTGTATTTCATACCTCCTGTGTCCGTGCCAGGATACCTGCTTTTATATGGTGGACAATGGAAGTGCAGCTGGCACTGAGCCGAAGCCTGAGCTGTTCTGCACCTCATGCGGATTTGAGTTCAAATAAATAGTTTGACTCACTCAAGGAGTGAATCAAAAGAAGGAACTCGAGCCTCTAGCCTACAGGCACCGTGCTGTGCAAGCAAGGTGTATAAACATGTAAGTTTTTCTTCAGTGTGCAGTTCAATATGAAGCTCGTGCTGGAGCAGAGTCGGTATTTCAGACCCACTGTAGTCCTGCTCAGGAGAGTGCAAGGATATTTTGGTTTAGACCTGGTGTTACAGACATCCAGGAGAGTGGAAGTTTGTTGTCTGTCCTTCTCTCAGATCTGTCTTTGGTGCTAAGTGCATGAGTATGAGTAAACTGCAGCGTTAAAAAGTAAAACCAGGGAAAACAGCCCCCTGGAGCCTCCACAGCAAGGTGGGGATAAGTTGCTGATCCTGTTCAGATTTTGTGCTGTTGGAAGGAGGTGGTACCTTGCTGGTGGTGGCTGGGGACAGGTTTTCCTGCCCTAGACTGGCTTTGGTCCCTCAGTCACACAGCAAGGTCACACCAGCATGGTGATGGATTTAAGCCTAATGGTACAAGTTTTCCCTTAGCCATTGTCTGTCCAAGCTGGATTGGAACCACTGAGCATGACGGGGAGAATGGTTTGAAACTAAAAGAGGAAAGATTTAGAATAGGTATTGGGAAGGAATTCTTGACTGTGAGGGTGGTGAGGGCATGGCACAGCGTGCCCAGAGCAGCTGTGGCTGCCCCATCCATGGAGGTGTCCAGGACCAGGCTGGATGAGGCTTGGAGCTACCTGACCTGGTGGGTATCACTCCTGTGGTGGCTGGGATTGGAAAAAAGTGATCTTTAAGGTCCCTTCCAACCTAAACCGTTCTGGGATCCTGTATGACATTTCTAGGAACACAGGTGTAGGATAGCTCCACCAGGTTGGACAGCCCAGGTTCCTGGTGAACCTTGCAGCTGCTCTGGGGTCTCTTCTGAGTCCCACTAGTAGCCTCTTGGAAAGCCAGAAGGGATGTGACCACTCTGGTGTCCCCAGAAGTCTTCAGCAAGACCTCAGGCTGATGGATGTGCTTATCTCCATGAGTATTACTCATCTGAGGAGGGGCTGTGAGACGATACCCTTGGTTGTCATTGCTGGCTGGTTTTGTCATGCCTCCAAAGCCCTGCAAATCACTCACGACGTGGCATGGTCGTCTGTGTATGAGAGGTGAGATCTACTCAGAAATTGTTTTTATTACGTGTTGGTGATAGCAGATAAATAATGTTCCCTCTGGCTAGTACACGGGGAGATGGTTTTCTCCTGTGTCTTCACATCAGGTGATTAATAACAAGCATTAATCCCCATGAATGACAGCAGTATGTGAGGAGCAAAACACATGTTAGAATAATTTGAGGGGCTGTTGTTGGGTCATAGGCTAACTCATTCTCTTCATATATAATATTTTCATAAGGTGTAAATATTTCTAGGCTTGAGATGTTGGCTGGAGATCAAGTTTTGGGTATCAGCATCACTGTCTGGACCAAAACTGACCTGAACTTCCAGTGTAAGTTAATTAAAGTAGATTTAGATTGGATATTAGGAAGGCATTTCGTAGTGTGAGGGTGGTGAGGCCCTGGCACAGGGTGCTCAGCGAAGCTGTGGCTGCCCCTGGATCCCTGGCAGTGTCCAAGGCCGGGTTGGATGGGGCTTGGAGCCCTGGGATAGTGGGAGGTGTCCCTGCCCATGGCAGGGGGTGGAATGGGATGAGCTTTAAGGTCTCTTCCAGTCCAAAGCACTCTGTGATTCTGTGAATTCAAAAGTTGAATTTTGGAAAGCCTGTACTATTCATGAGCTTAAATTGAATTTGGCAACTGGATATGTTGAAAATCCCCAGGGGGAGCTAATTTATTTTTAATGTCCAGGCATTTCAAGTGAAATGTCAGAATGAAATGTGTCATTTTGGAAATGCCAAAACATTTTCTTTTTGACAGCTTCTCAATGAAGCTTTTCAACTTTTTGTTTGGGAATTACAGTTAACAGCTAGAAGGAGGGGAGATTAAACAAGTCTTGGTAGTAGTGGACTAAGACATTTAGTTTTGATTCAAATAAAATGTGGAGGGGGTAAGCTTTTCTTTTTTTCCTGTGTCACTTCCCCCCCAGATCTGTTTCTCATTGACTCAAGCCATTTTCCTCCTACTTTTAATACAAGTAAGAGATGTCATTGGATTAAAAAAAAAAAAGATTATTCACCTCTTCCAGCTCCTGGAATGCCCTGGTTTGGAATCTGTGAAAACGACTGATGGAAAACCCGTGCGGGAATATGTGGAACAGCCCATTGCATCTGGTGATCCTAAATTCAGGATTTCATGGCAGGGCTGTAGGGCTGCCCATGGTGCCCAGTGCAGCATCCCAGCCCTCACTGGCCATCTTGGGCTCCACAGTAAAGCAAGTGAGGCCCTGATGAATCCACTGGCAGGAGTTACTGAGGCATCATTCTGGGGCTGGAGGAGGCGATGAGGCGCCTTGGGGAGTTGGCACCACGGATTAGGGAGCATTGTCCTGACTGAGCCCACCAGGCACAGCACAGTGGGGGATTCCCCGTCCCTGGAAGTGTCCAAGGCCAGGCTGGACAGGGCTTGGAACAGCCTGGTCTAGTGGAAGGTGTCCCTGCCCGTGGCAGGGGTTGGAACTGGGTGGTCCCTTCCGACCCAAACTGTTCTATGATTTTACAATCCTGAGCTGCTGTGCTGCCCATTCTCTCTCAGCACCATCTTCCCACCCGCCTAAAAGCAAACTCTTGATTTTTTCAGGTCAATGCCCCTTTTTTTTTTTTGGAGGGTAAGCTCAACAGACAGCTCGGTGATGCACGATGTTTTCGTTTGTAGGGCTCGTTACTACACGTCTGGCAGTGGAGTGACATCATTCTCACGCTGGGGTCTGCAGTGAGCCATTGATCTTGATGTACCCTCTTTGCAGGCAGCAGTGTGTGTTCTTTCCTTAGCATTTTGGGCAGGAGATGCATCATGCTGCCTGCTGGAGCCCAAGGAGGAGCATCATCAAAATGAGGGATGCCAGAGGCTTAATTGGTCTTTGAGGATCAGCCCCCAGCTCGTTTCTGTCTTCAGCTCGTTTCCACTGTAGTCGTTCCCCTGGGTCTGAAGAATTGGTAAGAAGAAAGAGTTTTCCACCGGAGTGAGTCTCATCTAATTTTGTTCTGTGTTCTGGAGGAAACTGTGCGATATTCAATAGGCAGGAAACAGATGAAATTGAAGAAAAAAAAGAAATCACAGGGTTGTCCAGTTTTTTCAGAAACTCTGAAAAAGCTCCTGATTTTTCAAACCAGAGCATGCAATCCTTTGCACCTTCCTCCCCTATTTGAACCATCCCCTGGCAGTCTGGGGGGCTGTAATTCTCTGCTGCGTTATCATTTGCTCCCACGAGGCAGAGAGCAGCCTGCTCCTGCCAAAACACTGGCAGGCTTTTTGCAAGGGCAACACCACCAAACAGAGGAGCTGAGGACACTGGAGGTCAGGGCTGGACGTGTTGATTTCCTTTACCCTAATTAGCAGGCTAAGCTTCCAAATGCAGCCCAAAAGCAAGTGTGTGGTGGTGGGGGAGGCGGATGGAGTTGGGATGCGCAGAGGGGTGAGTGATCCCTCGGGAATTGCTGGAGAATTCCCGTGCCCACTTGCGACTGGGAGCTGTCAACGCCATGGCGGGCGAGACGGAGGTCGCAAACCTCTGGAGGAACGTTTTGCACAGTGTGGATCCAGTAGCTGTCATCCACATCCGAGGTTGGGGAAGAGCTGTGTGCAGGGGGATGGCAGCAGCCCTGTAGCTTTTGTTTCTTTAATTGCTAACAGCAAGGCAGTGCTGTTCTCTGGAGGAGAGGGGAGATGCTTGGGTTTATATTTGCTCTTCTCCCGTTACTTTTACCTGGCTTGCTTCAATCTCTGCTGCTGAGCTCTGGAGGATTTTCACACTGATAAAATAGACTTAGCCAGCACCAAAGCAAGGATTTTTTTAAAAGCTTATTTAACTGTGAGACAGCAATAGGGAAATGTCACCAAACATTTGCTTGGTTCTGCCATCAGGTTGGTGTAGCAGGGCTTTCAGATGGTTCCCCATATGTGGGGAAAACACATTTTCTGTTACTCATACTGCAAACAGCTGTGTCTGGAAAAGGCAACCTGCAGCTCTATATGCTACAGGGTGCAAGGCAAAATTAATTTTCTGTGGAAGTGGCAAACTTTGGATGGGGTCTAGAAGTGATTTGGGTAGCTGATGATGTAAAAGTATTCCTGCTCTGCGTGGTGACTGTTCTTTTGCTTTAGCTGCTATGGCCCTAATCCTAAAACAAGGCTGAATTATCACCTTTGGGCTATTTTGGGCAGGTCTCTGCTGCACCAGGGTTTGGAAGTGATTGTTGGTGATGTCTCACTTTGCACAGTGGGGAGAGATATCATAGAACCCTAGAATGATTGAGATTGGAAGGAATCAAAAGATCAACTTAAAGCTCATCTTGTCCCATCTCCTGCCATGGGCAGGGACACCTTCCACTGTCCCAGGCTGCTCCATTCCCTGTCCAGCCTGGCCTTGGACACTGCCAGGGATCCAGGGGCAGCCACAGCTGCTCTGGGCACCCTGTGCCAGGGCCTGCCCACCCTCACAGACAGCAATTCCTTCCCAATATCCCATCCAGCCCTGCCCTCTGGCACTGGGAAGCCATTCCCTGTGTCCTGTCCCTCCATGCCTTGTCCCCAGTCCCTCTGCAGCTCTCCTGGAGCCCCTTTAGGCCCTGCCAGGGGCTCTGAGCTCTCCCTGGAGCCTTCTCTTGTGCAGCTGAACACCCCCAGCTGTCCCAGGCTGGCTGCAGAGCAGAGGGGCTCCAGCCCTGGAGCATCTTGGTGGCCTCCTCTGGACTCATTCCCGCAGGTCCATATCTTTTCAGTGCTAAGGACCCCTGAGCTGCATGCAGGACTCCAGATGGGGTCATACCAGAGCAGAGGGACAGAGTCCTCTCCCTTTACCTGCTGGCAATATCTCCCCAAATATCATCTGGCTGTCGTGGGTTGACTCTGGCTGGATTCCAGGCAGCCACCAAAGCAGCTCTCTCACTCCTCTTCACAGCTGGACAGGGGAGAGAAAATGTAGCAGAATGGTCGTGAGTTGAGATGAGGACCGTGAGAGATCCCTCACCAAATACCATCGTGGGAAAAACAGATTCAGCTTGGGGATATTATTTTAATTTATTAACAACAAAATCAGAACAGGATAATGAGAAGTAAAAACAGACCTTGAAACACTTTACCTCCACCCCTCCTTTCCCAGCTCTCTCTCCTCTCCCAGTGGCACAAGGAGACAGGGAAGGAGGGTTATGATGTGTTCATCACACCATGGTCCTGACACTGCTCAGGGAGAGGAGTTGGAGTCCTTCCCGTGCCACAGCATGTGCTCCCCTCTCCACGGGCTTCCCTCTGGGTCACAGTCTCCTCTCAGGCATCCCCCTGCTCTGGCATGGGCTCCTCCAGGGGCTGCAGGTGCATCTCTGCATCCTGGTGCCCTCCATGGCCTCAGGGGCACAGCTGCCTCACCATGGGCTGCACCAGGGGCTGCAGGGGAATCTCAGCTCTAGCACCTGGAGCAGCTCCTGCCTCTCCTGGCCTGACCTTGGTGTCTGCAGAGTTGTTCCTCTCACATGTTCTCACCCCTCTCTCTCTCTGGCCACAATTACAACGGGGCAACAACTTTATTTTCTTCTTCAATCTGTTATCCCAGAGACATCACCATCATTCCTGATGGGTTTGGCCTTGGGGTCTGTCCTGGAGCTGGCTGGCATTGGCTCTGCTGGACATGGGGGAAGCTCCTGGCAGCTTCTCACAGAAGCCACCCCTGCAACTACCAAAACCTGGCCGCGCAAACCCAGTACATCTGAGTAAGAGCATTTTCCACCCACACACCCACAGATGGGTGTGAAGCCCTCATGGACACTGGGGTCTCCCATCCATCAGCTTGTGCACCAAGTTGATGTCTTGAGGCTTGCTCTTCCAACCTGTGCTGTAGTTATCCTTCTCCAAACCCAGCAGGATCTGCGCCAAAGGTGCACATGCTTGTCTGGCTGAAGAAAAAAATAAAAAACAACCCACCCCTGAGTCTATTTAGGGTGCCTGTGATTTATTTTTTTCTTTATAAAGTGCAAATGGGGAGTGCCTGCGTGGCAATACAAAGCAGGGAGAGAAATGCTGCTAAGTGCTGATTACTTCTTCATGTGGGCACAGCAAGGGTTCACTCAGAGGTCTGGGGAGAATGGTGTTTTTGTGATTCTGTAAATGGCTGCACTCAAAGGTGGTAATTTGAATTTCTCTAGTCCCTAATATATATATTATATATATATTTTATATATATATATATAAAATAGCCTGGGTAGAGCCAGTAGTGAGGCTTTGGCTCATCCACCCCCCATCCCTTGTTAGCAGTATGCTTACGTTATCTTTTGAGATGAAAGGTGCCCCAGAAATGTAAACCACCAATGGAACTGTGCTCCTTTTAATGTAAAATACTACTAATAAATACTGTCCTGCTGTTCCCCTCATCCCTTGCCGTCACAAAGCACTCCATAAATTGCACTCCAGCCGCTTGCATTCCAGCTGTTGCGCGTACCCAGACACAGCCGTGCGTGGGAATAAAAGAAATACTACCTTTGGGGTCACTGCTGATGTTACCCACAGGTTAATGCCAGTGGTTTGTATTTCCCTTCCCTCCCCCTTAATCCAGTCTCTGATCCATGTTGATCTGGAGGCTGAGTTCAGCCTGCAGCAGTTTATGCCTTTATCTCAGTTGAGTCCTAGTACCAGCTGGCACAGTGGCTGTCTCGCACCCCTGTGGCCTGGGAAGAGTCGGTGACCTGGTCACTCTGCTCACCAGGCAGTGGAACGAGGCTCAGTGAAATCCTGGCTGTTCACCTGTCCTAGAAATGGGACAGGGTTGTGTTTTTGATGGCCTCGCTTTGCTGCCTTTTCCCATGGATTTAAAACTGCTGCCTGGCACAATGCGGTGCTCAGGTTTCCCTTTGGCAAGCACTGCTCCTCTCCTCCTAGGCTTGGGTCTTTGCTCATGGAGGAGAGTCTCAGCCATCCCTAAATCATGTTTCCCTTCTGTCAGCCGCACCTCCTTCCCATCCAGCATCCACTCAGAGGGTGAGTGTTTTGGAAGGAGGGACGAGTGTGCCTGAGCTCTGCAATGTCTCCATAGGGAGCTCCTGGCTCCTCAGAACATCCTCCAGCTCCCTAATTGTCCTTCCTTCCTCATCCTCATGCTTTTGGCCCAGGAGAGAACATCAGCCAGTAAGTCAGATGCTGTCCTGGCCCATGCACAACAGTTGAAATTCCCCAACTGAAATTTATTTTTAAATTTCATTAGACATCCAGAACTCTTTCCTAGCACTGAACCATCTATATTTTGGAATCATAAAATGGTTTGGTTTGTGAAGGCCATCTAGTCTGCTTGAAATGGGCAGGGACATCTTCTATTAGACCCCCCATCAGAGCCCCGTCCCACCAGTCCTTGAATGTTTCCAGGGATGGGGTTTGTTTTTTGTGTCCCAAAACTGGAAGGCTAAAGATTTTGTTGGTGCTCAGCTGCAAACTGTCCTCCACACCCGTTTGCTGGGGCTCAGGCATATCCAAATTATCCAAGTTCAGACTGGGCTCCCATGATCTGGCCGCAGCCTGGGGGACGATAACCTCCATCACAAAGGTCCAATCCAGAGCCTGGGTTATTTTAAAGCAGGTAAGTGGAGGAGCCCACTGAGATAAATGATCAGGTAATCACACAGGTCCAAACTGTGAAACCACCTTATGTCATCAAAGCAATTTGAAAATCAATTTGATGTCTGGCAGGGAGGCAGACACGTCGGGTCCCTTCGGCGTTCATTAGCATTCAGGTGGCAGCACTCTGCCAAAGCTGCTTTTTCTGGGAAAGCTATTGAAAAAAAAATTAAAGGAGGAGGGAAAAATTAAAATTAGGCATTAACCATAATTTCTTCTCATTAAAGGTAACAACAGGTCCTGCACCAGTCTGGAATGGGGCTGGTTGATGGGTTTTCAAGATGGGGGAACAGAGTGCACACCACAGAAGTGAAGTGATGATCAAATAAGAAAGCAAATGAGGCTCCCCCCTCATTTTTAACAAAGGCAGGAGCAGCGTCGGTGGCAGAGTGGTTTAACTGAGCAGTTAGAAAATTGGAGGTCAAAGCCTGACATGGCTATTGATGAATTGAGGGTGTTGGAAGAAGAGTAGCAGACATCACGAGTGGGCTGTAGGGACTGAAACATGAAGCAAGATTAAAAGGAGTTAAGTACCTGGACGTGGTGTGACTGTGCAGCAGTGAGGTGAACCATAATTACAGTCACCACATGCTGCAGACTGGAGAGAGACCAAGGGAGAGAGGATCAGAATGGGGTAGGGCAGAGCAAGGGGGGGAAGATTCAGGCTGTTTGTTCCAGATGTGTTTGGGCTGGTTGTGTGGTGCAACACCTGCTGGTCACCTCTTTTTTGCCATCTCCTCCTGAGTTACTCTGTTTCATACCCTGATGTTTCCCATACAGCCACAGGTCATTAATGAAGGGCTGGCTGAGCGTGAGACTAAGGCAACTTCCCTGTAAAGCATCCTCATGTAAAGCATCCTCATCCTTCAGTGATTGAAGGAGCAAATCCTTTGAAGCTCTGGCCTGGTGGTTCATACTATGTGGGGCATACTGGGCAGGGTGTTGGGGTGGAGCTGGCTCAGGGCTGGTAGCAGCTCTCAGGAGGGGTTTTCCTGCCTAGTGTTGTCAGGTGTCAGGCTCCCATTGCAGCTTTTCTTGCAGTGGTATCACTTAGTTGCTCTCACTTGATGAGGTCTCTTGTTTTCATGAAGACTTTATGAGCTTCATATATTCCCATCATCATGCCTCCCTTTGAAACTAGAGTGGAGATGATGCCCTGGGCAGGTGATGTACTGAAAATTGTAGATGCAGAGACTTGCATGTATTTTTTTTATTAAGCTTTCTGGTTTACAAAGCCAAGCTCTAAATGAATCCCTAACGACTGTGACTGCAAAATTATCTCCATGAATCCAAGCGTAGCAGCACCTCCCTGAGTCTGCAGGTAGCCTGAGACAGTAAAATAATGGGTGAACAGTTCTGCCTCTTACCAGCTGCTTCAGGGAGTTCAGCTTGGTGACTTTGCCTTGATTTTCCCTGATAACATTTTCCCTGATGATTATTTTGGTGTTTTAAGTGACAAAGGGAATGGACTAAGTGGGTGGCATGGGGGTTGTAAACATGTGATCTTTAAGGTTCCTTCCAACCCAGACAAGTCAGTGATTCTGTGGTTCTAAATCTCCCAAAGCCTGTTAGCACCATACTTTTCCATGTTTGTGCTGATTGCATGATCAATTGATTGAATCCTTCTTTGCATGTAACATTTTTCATCCTGGCTTCTAAAGGAAACAGGTCTGAGGCCTGGCTCTTTCTCTGTCCCATCAGTAATTCTTGAACCATGCAGTGGGTGAGGGTCAGATTTGTTGGAGGACTAGGAATAATTTGAAATGCCTAGATTTCTTCGGAATAAATGTCTTGCCAGGGACCCTAATGACCTGAGTGAGGAAACATCTGCAGTGATATGAGACACAGCAGTGATGGTAGAGCCTTGCCATGTGGTTGCCACCCAACTGCAGATGGGTGGATGCTTTTAAACAAATTAATCCTGAGGGTGCCTGCAATCTCTGTGCAGCCAGACTCTCCTGGGATAAATCCTGGCCCTAATTCCGAGCTGTCTGGCATCTCATGTAGTCATCCAGCCTCTGCAGAGCAGGGACAGGGAGCAGCCTCACTGGTGTTTGACTGTGAGGCACTGAGGGACTGGACCTTTTGCATGTGTCTGAGCCGGGCAGACACGAGTCTTGAATCAAATTAAAAAACACAGCAAGTTGTGAGTTCGTTAGACATGACTAAGGGCTGCTCGGGTTAATGGAAAAGTTGAGCAGAGCTTAATTATTCCAGCATAAAGAGCACATGGAGGAGCCATGGAGGCAGTCAGGGGGATGTGTATAAGGTGTCACTTGTAGGGTGGGAGGGAGTAGATAAGCCAGCATCACTTTAGGAAAAATATAAAACTAAGACTCAGAAGCTTTTATTTTGAGGGCTGTTGGTGCCAGAGCAGCTGCAGCAGGGAGCTGGCCTGGAGTGCTGTGGTTCAGCTGTGGTTCAGAATTTTTTTTTTTTTTTTTTTTTTTTTAACGCATTTGCTTTATATGGGGGGATTTTGTGCCAAATGAGATACCATATGCTGGTGGCAATCTTGCTGTGTGCCATGTGGCTGTCTCCCACAGCTGGCATGGAGCCCATCTGTAAGTGCTGATGGGTGGGAGGTTGTTTGTGTGCCTGCAGACCCCTGTCAGCTGCTGGACACACGGACTGAGCCACAGGTCCCCAGGGCTGCCATGGAAGTTGGGCAGTGACAGAGAGAGGGTCAAGAACTTACTCCCTGCAGTGGTTTCCCAATGTCTTCTCCAGCCATCCTAGAATCCTACAATGGTTTATGTTGGAAGGGATCTTAAGGATCACCTAGTTCCATGCCCCTGCCATGGGCAGGGACACCTTCCACTAGACCAGGTTGCAGTGCCAGAGCTCAAGGGTGGAAGGTGAGGGGTGGGCAGCCTTCAGATCTCTTAACAAAACCTCTTCCCTCCTCCCCCGCCACTCCATCCCATGACAAGATGTGTTTGTGCCTCCCAAATTTCCATTCCTTAGACCCCTTGTCTCCGCGACCAGCCTCACCTCTTTGCTTGCACATCACTTGCACATCACTTGCACATCACTTGCTGATTGGTTTTGTAGCTATTTGGGAAGGTGGGAGAAGAGGCAAAGAAGAGAGGAAGGGTTGGGAAAGGCATCACAGTTGTTGGAGTGAGTGGTCAGATCCCTGCTTGCCCCAAGGGAAGACAGGGACACCAGGCTGAGCGTGGGGAGCCCCAGCCAGCATCCACATCCCTCCATCACAGCTGTGAGGAGTCAAGGAGAGTTTAGCAAGTGATATATCAGCACAGAAAAACATACTTGATGCAGAAACATCATGAGGTGAAATGAAAATTTTATACGTCTGCTTTTTCTTTCTCCCTCTTTTACGCCTCAGTAGCACACACTGAAGTTGTCTGGGTGGATCTGACCTCAGCACTTGGGTCATTTTATGACTGTTCTTGCTGTTTTCATGGGAGTCGAGTGATTTATGTGCGTCTTTGCAGATCTGGGCCTTTAGTTAATATCGAAGTGCACACCCACGCATGCCACTGTGGCAACATCTAATAACCCCAGTGTAGAAAAATATTTCCTTTTCATTGTAGCAGTTAAGCTGGAATTTCTGAGAGGACTGATGGCATGAAGTGCCGAACTCCCACCCAGGTAAATAAGAGTTGAGCATGTTATTCTTTCCAATTCCCTTTTTGACAAACTCCTTGGAACATGTCTCTGCTGATGGTAGATTGTGTGGGGAGAGGAGGCAGCTGGAGCCTGGGTGGCTTCCTGACAGCCGCTCTTGCTGGTACTTTGGAGCATTTAGGCATTGCCCCCCAAGCTCGTGTGCTGGGAAAAACCATCTTGCCAGTGCTGTGCAGAGCAAGGTGGTGCTGGATGGGGAGGATGCTGAGGTCTGTCCCCAGCTTTCCTTGATAACTGGCTCGCCCCAGGGTGACTGCAGGACTTGAACTCTATTTTGGCAGCTCTAGCTCCTAACCCGGCTGCCTTCAAGGGCTACATCTTCCCTGGAAGAGGTCTGCACTGTGCTGATGATGGTGAGATCCCTTCTGGTCCTAGACTGGGCTCCTGGTCCTCAGCAATCAGGTGCCAAATGCTCAATGTGCTCCAGCAGTCCTGGTTTGGTACCAGGCCTTAAGACCTAGCAGGAGCATTTGGCCCCAGAATGCTGCGTCTCACTGGGTCACGGTGAGAGATGTTATGTGTGGATACCAGGAGGAGATCCCTGAAGGTGAGGGGAGAGAGGGGAGGAATTAAATAAAAATAAGAGAATGTTTGTCCCCCCTAGCCAGCAAAGTGGGATTAATGAAATTCTGCAGAGGGCAGAGGGAGGGCAAGGACACAGTCAGCAAAAAATGGATCTGGATGGCTGTAACATAAATATGGAGGGGGATGGAGGAAGCTGGAGACACTGCCCTGCAGAATTAGCTCAACACTGACCATATTTGAAGCCCCTGCCGGCCT
Source organism: Corvus cornix cornix (assembly GCF_000738735.6). Taxonomy (NCBI): domain Eukaryota; kingdom Metazoa; phylum Chordata; class Aves; order Passeriformes; family Corvidae; genus Corvus; species Corvus cornix. The sequence goes on along the minus strand of NC_046357.1, from coordinate 22,539,094 downwards.
CAAAGGCCCTCATTCAGTACCCACTTTGTTTCAACAATTAGAAAGCCGAAAGAGCACCTGTCATACAAATTGTGTGGTAGGACAGATGCCCAGTGTGAGGTCCTGCACTGGCAACCAGTGGTTCAAAACAAACAAACAAAAATGTCCCTTTCAGTCAAGAGATCTGCTGTTGGGTTGTCTCCAAATGCCTGTACATTGACAGAGTCAGTTTTTTTCCTCAGGGTGTCCCTCCAGAGCTGGGCTGTGCAGCAAGAAAAGGTGCTCTGCTCTATGCATCATGAGTTAATTATCAACTTCTAATCACATCTGGTATGGCTGTCTAACAGGCCATGTCCTGGCTGTCACTGTGACGTGGTGAAACCTGGTGATGAAGCTGAACCTGCTCATTGTTCCAGGTTTTCCAAAGCAGCTGTGGCTGCCCAGTCCCTGGAAGTCTCCAGAGCCAGGTTGGACGGGGCTTGGAGCAATGTGGGATAGTAGAAGGTGTCCCTGCCTGTGGCAGGGGGTGGCACTGGATCATCCTTAAGGTCCCTTCCAACCCAAACTGTTCCATGATCTTCTCGTAAGGAACTCCTGCAAACAGTTCTGGAGTGCTTTGGAGGAGAGTCATGGAACAGTTTGGGTTGGAAGGAATCTTCAAGACCATCTAGTTTCAACCCGCCTGTCATGGGCAGGGACATCTTCAACAACATCAGGTTGCTCAAATGCCCGTCCAACCTGGCTTTAAGTGTTTCCAGGGGTGGGGCATGAACCATTTCTCTGGGCAGCTTATTCCAGGGGATGGGTTGGGTGGCAGAATTCCAGAGGCTGATTTGATGCTCTTAAGCCCATGATGATGCTCCTTCTTTGCCTCTGGGTAAATGTCAGGTCCTGTTATGGGGTGCAGGAAAAGGAGAGATCCCAGATGGCCTCTCAGTTTGAAATTTCAGATTGAGAGAAAAAATGGCCTTTCACTCCTACCTCGTGTAGGGATTGATGTGGTTGGGGGAAAAGCCACAACAGCATTTTGCCTTTCTTCAGAGCACCTCCCTGTCCCCCACTGAGAGGGATGGGAAGTTTGGCAGTTCCTACTTACAGAGTGCCCGAGAAGAAATATTTTCAAAATTTTCTTAAAATACATGATAGAAACAGACTTTGGGGCCCATACTGCTGAAGAATCCATGACAGAGAGCAATGCTGAAAGTGGAGGCAGGATTTCTTGCGAGAGCTGGGTGGGTGCTTTCATGTTTTAGTCCAAGGCAGGGTAGACCCAGAGGTGGATCCCATTTAGAGCAAGTGGACCCTCATGGAGGGGGTTGTGGGTTGTCCTCCTCTCAGATGTTAGGACTGCTGGGGGAACAACCCTTCTGATGGAATAAAGGGAAAACGGGCGCATGACTCTCCAAACCAGTTCTCTAGGCACTTGCTTGGAAAGCAGACGGTTGATTTCTCCTCTTGAGGGCTTTCAGACACTCCTCTGTGTTTAGCTTTGCTGGACAGTTTAAAGGAAAATGCTGAGAAAGATGAAATTTCCTATTCAGTCCTCTCAGTTCATTCCCTGAAGCTCGAGGAAGGCTCCCTGGAAGGTCAGTGGCAGCTCCTGCAGTAGCGTGATGGACTCGCTTCCCTTTCCCCCACCGCGTCCCTGCAGACAGCCCCGTCTCCGGGCCCTGCTGTCACGGTGCAGCTGTGCGAGTGGCAAAGTGCAGATGCTCATTTTTTTACGAGCTGGCCGAGCCTTCTGCTGTCCCCCAGCTTTGGCAGAGGAGGCTGCAGCTCCACGCACGGCATCTGCTGGAGCGCCCGGGGGGCTGGCAGGGCATGAAAGGAGCTGCAAGGCCAAGCGGGAGGCGCTGGGGTGGCTTGGGCTGGATGCAGCCTCGGGAGGGGTTGGGAGCAGATCCCGGTTTTTTCCCCTCCTTCCCCTGTGTCTGTTTGTGTTGGATGTCCCAGCAAGTTGTACCCTCTGCAGATGGGCTTTGACCTTGGCTGCCACCCAGGCGAGCTCTGCTGGGGCAGGTAGAGAGATAGGATGGGTTCACAGCCTTTGAGACCGGCTCTCGGCCCGTGGAGCATTTTCTAAGTACGAGGTCTGATTTATGCCTGGTAACTACCTTTTTCCACTGTAAGGAAAAAAAAAAAAAGAAATTGGTAATTTATTTTCCCACGGTTGTGGGAAACTGCACTTACTTGAGCTTGAGGTAACTTCAGCTGAGCTTGTTGAAATCTCTGAACCATCCCTAGGCTCCTGAGTTCAGAAAATAAAAATAAAACAGTGATAACAATCCCAGTGTGCCCCATGAGAGACAGAATGGGGCAAATAGCAGGAGTCTGGGGAGTTTTTTATCTTGTACATGGATGTGCTTGATGGAAAATAAATGCACTACAACTTTAAGGCTTTGCCTGCAGCTAAATATAAGGGTGTACTGGCTCCACCCTGCTGCTCTGTTAGGGATACAGGCATTTATTTTTCTGGGGTGGGTTTTTGCTTTATTTTTTTCCCTTCTCTTTTACTTTTTTTTTTTTTCTGGTGAATCTCCACCGTGAAATAACTGACACTTTAAGAGAGTGGTCCTGGAGCGTGCAGGAGAGGTACCTCCTAACATTCTCCCCATGGAAAGTTAAAGGATTGGGACTTGACCAAATTTCAACTGTCATGTAAGTGCTGCGCGCTGTTGTCCGATGGGGAGATGAGGATGGCAGGGACGAAGTCTGAAGACAGCAAACCTGTTTTAACCTGACTTTCCCGAGACCCCAACCTGCTTGGTGTTAAGCCAACAGCCAGGTTAGCCTGGGGAAGCTGAGCTTTGTGGCTTGGGGATGGCCAGCCCTGAGTGGGCGACTGTTCTTTTCCTAAATATTTTTTATTTTGGGCGAAAACTCTGTTGGTGTTGTTAAAACTCAGAGAGGTGGTGGCAGGGTGTGTTTTCAGTCAGCGTTTGCTCAGTCTCAACTTATTTTTTCTCTGACTTTCTGTTTTTGAAAGAGAAGTCAGTTTCATCTCCATTTTCTATAATCATCTGCTTATTTTATTAGCTTTTTCCAAAGGGCTGTATTTCCCCCGATGCCTGGCCACCTGTTTTCTATGAGCTGCTGAAGGTCTGAGCTCTTGCTCCGCGTGTGCAGAGCAGATTTCTTTCAACAAGCCAAAAGAAACGACACAGCTATAGACTAAAAAGGGCAAAAAACCCCACATGCTGTGCTATTTCGGTAGTAGCAAATTATGCGTCCTACAAATTACCATTGGTTATGAACATTGTCCGTCTGTCTGGATGACAATGTCCTGCTTTCAGACCACTGCTAATACGTTTAGAATTAGGATAATACTCATTGAACTCCAAAGCAGCTCCTCTTTTCTTTGCCCTGATTTATTCCTACCAGCAAATGTCACATGCAAGTGGAAGTTTTATGGCTGGATAAATCACAGCCTGTCAGGCATCTTATTAGGAAGGGCTCGGACTTTTTAAGAAAGTGACTCGAGGTTCTTTTAGTGTTGGGAAAGTATCAATTTTCTAGGTTTGCTTGCTTGCTGACTTTCTCTTTCAATTTTTTGTCTTTTCTTAACCTCACCCTTTTTTGTTTACTTTTTATTCTTCCTTTCTCTTTCCCCTTTTTTTCTTCACCCTCCTTTTTTCCCTTCTTTTCTTTTCTTTTCTTTTCTTTTCTTTTCTTTTCTTTTCTTTTCTTTTCTTTTCTTTTCTTTTCTTTTCTTTTCTTTTCTTTTCTTTTCTTTTCTTTTCTTTTCTTTTCTTTCTTTTTTCTTTTCTTTTCTTTTCTTTTCTTTTCTTTTCTTTTCTTTTCTTTTCTTTTCTTTTCTTTTCTTTTCTTTTCTTTTCTTTTCTTTTCTTTTCTTTTCTTTTCTTTTCTTTTCTTTTCTTTTCTTTTCTTTTCTTTTCTTTTCCCCCATTTTCTTTTCTTTTCTTTTCTTTTCCCCCATTTTCTTTTCTTTTCCTCCCTTTTCTTTTCCCCACTTTTCTTTCTCCCTGTTTCTTTTCCCCCTTTTGTTTCCCCCCATTTTTTTTCACCCATTTTCTTTTCCCCGTTTTCTTTCCCCCTTTTCTTTCACCCATTTTCTTTCCCCCCTTTTCTTTCCCCCTTTTCCCCCTTTTTTTTTCACCCATTTTCTTTTCCCCGTTTTCTTTCCCCCTTTTCTTTCACCCATTTTCTTTCCCCCCTTTTCTTTCCCCCTTTTCCCCCTTTTTTTTCACCCATTTTCTTTCCCCCCTTTTCTTTCCCCCTTTCCCCCCTTTTTTTCTGCTTCCATTTTCTTTCTTTTTCTTTCTTTCTCTCTTTCTTTCTCTCTCTTTCTCTCTCTCTTTCTCTTTTTTTCTCTTTTTTCTCTTTCTCTTTTCTTTTCTTTTCTTTTCTTTTCTTTTCTTTTCTTTTCTTTTCTTTTCTTTTCTTTTCTTTTCTTTTCTTTTCTTTTCTTTTCTTTTCTTTTCTTTTCTTTTCTTTTCTTTTCTTTTCTTTTCTTTTCTTTTCTTTTCTTTTCTTTTCTTTTCTTTTCTTTTCTTCCTTCCTTCCTTCCTTCCTTCCTTCCAAATTCTTTCCAAATTCCTTCCAAATTCCTTCCTTCCTTCCTTCCAAATTCCTTCCTTCCTTCCAAATTCCTTCCTTCCGAATTCCTTCCTTCCGCATTCCTTCCGAATTCCTTCCTTCCTTCCGAATTCCTTCCCGTCCTTCCTGTCCTTCCTTCCTGTCCTTCCTTTCCTTCCTTCCTTTCCTTCCTTTCCTTCCTTTCTTTCTCTCTCTCTCTCTTTCTCTCTTTCTCTCTTTCTCCTTCTCTCCTTCTCTTTTCTCTCTTCTCTCTCCTTCTCTTTCTCTTTTTTCCCCATTTTTTCAATTTTACCTTTATTTTGCTACCTGTTTCATTTTTGTTTCTTTTTCTCTTATTTTCTCTTTCCTTTCCCTTCCATTCTTTCCAGTGAAGCACAGATTGAAATGAGGGCTTACTCGCCTTTCAATCTGAGCTTTGTGAACATCAGCTCTGAAATACGACTCCGAATTTGCAGGGGGGACTCTGGTACTGTAAACTCAGTAAGAAATAGATGAGGATTGTATGTAAGGATTTCCCCACTACAGTATCATAAGTATATGCAGTGTTTGATATGCCTTGCAGAGGTGGTTCTTGCCCACATCTTGATCTGTGGTTTGTCTTTTTAGGCAACGTAGAGTTAGTGCCCTAAGCAGATGTTTCCAGATGTGATATTGCATGGGAGTTCATGGGCAGGGATGGGAGCAGGGTGAAGCCTCTGGTCCTCCAGCTCACTGATGGGGTGTCTGTGTGTCCTGGGTGAAGCCCAGCACAGGAAACCCAGCAGGCAGCTTTCTCCTCTCCTACAAGTCCTCTCTGGACCAGACTGTCCCTTGCAGCCGCACCAAGGGCAGGTTATGCCCTTTCCAGCTGTGAGGCTTGAGAACAGATGGTGTCTTGTTCCACTTTCACACCTCCCCTGGCTTCCTTTCCAGTTTTCCTGAGTCACCTTTTTCACAAAAGGGATTGAAAGGAAGAGACTGGCACGTCCATGGGGGCAGGTTGCTTTTCCCCTCCCGTGCTGCCTGGCACATTGCTGTTAGAGAGTGTCTGGTCGGCGTTCCTGCAGCATCTCTCTGCCGTAACGCGTCTGTGCTTCTCCTCTCCGGGGTTTTCCATGCCGGTTATCTGTGCCAAGCAGGAGGCAGGAGGTGAGCTGCTTTACTGTCTGTCTGGGGGGAAAATGGTGCTTTGGCCTCGTTTCGTGTCGGATGGATTCAGGCATTGCTCCGTAATGAATTCAAAGACTGCTTCCTTCCTTCTCTTCCTCCCCCTTCTTCATCTCCTTCTCATCATCCTCCTCTGCTTCCTCTCCTTCGCTGCTTCCTTTCTTCTCCTCCTCTCCTTTTTTTCCTTCTCCTCCTCATTTTCTTCTTTCTGCCTTTTCCACCCCTTCTTTCTTCTCCACGTTTTCCTTCTTTCCCCTTCTTTCTTCCTCTCCTTCTCCTGCCTTTCTCTCATTCTTTTCTCTCCTTCCTCCTACTCCACCTCTGTCACAACCATTACCGCATGCTGGTGCTGCTGCAGGATCTGGATGCTGCAAAAATCCAGAGCAGCGTTCCCAGCTCTGACTGCCATGTCCATGACCTTTATCCCATGCCAGAGCTCTCTCTTCCTTCCACTGCAGAGGCAGCTTTTGCAGCAGGGAGACCCCAGAGTGTCCCAGCAGAGGGGTGGTGGTGTGGGACCCCCAGGAACACTTTTGAAGGCTCCTCCCTTCAGGTCCCAGGGGTGTTTGTTGCCAGGATCAGTCCCGCTGTCACCCTCCAGTTGCTGCTAGGGTGTCTCAGGGCTTTGGGTGGCCCAACAGGACAGCAGCCTTGTACCTCCTGGGTTATACCCATGGGTGCAAGAAAGGTGTGAAACCCCATCACTGTGGAGGTGCTTTCAGAGGGCCCTGTGCACAGGGACCCATGTTCAACAGGCTTTTATCCACTGCAGGGTGAGTGCAGGGTTGGCTGGGCGGCATCCTCAGATATTAAGGAGCTGTTTTGGGTGGTGTTTCAGGTTGTAAAATCCAAGTGCTATGCCTGGAAAGACAAATTGCTGCCACAGCCTGAGCACATCTATTGAATCCAGGCAGCCAGCAAATCCACCATGTGCAATGTGTGTGCCTCTCCACCCCTCTTGTGCTTTCCTGGCTGGACTGGGAATGGCTTGGGCATTGAGGGGAAGTCCTATGGGGAGTGGCTGAAGGAGCTGGAGTGGCTCAGGCTGGAGCAAAGGAGGCTCAGGGGGGGCCTTGTGGCTCTCCACAACTCCCTGACAGGAGGGGGCAGCCGGGGGAGGTTGGGCTCTGCTCCCAGGGAGCAGGGACAGGAGGAGAGGACATAGGCTGTACCAGGGAATGTTCACGTTGGACATGAGGAGGAATTTTTTCACACAATGGGTGATTAAAAAATTGGAAGGGGCTGTCCAGGGAGGTGTTGGAGCCCCCATCCCTGGAGGTGTCCAAGGAAGGCCTGGATGTGGTGCTCAGTGCTCTGGGCTGGGGACGAGGTGGGGATCGGGCACAGCTTGGGCTCTATGATCTTGGAGCTCTTTTTCAACCGAAATGATTCTGTGACTCTCTGATTATTGCCTTCTTGAGAGGGAGAGAGGTGATGTGTGTAGGTGGCAGGCGCCTGTTACTTAAAATGAGCCCTGTATGAGTCCCACAGAGCTGGGACTGGCATGAGATGGCACTAAAGCTTCGTCAGAGCCTTTGTCATTCTGTCTGCGTCAAACCCCTGGAGTAGGAGTGAATCTCCTGTCCTCCAGGTGGCTTTGCAGGAGTTGTGTAATGATTGCTGGAACGTGGACGTGTAAATCCCTTCTTACAGGTCCCTGAACTTGTGGCAGTGGTTAGAAATTAAAGGCTGTTTTTGTTGAAGGACTGATGAGCCGTGGCTGATGCTGCTCCTTTTATACACCTTTTCCATCCCCTAGTGGGAGGGGTGCAGTGGCCATGGGCAGACTGAGCCAGAGCTCTGCAGAGCACCTAGAAAGGGCGGTGTCTGTGTGTGTTTGGGCTGCAGAGGGGGAGTGCACGTCCACTTGGGAGTTAGCATGGCTTAGAAAGGGCAGTTCTCCTTTGGAAGCCTCAGTGAGCACCACTCCCCGGGAGTTGCCTAATTTAAATCATCTTTGCTCTGTTTTGTCCTATCCATTATTTTCAGCTGTCAACATTAAGTGCCACAAAGACCCTGTAATAGGCTTCTTTCTGCTTCCCTCTAATAATCCCAGAAACAGTCACTGGTCCCTTTGTCTGGGGCTCTGTGATGGCTCTCAGTGTTCAATTTGCCAGAGAGGAACCACTTTGTGGAAGAGTAGGACAATCAATGAGGCAGTGGCTCAAGTGCTGCCATCCTCCCTTTGAAGAGGCAGGAGAGGAGCGAGATGGGATTGTGTTTCGTCCATCATGGTTAATGACTTTTAAGAAAAGCTTCAGTGACAGCTCAACAAAAGTGATCTTGGCTTACAAAAATAGATGCTTGCATTTTATTTGCCCAAGAATTTGTTGGGATTTAAGTGATGCTTGGAGCTGAATGAGAACGGTGAGATCTGCTGTTCAGGTCTGGGTTAGGACTCAGAGTCTGTGTCCATCAGGAGGGTCCAAGCCTTGCGTGTCAAGGCCTGGATGAAGTCCAGCAGAGGTAGGTGTTGCCTGACTTTCTTGGCTTTTTGAAGCATTGGTAGGATACAGTGAAGGGTCTTTAGACTGACATCAGGTCCGCTAAAGGAAGGGTGACAGGTGAAACACCAGGGTCCTGTCAGTGCTGTGGATCCATCCTTGTCAGCCCTGGACTACACAGACATTTCCTGCATGTCCTCAGGGATGCCTGCTTTGGGCTGAGGGGGAGCCAGAAGGCTTCTTGAGGGCTCTTTGGACGCTACAGTCTTTATGTTTTCCTTTGAGGCTGTGTAAAGCATCCCATGCCTAACTCAGCATAGACTGGGGGAACTCTACCCTGGTTTCTTAGTCCGCATCTTCTACAGAAGTGGAGGAACAGCAAGTGCCTCCTTTGCATGAAATATCTCAAAATATCCAGCATTCCATGTGATTCCATTCTGATCTTGTGCTAAGCTTTCCTTATCTTACTCGTGCTGCTGCCCTCAGCCTTGCCCATCTCCTGCCCCTTGTGCCATCGTTTCTTGCTCCAGGTCTGCCCTCCCACTCAGACGCCAGTCTTCAAAATTCCCCTTGCCAAGGGATCAGCTCAAGGCAGGTAAAAGTACCCTGGTTGCAACTCAAAGTACCCTAACAGTGCTGCACGGTGGGTTAGAAGACTGTTTCTATTCATTAATCAAGAACTGCTCTGTGACAACCTGTTTCTAGAGATTTTAGGGAGAATAAAGGCATAAAGATGTAGCTTAATGTGTTTTTGAGGAGCTCCTCCATGCCCTGCCTGGGATTCCTTTCTTGTTCAGCCCTCTGGTCCTGGATGTGGAAGATGGAGGCAGTCAGGGATGGCTCAGAAAGCGGGTGAAGAAGGCCGATAATTCAGCTTTTCTGTAAGTGCATGAAGAAATAAGCCATTAGGGTGGGAATATAAATAATGAGGAGAAAAGTAACTTTGCCATTAAGTGTTACAAGTAGAAGTAAGTTTGATTTTTAAATTTGAGCTATGCATGCAGAAGCACAGGATGGTTGCTTCTGAGTCTATTTAATCCTGAAACTAAGTTCTTACAGGGACCATTGTCAGGGGTTGTTTTTGCATCAGTTTTATGTTGACTGGTGCTACATTTCACCTGCCACCACTCTGCTCAGTCCCTTTGCCTGCTGCTTGACTTTCTTGAGTCCTGCTGGAGTGTCTGATGGGTTTTTGTGGCCTCAAAGCCTTATTCCACTCCATGCTAAGACAGCGGCTTTAGGAATGAGAAATGAGTTTAAAAATGCTATTAAAGAAAAGCTGCTGGTGTAACATGATTTTTGCTCAGTCCCATATGGCTTGGGGTGTCCTAGGATCATTAAAAAAACCCACTTAAAGTGTGCTCTGCCTCACAAATGTCCCACAAATATCCCCTTGATGTTAGCATGGCTACACCTGGGTGCTTTCCATGAAGTCCCAGGTCTGCAATTGGGTGGAGAGCTGAAATCCTAAGGAAAACTGTCATGACAAAATCCAGGCTTGTTTTAGCCCGTTTGGTTGTGGAGAGAAAAGTTGCAAACTGGACCTCTGAGCAATCCCAAAGGAAAAGAAAAGCACTCAATGTGTTTAGAAGAAAAAAACACAAAAAATGATGGAGCTGGAGGTGTTGAAGGCGGTCTCATGGGTTTGGGGTGGCGTGAGCACGCAGCTCTGGCTGGGGCTGGCAGTAAAGCTGAAGCTGTGGTCGAGCAGAGAACTTGCCCTCGGGCTTTTCCTCGGAGTCAGGGAAGGTGGATTGTTTTCCGGCGATGAAATTTCCTATTGAAAAATTGAATGCTTCCTTCTCTCCCTTGTGAATGGGACACCCGGGAAGCGAAGCACACTGGTTCCACTTACCAGCACAGCCAGGCCAAGTGCTGCAGTCAGTCAGGAATTTATACCTTTTCATATGTACTAGAAAAGATAAAAACTTCCTCTTTTTTTCTTTTTTTCTTTTTTTAAAAATTATTTTATCTTTTTCAATCTATGTATTGAATTCAAAGCAGGAGCCCAGCCAGACTGCTTTTGATTTGTTCCCATATTAATGTTTTATGTCTGAATATGTGCGTGATCACTCAAATTAGTCAAACTCACTATTGCAGTTGAGCCCGAAAAAATGGTCCCAAGCAATGCAGGCTCATTGATAGGGCTTGGAGCACCTCTCCTGTGCAGACAGTCTGGGAGAGCTGGGATTGTTCAGCCTGGAGAAGGCTTTGCACAGACCTTATTGTGACCTTTCAGTACTTAAAAAGGAGCTTTTAAGAAAAACGAAGGGCAGAGTTTTTAGTAGGGTCTGTTGTGATAGGACAAGGGGTGATGGTTTTAAGCTGAAAAAGGGGAGATTCAGACCCCATGTAAGGAAGAAATTTTTTACTGTGAGGGTGGTGAGGCCCTGGCACAGGGTGCCCAGAGCAGCTGTGGCTGCCCCTGGATCCCTGGCAGTGTCCAAGGCCAGGTTGGATGGGGCTTGGAGCAGCCTGGGACAGTGGAAGGTGTCTGGAATCCCATCTCCCCAGACCTTTCCCTGCCTGCATGGGCAGGGTGGATGGCCCAATTTACAGGCAGTGCTGGCTGGAACCGGTGTGAGCTGTGGCTCACATCTGGGCTGCAGATGGGCCCAGAGGCTGCAGCTTTGCATGATGCCTTCTGCAGATACCTGGCAGAGCACAAAGACCTCGTTAAGGCAGCCAGTTTGACTACAGGTGCACACCCCTTCCAGAGCACAATTGACTAAGTGGTGCTGCTCTTAGGACCAGGCTATTGCACCCCCACACTCCTGTTGATATTTAAAGTAAGGGCATACATCTCTGTTATTGTTTGCACCCAGGGTCACCTACAGGCAGAATCTCTGCTTTCCTACAGGGTTGCACAAAGCCTCAACAGAGCCAAAGCTTGCCTTGCAGTCTGAGACAAGGGGCAGCAGGTAGATCATGGAATCACAGAATCATTTACAATGGAAAAGGCCTCTAAGATCATTAAGCCCAGCCATTCCCAGCACTGCCAAGACCGTCACCAACCCATGTCTCCACACGGCTTTTAAATCCCTCCAGGGATGGGGAATCCACCACTGCCCTGGGCAGCTGTGCCAGGGCTGGACAACCCTTTTCATCAAGGAATTTTCCCCAATATCCCATCTAAAACTGCGCTGGTGCAATTTGAGGCTGTTCCCTCTCATCCTGTCCCTTGTTCCCTGGGAGCAGAGCCCGACCCACCCCTGGCTGCACCCTCCCATCAGGAGGGAGTTGTGGAGAGGGAGAAGGTCTGTCTCCTCTCAGGCTCCTTTTCTCCAGGAGTAACTAGCTGGAGGAGAATGAAAAAATACACAAAGCAGCTTACAGTGTATGGAAATGTTGCAGATAGATCTGTGTGATTGCAGAAGATACCCGTTGTGCAGTTGTGTTGCTGGGAGTACACGGTCATTAGGAGTGAGCTGCAGTGGGAACACCTGGAGGGTCAGAGTTAAGGGTGGTTATGCAGCCCAGCCCTGGCTTTTCTTCACTTTGGAGAGCTGCACAGCATAATTTCATCATGAATTTATATACAGCTAATTGGCATATAGTTTGATATGCAAATAGAACCATATAAATATCAAGAGAAAGACTTAAAGCTTTGCTTTCCACTGTCATGCTACAATCCTCACTTTTCTGGTCAGTCTAATCTACTCAATTGCTCCTTTCATCATCTTGTGTTTTGTAGACGTGATATCTCTTTCAAAGAACATCTGTCAGACGAATATTAATTAGTTAATTTTTCTGCATGGAATGTAAACACGAGGGTGGAGAACCCAAAGCCCTGAGGATCCGATGAGGTGTGTGGCCAAGAAATTATTTTGGGGTAGTGCAGAGATGTGGCCTGTGCTCAGTCTACAAAGGCAAGAAGCAGATTTCCTACCAGAGACAGTCAGTTTATGCTAAAGACTGAGGTGAAATTTTCTTGATATGGGCACTAGAGCCTGTGTCACAGACACACTGTAGGGATGGCCCTTCCAAACTGAGCTTTCTAAGACAAGGATGCTACTCACAATGGTGCTGAAGTTTAAATTCAGTTTTTAATTAAGAATATTACGTTTAAGTAATTCAAGAATGGAAGAAAGCATGGAGAGAGTCAATATTTTTGTGTTGAAGGAAAATTGAAGGTGTAAATTTGTTAGCTGGTAGCACCAAGTTTTGCTCCTGACTTGGGGCTGCCTGGATGCTTCTCATGTGATTCACACTGAGAACCAGATCTACTGGGATTTTTGTGTTGAGATTTTGGGTGAATGTCTTTTGCTGTCACTGTGAGTCTTGAATCAGATACATTTTGTGTGATAGCAAGAAACAGATTTTTGTGTGAGGGGACTATGACCTGGTATACCTGCACAGTAGCTGGGCTGGAGAAGAGCTTGATGTGCAGTTTTGGGGCCAAATCCGGTGCTGGCAGCAGTGCAGTGCAGAGGGGTGAATTGAAGCAGGGCCATGCACGTGTGTAGGTGCAGGACAGGAATTCCCAGAGGGTTCCCCAATCCTGAAGCACATCACTGGCACTGGAGCATGTCTTGCCATCAGGGACATTCAGAAATCCTGCTAAGGCAGGGTCCTCTCTGTCAAATCCCTCCTTGGCTCCTCTGGTTCTGAGATGTCCCCTCACCTCTGGGGCTGAGGTGTCCCCAGGCTCACTGGTGGTCAGTGAGCTGGGTTCCTATTTCTGACACCACATGGGACAGCTGCCTCTCCATCCTCGACAGCAAGGCTCTTCCGTTTGGCAAGGAACAAAATGCAGTTTCCTTTCAGCAGAATGAGTTTTGGATTTCTGCAGGTTGCACCAAAGCCATGTTTAACTTCCACCATCTGTCTTTACCATTTCTGCCTTTCCTTATGTGTTTAATTTTTTTTTCGTTTGCTTCCTGGCTTCCAATCCTCTTGGTAATGTGTTCAGTGTGGACTATTAATGTATCCCAACAGAAGCAACCCTACTTGTGTTTTCCTTTTGGAGTAAGGATTAGAGGATATCCCTTAGCCCTTCTTTTTTTTATCACCACTTTTTTCTTTTTTTTTCCATCCTCCTCCTTCAGGGCTGAACTCCACTGATTCATGAGTTTTTGCAGGGGCAGAGGAGCCTGAAGGCTGCAAACTGGTATGGTCTCTAGGTGCTGTGTTTTTTCCCAGGTCCCTTGGGGTGGGAGGAGACCTGGAAGCTGACTATGCTTTTTTTTTTTAATTTCTTTTTTGGTTGGTGGATGCTTCATGGTCTGCATCAAGTTCTGGGGTCCTTAGCACAGCAAAGACGGGGAGCTGCTGCAGCCAGTCCAGAGGAGGCCGCCGAGATGCTGCAGGGCTGGAGCCCCTCTGCTCTGCAGCCAGCCTGGGACAGCTGGGGGTGTTCAGCTGCACAAGAGAAGGCTCCCAGGGAGAGCTCAGAGCCCCTGGGCAGGGCCTAAAGGGGCTCCAGGAGAGCTGCAGAGGGACTGGGGACAAGGCATGGAGGGACAGGACACAGGGAATGGCTTCCCACTGCCAGAGGGCAGGGCTGGATGGGATATTGGGAAGGAATTGCTGTCTGTGAGGGTGGGCAGGCCCTGGCACAGGGTGCCAGAGCAGCTGTGGCTGCCCCTGGATCCCTGGCAGTGTCCAAGGGCCAGGCTGGACAGGGAATGGAGCAGCCTGGGACAGTGGAAGGTGTCCCTGCCCATGGCAGGGGGTGGGAATGAAATGGTTTTTAAGGTCCCTTCCAAGGCACGCCGTTCTGTGATTCTCTGAGTTGTGTAATTGTGCAGTAGAGTGCAGATCGGTACTAAAGGCTTTTTTTTTAAAACAAGCACTGTTTTACCATACCTGTCCAGCCAAATAATCACAAAAATGCCTCAAGGTGGAAGGGAGATGGCATTCACCATCAGCTGGGGGTCTGTAAAACACCATGTATCACGGGACTGTCAGTGAAGTCACAACACCAGCAATGCTAGGCAGAGGATTTTTTTGCTGGGGCTTGTGGTTTCCTTGCCTTGCTGGATAAAATAAAACCTGCCAAAGCAGCGGCAGTGAGCTCCCATCTATCTGTTCTCATGCTCCCAGCCGCTGCTGCCTGAATTATTCATGCTCGGTAAGTGATCTGCAAACAGCTCCTGTGATCTCCCTGTGATCTGTGGGTATGCCAGACTCGCCCCTGCTTAGGTCAGGGCATTTTCTTGTTTCCTTCCCCGCGGCAGGGAGTCTGTGGGAATCTCCAGATTCCTCACTGCCTCCTTCTGATTAGCCCAGACGTGTATTTATTATTTACGTGGCAGGATTTGTTCAGCTGTCCCAGGCACACGGTATTATCAGTGGATAAGCAAGGAGACTCGCTGCAAACATCTGTAGTTGTTGCTTGACAAATCCTGTTTGTATAAATAATATTAAGGAGCTGCAGAGGCTGTTGTAGAGTAAATACCCTCGTGACTGAAGGCAGCGCTGCCAGCTTTTCACCTGCATGTGCATCTCAACAGAGATTTACTGGGCTGTTTTACACACACACATATCTATCTCTCTCTATACATATAAATAAAATACTTCAGTTTATTTTTTTTAGTTTAAAGGTCCCTTCCAACCCAAATTATTCTGCAATTCCAATATATCTATATATATGTATGTTTTATGTATTTGCCTTTTTTCCACAAGCTCTTCTCCTGTATTTATTTCAGTTTTTAATTTTTTCTCCTGATTTGGTCATGGAAATAGGTTGGTGAAACCAGTGAGAAGGGCAGTTTATGGGCAGGTAATTGGCAGGTATTCTGTGTGCTTTGCTATCCATATCATTAATGAAATGGGCTGTAGGCCCACCTCTCCCACCACACCCACCCCAGGTACATCTTGGATCTGCCTTTCCAGTATCATCCACTTCAGCCACTCCTTATTTTGGGGTGAGGACTGGGATGCTTCAGGAGCCCATTGCCAAGTGGAGCTGGAGCTAATGCTCTGAGCAAGGGACATGGTACCCCCAGGTCCCCTTCCCCAGCTGAGGGAGTAATTTGGGGTGAAAAAGTGCTTTTTTTACACTAACCCTTAGGAGCACCTGTGCCTTGCCTAGGATATCCCGCACCTACGACATAAGCAGGATACAGTGAGTTTGTTAAAATGTCCTGTTTCTCTACCTTCTGGAAAGAGGATTTTCTGTTAAACCTTAGGGAAATTACTGGCCTTGTTAACTAGTGTGGAAGTAATGAACCACAGCAGGGTGACTCGGGAGATTTGGGCCCTCACTTCGTAAGACTGCATTGTTTCTTCAAATGAGAGAAATAATTTAAGCAAACAAACGAACAAAGAATTTCTGGAAATTAAAGTACGGTACAAATGGGATGATTTGCTCATCCTCTGTTTAATAGGAACGGTGCAGTGAACAATTGTGTGGTCGACCTCAGAAATCTATCCATGGTAACTAGTCACAGGAGAGAAAAATAGACAGCCTGCCACCAACTTGGTATTAAAGTTCTATTTTCCGTTTTTTCCACGGTTGCGGGCCAGTCAGGGACTTTCCATGAGCAATCAGCACAGCAGAAATCCCCTTCTGCTCCCTAGCAGCCATCTCTGCTCAACAATCAAAGGTGGTTTTTGTACCGATTTTGGCTTAAATGGGGCTCAGTCCCAGTTTTCAGTGGGATCAGGCTGGGGCAGATGCTTCCTGCCAAATGCATCCTGCTGAAACAGGGCTGTCATGGAATCACGGAATGGTTTGGGTTGAAAGGGACCTTAAAACCATCCAGTTCCACCTCCTGCCATGGGCAGGGACACCTTCCACCTGACTGGGTTGTTCTAACCGGGCCTTGCCCCTTCTACCCCGTGACCGAGGTGTATATGTGGTGGGGTCTGGTGAAGGAACATCGCCCTTGGTTTTGTCACCTCTACCAGGTGCTGGGTGTTAAATTCCTGATGGTGTTTGAGGTCTGTGCAAGCCCTGCACGACTCCAGTGGCTTTGGGCGGGTCCTGCAAGAGCCCAGAGGAAGGACAGAAAGACGCTGCCAGGCTGGAGTTCATCCAGAAATAAATACAGCAGAAATACTGGGCCTTCAGGCTCCACGGTCTGTTCCTCAAAAGACGGTTTTGGAAGGGATCACTGTGCTTTTGTTCTTCCATTAGGCAGCTGAGGAGAGAGCATTGTTTTCCTCCCCTCATGCGTTCCCCTTGTAGGGGAAGAAGGAGGACTTGGCCACCCTGAGCCGAGCATCCCAGGGGACCTCCCAGAACAAAGCGCTGCATGGAGGAGGATACCGTCATCCTGTCCCCATCATCCTCTTCCCTCCCTTCACCCTGCCCTTGGCACGGCCATACCCACCCGGGGCCGGCGCGTTGGGGAGCATGGGGAGGGGAATGTTCCTCCTCTTCCTCCCTGGAAACCTGGCTAACTTCTCTTCTCTCCAGGTTTACTGCTGCCTGTAGACTTGGCGAGGCAGCCCTGGGGTTTGTCTTCTGCCAGCAAGGTGTGTGAGCCCTGGGATGGTGTAGCAGTGTGACGTGTCCAGGTGCAGTGGCTTGGATAATGCAGCGCTCCTGGAGAATGTTGTGTAGGTGTTCCTGGATGTGGACTGAAGCTCTGTGGACACATCCCTGTGTAATTTCTCTCCTGTGTGCTGCAGGCATCCATCCTGATCTGCAGAAAATGCCTGTGGGTTGGAGAGCACCTCCTCAGCCACGCTCTGCCTGATCCTTGAATTAATTCTCCATACAGGATAACGTAGCCGGCACATGGAGCTGGAATGGTTTTTGGGTTTATTTTTTTAAGTTATAGGTCATGTAGGTTTATTTACAAATAACTGGACTAAGACCAACCTGTCTTGTTTTGCCCAGGCTCCAAGACTGACCCTGCTGAGAGCCCCTGAGATACTGAACTCTATGAGCAGAGACCACTTGACTGCACTCAGCACCTTTCAGGATCAGGCTCTAGGTAATTACTCTAATTCTCTGCCTGTGTGATGGGGGAAGTTTGCCGTTCTGGGCTATGCAGACCATCTGAAATGACATTCCTGGTTGTTCATCCCATCAACCTGTGGATTTTTTTTTCCCTACTGAAGGTTGCCACTCTAGATCAGTGGCTTGACACTGCAATAAAACCACTGATCCCTCAAACATAAAGCAAAATACCTGCTTTGCTTACAAGGGGGAATCATAGAATGGTTTGTGTTGAAAGGACCCTAAAGACCATTTAGTCCAACCCCCTTGCAACAGGATATATTCAACTAGATTGCGTTTCTCAGAATCCCATCCAACTTAACTGGAATATTTCCAGGGGTGGGGCATCCTGGAATTGCTGGATCACCGTTCTGGTAGTGGTCACCAGCTCTTGTGCTTGGGAAGTTCTCCTGAAGTTAACTTGCAGAGAGCTGTAAAAACAATCAGTCAATATCAAAAAAGGTTTCAACTCCAATCAAAAGCAATCAAAGGCTTAAAATACCAATATTTGTTATCAAGGATGCTTGTTGAGGTGAGGCTTTTAAGAATTGCTTGAAACCTACAGCTGCAGGAACCTGCTTTTAAAAATAAATCCAGTATCTTCTTTATCTGGGTTAACAGTAGCTTTGTTCTCTCCTCCAGACCTGGCCTCACTGTTGTGCCTTTGAGGAACTTTAAATCCTTGCTCCAAGGTGGATAAATGGAAGTCAAAGAGCCTGGGGCCTGGCACTGTCCCTGCTCTGTGTCTTCGTGGCGATGTGTCAGCCTGGTGCCTTACCTGGGGGGTGTGGGCAGGATTAGACCCAAGATTTGTGCTTTTATCCCAGCAAGGCCAGCTCAAACACAAAGCATGAGCTCGAGAGGTGAGGATCTCAGGGGCGAGTTTTAGAGGAGTAAGAAGGAAGCCAGCAGGATGCTGTGGATGTTACTCCGAAGCACTAAGGATGAAGGATTTCCTGTAGGATTGACTTCCTGAGCGAGATGACATTCCATACAAAATTCTCTACACTGATAAAAGTATCAGTCAACAGAGGGATATAATTTTTAACCTGATTTGCAGTTTTTCCCCAAGTCAATAAAAACCAGCTCCACAGTAGTTTCAGCAGAGATTAAAGCCCAGCTCTCAGATCAGAGAGGCATGAGGGCAGATGGTCTTGCTGCCCACTCTCCCAGGGCATCCTCTGTTCCTGCAGGAACAGAGGGCTTTTCTCCATCCCCTGCAGCTCTGTGTGGTGACATTTTCAGGACCCAGGCAGGAGGACGCTGACTGGGTTGTTTCCTGTTTTGGCAATCTCCATTTCAAACCCTCTGTAACACAGCACTGTGCAGGGAATTAGAACACCACAACCCATGTCCTCCTCCCTTGAATATTGCATTGGGGAGCTAAGCTCATGTTTCCAGTGGGGAGGGAGAAGACATGGGTCATGAAACAGGCTCAGAAAGTGAGAGAGAGGAACATGAAGAATGAGAAAGAAGAAATACGTTCACCATCAGGGCTGCAGTGCCATGTTTTTCCGTATCCACTCAGAATATGTGGGAATGGGGTGCTCCCTCAGTGCCAAAACTCATATGCTTTGTGTTTAAACTGCTGCTGTCAAAGCTTGGAGAATAACTAAAACAAAAAGGTCGCAGGTCAAGTGGATGTTTTCCAATTGACCGGAGCTCAGTATAAATCCTGGGGAAGGAAATAACCCAACAAACATCCACCAGCCCTGTGTCTGTGTCCCCTGCTCTGGTGCTGGCTGCTGGTGGCAGTCCTACTGGGACATGCGACTGGCAGGCAGCTGCCTCAGCATCCTGAAACGGTCCCCAGGCTGCATCCCCTCCCCAATAAATTTTTGTGCAAATTTCAAATTTAACAGAATCAGATCCAGATCTGGTGTAGGTCAGCAATTGGGAGGGTTGAGAGGTTGCTTCAGGTGAGCACGGAAGGAGAGAGAACACCTGCCTATGAGGAACCTGGGCTGGAGGCTCATCCTGATCCCCTGCAACACATCTTCAGCTGAGGGCTCGTGTTTGCTGCTCCAAATTCAGTGGGTTTGGGTAGGCAATGCTCCTGGGGAACATCAAGGCAAATCTGTTTCTGCCACCGCTTTACATCGCCCCTCGCAAAGTCCCTCCCGAGGTTTCGGCCTGGCCAGTTGCTCTTCCATGAGCTGTAACTTGAAAATAGGGATAGATAAAGGCAAAATGTTCTGGGAGCCATGCCAAGCCAAAGGCACTGGGCTGTTAAGTGATCCGTATCTTGATAACAGATTTTCTGCTCTTTATCAGCTTTTAAGAGAAAATACGGTGTCTGTGGGAGCAGATTGGGATCATCCTGAGGAATGGAGCTCTCCTTTTTAAATTGTATTGCTTTTATTACTATTATTTTAATAATAATAATAATATTTCTGCAGTGAAGCCATATATGAGAATGTTATTTGTGTAGGAACTGGAAATGAACCTGAAATGATCAGCGTATTTTTTAAAGGCACTTTACAAGTCATTTGGCATTGGAAAAGGTACAACTATCCATCAAAGCAGGGCTTGGGGATAAAATAATTAGAAATCACACAACCATGGCAAAGGAAGATTAGTGCTAAAATTAGAAACCATAAAGTTGTTTTTAGATTAGGCTGGAATCTGGGCAGGCTGCTTCATTGTAGCCTGTTACTTTAAAAAATATAAGGTGAGAGGTGTGAATTGTCTGCATTTTGTTGTGTTCTAATGGAAATGCTGTTGTGAATGTTAGGTGGGATGATCTGTGAGGTGATTTCCAGGGAAATCCTTATGGGGTGGAAGTACAGTCCCATGTGAAAGATGACCAGCTGCTAAAGGAGCTGGGTTCAGTGCTGAGCTCTTCTCCATGTGGATGTCCCGTAAGGTTGGTTTGCTCCTAGTTTTGTTTCAGGGTTGTAGTGGCCAAATACCCACATTGCATCCAGAAAATGTGGTGGGATGGCTGGAACTGGGAACTGAAAATGGAATTTCCACCCACAGGTGGGGTGGGTACAAGTTGGAGCTGCTGTGGTCCCCAGACCTGGGCTGTGCCCTTGGGGCCAGGAGCTTCATCACTTTGTTTTCTTCTGGAACTCCTTAAGCACGAATAGGAATGAATCTGCTATCAGAGACAAATATAAAATTGATCAGAGGACAGACTAGGAGAGCTGGGGGTATTCATCCTGGAGGAGAGAAGGCTCCAGGGTGACCTTAGAGCCTGTTCCACTGCCTGAAGGGTCTCCAGGAGAGCTGGAAAGGGACTTGGGATGAGGCACGGAGGGACAGGATGAAAGGGAATAGTTTTACGCCAGGAGGGGAGATCCAGACTAGATAGAAGGAAGAAATTGTGATAAGGATGGTGAAGCCCTGGCACAGGTTGCCCAGAGAGGTGGATGTTCCATGTATAAATACCTTCAGGAAAAAGGGTCTTGATACTAAAGCCCTTCTGATACAGCTGGAAGAGTGTAACATGAGCAAGAGGCTGGAGGACAAGGTCAGGCACATCCAGGTGTTTTCACCAAGGAAGATGCCTAGTAGACTCTTCACTCAGAGAAAGGTGACTTCTTCAGGGCTGGTGCCTTTAGGTTTGGGAGTGGGGGATTTCTGGGAGAGAAACCCAAACTTTGTGGGATGTGCTGCCTAAATAAGGACACAATTAGGTGTACCCCTTCCCCTGGTCCCACCAGAGGAACCAAATGAAAGGGTCTCACGTTCCGTGCTCGCTGGGAAGCACCAGCCCCGTGTGACCACCCACAGCATCTTGCCTGCACGTGCATTTCCCGGTGCCTGCAGGGGAAAAGTGGAGTTGAGCAGACTGCCTGCTCCCCCCAGAATGCTCCCCGCTGTGCTTCCAACTCAGTGAAAGCAGGACAACTCCTCATCGACTCTTTGTAGCCCGAGAACAGAGCCTTGGAAAAGTCCGGCAGCGGGAACTTTACTAATTCCAGCTAATGACTCCGAAATACTGACTGAGGGGAACAATTGCACATCATCAAAAGTCGCAGACAAAAGAAATGCACTGCATCGTAATAGCAAACGAAGCTGAATTTGATCTGATGGAGCACCTTTCATATTCCAAGCGTTTCAAAGCCCTTGGCAGAGTAATGAGCTGCATGCTGACAGCGGGGCCGCTGGACCGGGCTTGATGTGGCCAACAATAGCTGGCACAGTTGTTGGCAGAGGACCTGCTTGTGGTGGGATAGTGGCTGGGATGTTGGGGTTATCCTGTGCTTTCCTGTTTTTTTTTAGTGCTGTTGGATCTCTGGCTGGTGTTAGGATGGGCACTGGAAGTGACCGGGCAATATATGTTGGTCTTTCTTAACGGGGGCTTAGAAAAGAGATAGAGAGTTTTTAGTAGGGCCTGTTGTGATAGGATGAGGTTGATGGTTTTAAATTAAAAGCAGGGAGATTCAGACTAGGTATGATGAAGAAAGTCTTTATGATGAGGGTGGTGAGCCCCTGGCACAGGTTTCCCCAAGCAGCTGTGGCTGCCCCTGGATCCCTGGAAGTGTCCCAGGCCAGGCTGGACAGGGCTTGGAGCCACCTGGGATAGTGGAAGGTGTCCTTGCCCTTGACAGGGCTTGGAACTGGTTGTTAAGGTCCCTTCAACCCAAATCATTTCAGGATTCTGTTAAGCAGGGGTGGAGAAACATGCTCGGACACACATGAGGATCCCTTGCCGCAGCTGTGAATAGACCTTGGCCTCCCAGGTCACCATCCGGCCCTCTAATCTTGTGGTCCCTGTGACAGTTTCATGAAGGCCCATGTACAACTTCAGCTCTTTAATTTTAGCTAGGCCAGAATAGCACTGGTGCAGCTGTGGGAACAGATATCTTAGTCCTGAAACTATTCCTGTAGCAGGGAAGTTTCTTGCCTGTT
Organism: Corvus cornix cornix; assembly: GCF_000738735.6. Classification (NCBI taxonomy): domain Eukaryota; kingdom Metazoa; phylum Chordata; class Aves; order Passeriformes; family Corvidae; genus Corvus; species Corvus cornix. The sequence goes on along the minus strand of NC_046357.1, from coordinate 22,517,215 downwards.
GCGAGGAGAGGAAAAGGTTAATTGCATATTTTTTTTCCTTTTTTCTTTCCTTTTTTTCCAAAGAGGAAATAAATGTACCTACCCCACCCTAAGGGGACAGCACAAATCTGTCAGCCCTTGTCGGGTGGGGGCAGGCAGCTGGGCTGTGTTAAGGAAGTCACCCTGGGGAGGGAAGGGGTTCGGGCCATGGGTGGGGGGCCTTGGCTGCCTGCCCAGAGCTGCAGGCAGAGAGGGGGCTGTGGTCCTGGGCTGCATCAGACCAGGCTCTAGTGCTGTCTGCAGAGCTGTAGAATCACAGAATGGTTTGTGTTGAAGGGACGTTAAAGCCCATCCGGTGCCACCCCCTGCCATGGGCAGGGACACCTCCCACTTTCCCAGGCTGCTCCAAGCCCTGTCCAGCCTGGCCTTGGGCACTGCCAGGGATCCAGGGGCAGCCACAGCTGCTCTGGGCACCCTGTGCCAGGGCCTGCCCACCCTCACAGACAGCAGTTCCTTCCCAATATCCCATCCAGCCCTGCCCTCTGGCACTGGGAAGCCATTCCCTGTGTCCTGTCCCTCCATGCCTTGTCCCCAGTCCCTCTGCAGCTCTCCTGGAGCCCCTTTAGGCCCTGCCAGGGGCTCTGAGCTCTCCCTGGAGCCATGGGACTTGTGATGAGCTAATCTCACCCAGGGTTGGAATAGAATATGTGTAAATAAGCCTGGTTTGGTGTTAGAAAATATGCTGAGGGGTGAAGGAGATCTCAGACCTTGTCCTGTGTGACCCAGGTCCTTCACTAACTCCTCCTTCCTTCGGCTCCCTGCTAACCAAGGAGGAGTTAGTGAAGACAACCAGATCCCAGCAGCTCCATGGTTTTCCTGGAGGAGCACGCTGGGTTGGTGTTGGGTTTGCTGCATCACCCCCATCCCAGCAGTTAGGGGAGGGTGGGAAACTAAGCTGCTTTGGAAGCCTGGATCCTCCTCACTCCATCTGTGTTTCCGTGCGCTCCAACTGGGTCGGGCTGATGCCATGGCAAGACTTCCTCTTGCAGACAGCAGTCTTGCATGCTGTCATCCTGCAGCGGGGGCTTGATGGTGTGCAGATGGATTTGCTTCCTGTTTCCCCTCCCATCGGCCTCGTGCTGAGGCTGGCCAGCCCTGCTTCCCAACCAGGAATATCTCAAGAGGCTGGCTCGGCATCTCCGTGATGACCCAACCTCGTGTAGGTGTTTTGTTTCAATGCTCAAAGGAATATATAAAACACCAACATTTTAAGTTTCTTTGGGAGCTGATTGCAATAAAAAAATACACAGAGCCCATCCAAATCTTTCTTCTTGTGGTTTTGTATCAGCAGGGCTGGTGTGAGCAGCCTGTGCTCGTCATCTTCTGAGCATAGCAGGAGGGAAGTCAGCTCTGGGGGCTCAGGGAGTGGATGTGGGCCCTGGTGGTGTGTTTGAGGTGGATTTACATCCTTACACTTTGCCAGAGGGATGCTTTGCACGTGGTTCTCATTTCAGCTGAGTGGTGGGGACAGGAGGGAAGACGTTGTGGAGTGTTGGATTTATAATTCCAAGCCAGTGCTGTTTGGTCCAGGAGAGCATCAGTGGAGCCTGGGTGCTGTTTTCCAGAGGAGGGGTGGATCTGCTGAGCCTGTGCATCCCCAGGGGGCCCAAAGGTGGGCAACAGCCCCGTGGCAGAGGGGGCTCTCACTGCCCCCTCTGGCACAGCTCCAGGGCAAGGGGCTCCTCTGGATTCTGCCAGATAAGTTTCCTTGTCTCCTGTCTGGGATTCACCATGTGTCTGAGCTTTTAATATCACTTCATTCTCCCTCTCTACATCCCATGCCCCTGTCCCAGATGTATTTGTTTAAGTGGCTTTAATTAACTTACATTTTCTTGTGTGTGACAGCTCCTTGAGGCTTTGGTAGCTGTTTTCTGTCCTTCCAGAGTTGTCACTGACATGTAGCACTTTCCCTGCAGACCAGCTTTCAAGCCTACCGTGTTTTTCCCTTGCTCTGCGGAATTATTTTAACATACTGAAGGAAATGGTTTCCATGTGAGCATAGTTGCACACACTCAATTGATTATTAGGTGTGATTTCCCTGATCCCTGCTGGTATCTACAAGGATTTTGAGCAAGGAAGGCAGAGTGGCGTAGGATGATGGCTTAGGTCAGATAGATTTATCTTCACAAGTGACAAGACTGATAACTCTGGAGTGGCATGACTACAGGTGTTATCATTTGGGTGTCTCCTCAAGAGTGAAGGTTAATGTCTTGCCACTACTGATCCATCACAGTGTTATCTGCAGGATTTACAGGTCTTCTCATGCCTTTCTAGCAGCAGCAGCAGGTCCAGATTTCTGGAGCTCAGAGCTACTTGCAGCAGCCATAGGGATCACGTCAGGAAGCCCTTGCTCTCATGGATTTGTTTGAGCTCAAAGTTAGGGATAATTTCTGCTTGTTGCTGCATAGTTTTATGCTTCCCCAGTGGAGGAAGGTGGGATGGATTGGGACAAGCCCAGGGGTTGAGTGCTCTGCCAAGGGAAGGCATGCTAGGATCGTTTGGGTTGGGTCGTTCCACCCCCCTGCCATGGGAAGGGACACCTTCCACTGTCCCAGGTTGCTCAAAGACATCAGGCAGATGAAGGCAAGACGAGCCTTGATCCTGCCTTCCTGAGGATCACCCAAGAAATCTGACTAGGAGGATGGAAAAGAGCAAGGAAGGACTCAGATCTGAAGTAAAATCTCTTGGGGGGGAAAAGGAAAAAAAAAAAAAAGAAAGAGCAATAAATCCAGCAAATTAAAATGAAAAGGCAGCTAACATGAGTGACAATTGTACAGCATCAGATAACGCTGCATCCTGAATTCCAGTGGGATAGGAAATATGAAGCAAAAATCACTCAGGTGCTTCTAGATAGCGATAAGGAAAGCAATTCCCATTTACTGGTAGAAATAAAATAAGAGGTCGTGATAAACCCTCCATGACTAGACTGGATTAGGGCTCTGGCTGTGAAAATTCATTACAGGCATGCAAAAGAATGTGTATCGTGCCAGCTAAACTGACTACAAACACCATTTATTTGGAGAAGAGACGATTTACTCAGAATAAATAGATTTCTTTCAAAGGGAAGGGAGGGTTGATGTGACAAAAATCTATATTCCTGACTTGTCATTTATTATGCAAATAAGTCTCACACCTTTCTAAGCCATGAGGAATGAGTTTATGTTGGAGTTTTATGTTGGAAGAATGATCTTAAGCTGCTTCAAGATCTCCAGGGCCAGGCTGGGGTTTCTTGCACACAGTGGCAGGAGATGATGATTTCAGGAGGAGTTCTGATGACAGTGAGGATCATGCATGTCAGATGTTTTCAGATTTCCCGTGAGCAAACCCATTCCTTCAGATTTTTTCCTACTATTTGTGATGTTTTACTTAGGATGATTTTATTTATTTTTAGTTTGCTTTGTTCTATTCTATTCTATTCTATTCTATTCTATTCATAGAGTCATAGAATCACAGAATGGTTTGGGTTGGGAGAGACGTTAAAGATCTTAGAATTCCACCCCCTGCCATGGGCAGGGACACCTTCCACTGTCCCAGGTTGCTCTAAGCCCCATCCAACCTGGCCTTGGACACTTCCGGGGATCCAGGGGCAGCCACAGCTTATCTGGGAAATACATTTTCTTGTATTTTCTAGTATTTTATTTTACTTTGTTTGCCCATTTTCTGTAGGAATGACTCTATATGGGGGTCATGTGCAGAAGGGCGCCTGTGGTGTGTTATCTGTCCTTCTCTTCAGTTCTCTTTTTTTTGGCATCGGCACCCACTAAAGCTGCATCACTCTGCTGGGCTCAGTGGAGCAGGGCATGTTTGAGGTTCAGACTCTGAGGTGGTTGTAGGTGGCTGCAGAAGCACTTAGCCTGATGTGCAGGGACCGAAACGTGACCTAACACCTCCTGTTCTAGCAATTGCATCTCTCAGGATGCTAATTTTAGAAAAAGAATTGAACTGGCAGGGGCCACGAGCAGAGGATGAAACTCTGATGTTTCATTCGGTGGAGAGAGGGCTGAGACAGTGTAAAAGGAATGAAAAACAACAACAACAACAATGAATCAGAAGAGTATCTCTAGAAAGTTTTTCCTGACAAGGAGGTTGTAATTTTTGTCGTTGTGTTTTGGAAAGACTCCTGATGAATCGTGTGGTCCCGAATTATATCCGTGTGAACAGAGCTCCGCGGGGGGGAATCCTGACCCACAAATCCACGAAGCTCCCATCTCTGAGAGGGACTCTGAGCGTGACTGTGGACAAGTGGGTCTTCTAAGGCAGTGTGGACATCAGGGGGATGCTTGGAAAGTGGAGGGATCCAGGTGGGACATTGTACAGTTGTAGGACACACAGAGAACCTGGGTTACAGCAAAAACACACTTGAAGGACTTCCCTAAATGCTTGGTCCCAGATCCTTCTCCATCACAGACAGCCACGGTATTTTCACGGATTTCTTTTTGTGGTTGTCTTAGGAGGCCTTGGCAATAGATGGTCCTTGGATGAGCAGGAAGGACTGACCACCCAGCCTCTGCTGCAGCCAAGGGGGAAGGCAGTGCACGTTGCTGTCTTACTTCTCCAGGGATATTTTACACTTGTGTTTTGCCCTCAGCATTTCTGTGGTGCTGGGCTGGCCGGGCTCTTGCAGCACTCTGGAGATATTCTGCTAATGGGATCTGACCTGATGGCTTTGCATGTTTTAAGTAAATTAAACACAGCTGCTAGGAAAATCCAGTAACCTTAACAGCACCACGGCTCCGTTGTCTGCGTTGTAATTACAGTGGCAACCGCCGGGAAGTTCTACTTTCTGGTTTATTTTTAAATAACTTTTGAGCCACCCTTTGATCAACTGCTGCTTCCCCAAGTCCTGCCTGTCCTCTCCCAAGGTTTAACCCTTGCTGTATCTGCAAGCATCTGTCTCATTGCACTTTCAGTCAGTCACAAAGGCAAGCAGCTGATGGCAAAAATTACTTTTCTCCCTAAATATATCCCGTAGTTTTGAGCTGAGGGAGAATTTTAAGGCAGAGCTTACAGGGTGCATGCTGACTGCAGACACTGAGTAGAGTTTTATGGCTTCTGGGGAAGTGCAACTTGAAATACGCAGCTTTTTGTTATGCTTTAGCCAAAATCGTTTGTACCCCTGCAGAGAAGTGGGTTTTCTGTCAAAGTGACAACAGCAAAAGGACTTAAATTTATGTAGGAAGCAACATTAGGAGCCTAATTAGTTTTTCCCTTGTCAACCCTTGAGTGCAACCCATGCCTGGAGAAGCAAATGGTCAGCTCATGGCACGGGCGTAGCTGCGTGCTCCTTCCCTGCATTAAAAACTCACACCGTCTTCTCCGTAGGAGCTGCGCGGTTTAAATTTCTGAAGGACAGCCAGATTAGGGAAATGACTTGGGGTATTCCATCGGAGCCTGCAAAAGGGCTTCAAACAGCTGTGTTTTAAGCATGTTCCAGTACAAGGAGGTTGGCTCAGCATCATGGGATGCTGGTGCTACCTCGATGGTAGTGTGTTTGGGGCGCCAGAGCTGCTGCACCTGAGGTCATGTCGTATTTGATAATATAATCATAGAATGGTTTGGTTTGGAGGGGACCTTTAAAGGCTGTCTGGTTTTATCCCCTGCCACGGGCAGGGACACCTTCCCCTATCCCAGGTTGCTCCAAGCCCTGTCCAGCCTGGCCTTGGACACTGCCAGGGATGGGGCAGCCACAGGTTCTCTGGGCACCTTCATTAAAAACCATGGTTCTGGCTACCCTTCGTCCTGCTGGACACGGGATGAGCTGTCTCACAGAGATCCGAGGGTACATTTTCCATCTTGTTTTCCAACCTGACTCCTTCTCTTTTCATCCAGGCTGCCCAGGACAGGCAGATCCCAGCTGTGGTGCCCTGGTCTGCTCTCCCATCTGCTGTCAGCAGCACGTCGTTGTGTTTCCTTGGAGAGCAAAGCGGGTGCCTGTGCATGTGATTTGGGTGAAAACACTGGCTGAGTGTGATTGAGGTTGTAAAGTTTATGAGATTCTGCGTTTTATGGTAAATTTTAAATTGACACTGCAATCAGGCGCATTAGGGTTTGTAAAGGAAAGTTGGTGTGATGTGTTGCAGAACACAAGGTGGCAATTTCCTCTCTTATATTGATCCTATCAACAGCAAAGAATGAAGCAGCTGCTTCTTGGAGGATTGGTTTTTTAATGCGTTCGTTTTATGTAATTTGTGGAGTATTATTTATTATGTGGGGGTTTCCCCCCTTTGCTGCCTTTCCCTCTCCCCCCATTTCTAGAAGAGTGCAGCGCTGTCTTACCTACACTTCTCACCTGTAGATTTCAAAGCCCTTTCCAACCACAGCTGACACTGTTGTTTCCATTCTCACACAGGAAGGGGAAAACTGAGCATTGGAGATTGGAAAGGATGTCAGCCCGAAGATGCAGCCAGGTCACTCCTCCTTCTGAGCATGATCCACACACTCAGTTCTTTCCGAGCTGGGAGGGATGATCTGTCTCAGGGCGGGGTTTTTTTTGCTGGAAGGAGCAGTTGCTGGCAATAAAAAAACCCCAGCAGTAATCATCCCAAACACTCTCCTAGGCAATGAAATGTCCATGTGTGCCAGGGCATGGCAGAAATGCCTTTTCAGAGTATGTTTTCCATGTGGGACTTTCTGCGGGGACGTGGGTGACTTGGCTCCTGTGATTCTAGAGGGCATCTCCAGGGCACTGCCCTTTTTGAGGCAACACAGGCTTTCAGTGAAGCTCAGGAAGAGTCTGGGGAAATCAAAGGCTCTTCAGGGCATATGAAGGAAATGGGCAGAGGCTGCTGGGAGGAATGTGGGGGTCACCTGGGTATGAAAGGAGATGTGAGATGAGCTCTTCCCCAGGCTTAGACTCATTACAGCTGAATCACAGGAAATGTTTTTTTTATGATGTTTGGTTTTCAGATATGCCAAGAAGATTTAAAAACAACTGATTGCAAAAGTCATGGGCATTTAAAAGTGATATTTGATGGGGATTTCTTGAAGATGCTGTAATACAGCCTACTGTAACAGCATCTGCTTCCCAGATTAACAGAGGGTTTGCAAACAGCACTTGGGAAGCAACCTCTGAGATTATTTCAAAACTGCAGAACAGATTTGATGAACGATTTATGACATGGATTTGCATATCAGTTGTTCTTTCTCCTTTCTTTGTCAAATTTATTTGTTTCAGTCCTGTTATGCAGGAGGCACACGAGCACTGGAGCCATCCTGGAATGTGGATGTGCCAGGATTGTGCTGCTCATCACAGCAGGGGCCTGAGAGAGCAGAGCTGCAGGGCATCCCCATCCCATGCAAATGGGTTTTATTTTGGAGCTGTAGAAACTTAGACCAGGAGCTGGAGGTAGGCTGCAGTGGGAGATAAAAATATTAACTTGGTGCCCAATCTCCTTTTAGAGTCAGTGGATGTTTGGCCGGTGGAGTCTGAAGGGTGTTTCACACTCCAAAATAGATACTGGAGTTTGAGTAACTAAATGGCTCACCCAAACCAAACACCCAAATCGTGCCAACTGCATCCCCATGGGCTGCAGCAAGAGCCGGGGCAGCCACCACATATGTAGGTCACAATTCAGCTGCTGGGTGTGGCTGTCCATTTTTGCCCTAGGACACATTGCTTAGTCTCCATCTGTCAGTCAGGAGGGATGCAGGTCCAGGGTTTTGTCTGGCAAAGCCAGGCATGGGTCTGGGATAGCTTAGGGAGTCCAGTGTTGCAATGAGAACCTGCAGTAAGGCAAATAAAGCCAGGATCTGCATGTGGGCACCCCAGCTGAGATGCCTTAGTTGGAGCTGAATCCTGCCTGATGTGCCAGGGGCTGGTGCATGTTTATCAGGATGTCCCTGAGGGTCACCCTGTGGCCTGGACACGGAGAAGGACATGTCCGTGGTCTGTGCTGGCTGTCAGCCCAGGGCAATCCTGTGCTTCAGGTGAGCTACATTGCAGCTGCTGGCTGGTCAGGACTAGAGCATGGATGGCAGCCTTGGAAGTCCACTGGAAATACATGAGTGCTTGTTCTGTTGAGGGTAGGGCTGTTCTCAGTGCAGACACCCTGGAGAGAGCTCTGGTGGTCCTCAGCATGGACATGGACCTGTTGGAGTGAGTCCATGGAGATGCTCCAGGGCTGGAACCCCTCTGCTCTGCAGCCAGCCTGGGACAGCTGGGGGTGTTCAGCTGCACAAGAGAAGGCTCCAGGGAGAGCTCAGAGCCCCTGGCAGGGCCTAAAGGAAGACTTAGAAGAAGGATGGGGACAAACTTCTCAACCAGGTGTGTTGCAATAGGACAAGGGGTGATGGTTTTAAACTGAAAGAGGATCAATTTAGATCAGCTGTTAGGAAGAAGTTTTTTTACAATGAATGTGGTAAACACCAGCACAAGTTTCCCAGAGAAGCTGTGGATGCCCCAGTCCTGGAAACCTTCAAGGTCAGTCTGGACAGGGTTCTGAGCCGCCTGCTCTACTTGAAGATGTCCCTGCTCGTGGCAGGGGAGTTGAACTAGATGGCCTTTAAAGGCTCCTCCCAACCCAAATTGAGCTGTGATTCTGTGATAAAGGCTGTTTCTTCACATGGGCTTGACCTCAAGAGCAGGACAAGCACTCCCCATCACCAGTTTATCTGGCAATCATCCTTCCCAGCCCAGCAGCTCAGCCCAGCCAGGCGAGGGGGAGGTCAGTGTGCTGAAGAGAGGCAGAAGCTCCACTGCTGGCAGCATGTGATGAGAGGAACAACCCCTCAAGTGAGCTGATGTGGCACGTCAGTGATGTATTCAGGGAGGGTAATTAGAAACCTGAATGTCATCTCCAGGAGGGCGTGTTCGATTCATTCTGCAAACCACCCCAAGAAGCTAAAAGGGACCTTATGGCTGAAGGGGAAGCCACAGGCAAGCCTGGTTGATTTGTAGCTTCTCATCGCACGTGTGTTTTGGGAATGGGAGAATGAAGCCTGGTCTGCCCTATGCAATGCCCATCCTACTTTGGAAACTGCTACAAGGGCACCAGGGCATCTTCTGGTTCAGAGGGTGGATCATGAATGTGTTTGTTCACAGCCACTCTTCTTTGAGGGTTAATGAAACTGTGATTCAGGTGCAGCCTTTTTGTAGCCCAGAAACTCCCATTTGTTGTCCTGTGAGAATTCTTCTGTTCCTCACACAGCGATTTGAATGGTGTTGAGGTGGAGTCACAGAATCACAGAATCATTTAGGTTGGAAAAGCCCTTCAAGAACATCAAGTCCAACTGTGCCCCAGCTCTGACAAGGCTGCCACTGCCCCATGTCCCCAGGTGCCACATCCAGGGGTGGGGACTCCACCACTGCCTTGGGCAACCTGTGCCATCCTGGACAGCCCATTCTGTGAAGAAATCTCTCCTCATATCCCATCTAAATCTGCCCTGGCTCAGGTTGAGGCCATTCCCTCTGGTCCTATCACATGTGAGAAGACACCAACCCCCACCTGCCTGCAACCTGAGCTCCCCTGGCGGTGGGGAGCAGCTGCAGTGAAGGACCTGTGGAGAGGAGAAGGAGACTTTAGCTAGAAGTTAGAGCTGAAGCCCAGCGTTGCTCAAGGGAAATGTGGTGCCAGCCTCTGCCCTGGTGCCAGAGGGACGTTGTGCACCGACCCAAGCAGAGCTGATGAGCTTTGCCATGAAGCCAGGGTCCATTGCAGGATTTTTGCAGCCTCCCCTGTGAATTTTGCCTTAAACAAAGATGACGGTGCTGGTCCAATGTGGGCATGTTGACAGCGGCCTGCATTAAGCTCTTTGTGCCCTTGCTGATCACTTTTGTCTGTAGAGTGGCAAACGAGCCATTAGTCCTCGGTAGCAGTGGCTCCTTGTGAGTTAATGATCTGAACAGGGCCCTGGCTAAGGAAGGAGGTTGTGCTGGAGGGCACCAACTCACAGCAGCTGGATGCTCTTGAAAGCACGTGGACTCATTAGCTGCAGGGAAGTCCCGTTCTTGGGGCTGATCATGGCCCTGGGGCTGGCCTGCAGCCACTCTGTGCTCCACCACTCACATGTGCTCCATGCATTGCCTACTGCCTAAGTGTCCTCAGACTGCCTAAATGTCCTCACTCTGGTGGTTGTAGAAGCATGGGAAGGAAAATTAGAGGCCATCAGAAGGATTGCCCTTCATGGTTTTGCTCTGTTCCTTGAGTGTATGTGCACAAGAGTTATTTACCAGTGAAATAGATTGGGTAGGGTGATCACAGCCCGTTGGTTTCTCCATCCTGGGACAGTCATCCAGGTGTCAGCCTGACTTGGAAAATGTTGTTGACACTTTCCCATGAAAATAATGAGAATTAGAATCCCATGAAGGCTGAATCAAGATCAGTGGCTCTGTCTAAAAGCTGGGAGAGGGATCCCAGTTGCTTCTCTGTATCATGAGTAATGGGAAATAGTGCTGGTGGACCCTACACTTGTAAACCTATTCAAGGGCTGCCTGGAGAAGTAAAAGAGATGCTTGGGTGATTGATTCAGTTAGAACCTCTTGGAGAACCTGGGAATAGAAGGCAGTGTCTCCATCTCCAGCTGCCCCATGGTAACAAGTGTTTCCTCACCTTGATTTCAGCCTTCTCATGTAAAATGGAGAGACTGCACACAGTGAGTGGCTGTTCCTTGCTTTGCACACCACTAAGCCTTGGCAGGGAGATCCTGTTTCCCGTGCAGCTTCCATGAGCAAGAGGGAACCTCTTGACCCTGGCCAGAACTCGGGTACAAACCCAGGTTTAAGGATGAGTGTGAGTTGGTGGTGCCATTTTAAGGAAAATACCCCAGATCATGGCTTCTTTGGCGTGCAGTACTCTGTTTCCATCTGACTGCTGAGCCACAGGAACATTTTCCACCTGAGCACTCCTACATCTTATATGCCCAGTCCTGTAATAGCCACAATGGTCTTCCTCTGTGTCCTCACCCAGGAGAAGGCCTGGTCCACCCTTCCAGGCTGTCATAGGGGGACTCAGGACCCTGTTGATACGATGGCTGCCTGCTGGCAGGGGTCTCACACCTTGAGATTGTTCTGAAGTGGAGTAAAGTACCCCAAAACATCCTTCTGCTGATCTCCTTCACCAGCCCTGAGTCCTGCCCACCTCCGGCCAAGCTACCAGGCCTCCCACACAGAGCTTCTGGAAGTGCAAGCCCTAGTCTCCATCATTTGCAAGTGCAAGTGGTGGCCAGGAGCTCCTGTAGAGCTCCATTTCTCCAGAAGGTTTTCCCAAGCTAGGAGAGACAGGGGACTTTCATGGGCAGAGCTGGGGGGATGCTGCTCATACACCTTGCCTCTGCGCACCCCAGCATTTGCAGAATGTGGATTTGTTGCAGATACTGCTGGAGGTACCACCGAGCTATCACTGGTAACTGAACTGTGGGCGTAGGAAGTCCCGGGAAGTTGATAATCCCAAGGGGACCAAAGTGTAATGTTTATCTGTGGGGTGGGATGGGTGAAGCAGCCCAAAGCTGCCTCAGTGTGATCTGTTCCTGGGGTGTTCATCTCCCAGCTGTCACTGGAGATGTGATACAGTGGGAGGATGGGGTGGGCTTCCACCTCCATGGCACGGCGTTGCCAGGTGATGTTGTGACACAGGGAAGGGTGGTGAGCAGGTGAACTGACTGTGGAAGCACATGTGGTGGGAGAGCAGGAGCAGGCCTGGCTCCGAGTTTTCTCATCGTCCCAGCAAGGCTTCTCCAGAGCCAGCCCTTCTTAACCACATAATCAGTCCTGGATCTGATGAGGGGTTTTGTTTTGTTTTTGTCCCTTCCTGTTTTTCCTTAGGAGATGGTCAGAAGAGCGAAAGGAGCATCACGATTTTGAAACAAAACCAAGGGTATTGGTGAGTACACACCAGGCTGAGCCTTGTGGGGAGAGCTGGCAAGCAGGATGCAAACCTGGGCGTATTGTGTGGTTGTCCTGATACCTTTCTGGGGTCTTGGGGTTCTGATCTGCTCTTTAGTTACTGAGATTTCCTGTGGGAGAGCAGGTAGTTTGTTGTGTTAATGGATCAGCACAAATCATCTTTACTACGATTCTCTGCTGTTGTCAGCGACCAAACCTCTAATTGCTCTTCCTGTAAATCTGTGGAAGATGCTCTCATCACTATGTGTGTTCTCAGTGCTGAGTGCTGGAAGGAGCAGGCGGCAGATACGCTGGCAGCTGCACAGGAGTGCACCAAGCAACAATATTTGTTAATGCTTGGAGTGCTTTTGGCTGTTGTTGTGCTTGGCCCCGTTCAGACCGAGTCGTGGGGCTACGATCTGGGTGGCATTTCAAGGTCCTCTCCAGACCTGTTTTCTGCAGCTGTCACACAGGAGGCTGTGACTTGGATGTTTGCCTAGAGGTCTTGAACAGGAAGAAAGGAGAATCCTTTTTTTATCTGGTTCAGATATGCCAGAGCCAGACCCTGAGCTCATGTTTTTGAGCTGAGATATTTTGCACTGTGTCAGGTGGGAGGCTGGGTTTTTTTCCACCATCTTCTCGTGAGCAGCTTCCTAGTTTGCACTGGCCAAACCCTCAGCAGAGCCATGCTGTGAGTCCCTGCCCGTTCCCATCCCTCAGGGACCAAGTTCCCACATCTTTCCTCTGTGACTGTGTGATGGGTCTGAGGAGCATCTCGGTGCTGGTTTATCACAGAATTGTAGAACCATGGTTTGGGTTGGAAGGGACCTTAAAGCTTATCCAGTCCCACTCCCTGCCATGGGCAGGGACACCTTCCACTATCTCAGGTTGCTCCAAGCCCTGTCCACCCTGGCCTTGGACACTGCCAGGGATCCAGGGGCAGCCACAGCTGCTCTGGGCACCCTGTGCCAGGGCCTGCCCACCCTCATCATAAAGAATTTGTTTCTTACATCTTTCTTTCATCTCTGCTGTACCCTGGACTACTGGAGCAGTGCTGGTGGAGGTTGGATCATGGGGAAATGCAGATTTTTAAGACACACCTGAGTTCCTATAGTACAGTTTGGGTGCAGATGAAGGGAGAAGCTGACACAATGTGGTTTCAGGAAGTAATCTTCAGACATTCAAAAACAGAGGGGCCCTTTATAGTTAGTGGGGATGTTTTTATCCCATGTTACATCTGATCCAGTTTGGGCAGCACTTGAGGATGAGCAGAAGCCCATCCCTCTTCACTGGCTGCAAGAGCAGCCCAGGTGAGGGGACTGTGTGTCTGCAGGTTCGTCTCCTGACAAGGCAGCCAGGGAGGGTGCTAAGACCCTGCTTTCCCCCAACACCCCTGCCAGCAGAAGAGCCTCAGAAGGGGTGCTTTGTTCCCAGGCATCATCCCAGACTCCAAAACAGGTTCCAATCAGTGCCTGGAGCATAGACTAAACTTCTCTCTGTCTCCCACACCTCCTACTGCTTCCCTGCTGCCTCTCTGCAATCAGCTAGACAATAAACCCAGACTGTCTTCCTGCAAGCAGCAACCCTTACTCCTGTAAACAAGGCAGTGTGGAAGGCCACTGGCTGCAGAGCTGAGTGCCATCACCAGCCTGGGGTGGTGAACGTGCTTCCCTCCCCAGGGACCTCTTGCACCCATCTGCTCCCAAATTCCAGCTGTGTTTCCCCTCCATGCCCCCCAGTCTCCTGGCAGAGATGGTGATGAGTGTGTATCTGAGGCACTGGGTATTTAATCGCGCTGGCTTTCCAGACTTACACCAGAGGGGGTTTGGCCCCCTGAGCTCCAGCAATCCTGAAGTGATCCAGCTTATTAAACATCTGCTTGTGCTGTCTTTAGCATTAAATAATTGGTTCCTCAGCATATTTGAGTTGGAGGGTATCTAATAATCCTGTGAACTATCCATCAGGCTCCATTATCATCCCTGCACTCCTGTGCCAGCTGCCTCGTGTCAGCTCTGCCTGGGGTTTACAAATAGATTTCGTTTCTCCTTCAGTTTTGCTTCTTTTCTTCTGTCTCTCTCTCTCTCAAAGGAGCTGTTTCAGGCTCTTTAAAAATTTGTGCTGACACCCCCATCAGCATCTTTCTGCTGGCTTATGAGTGATGGGTCCCATCCTCGTGCTGCCTCCGCTCCTGACGGGGTCCCCAAGCAAAAACTCTTCATTTACCTCAAAAGGAATAGAATTGTTGTCTTGACTGAAAGGATTTCCACCTGCAAACCGATAAATCTTCACGTTGTTTGAGTTTTCTTATCGGCTCAGAGGATTTGTAGGATGCACAATGATGAGTTGTCAGCTTGATGACTTGTCTGCCCTCTGGCAGACCAGCAAGGCACCACTCACGTGTGGGGCACAAACCATGTATGTCCTGATAGTATTTAATAAGGATGCTTATGAGGGCTCCTAAAAAGCCTTCTAGCCAGGTGGGTAACGTGAGAGCTGAGAATAGAGTAGAGTAGAAGAGAATAGAGTAGTTTGGGTTGGAAGAGACCTTCAAAAGACATATTGTCCAACCCCCCTGCAATAAGCAGGGACATCTTCAACTAGACCAGGTTGCTCAAGGCCCTGTCCAATCTTGATCATATTATTTTTGGTACCTGTTGCTGCTACTGCTGTGCCAGCTATGGGAGAGATGCTCAGCATCCTTCAAAAGTCAGGCTTGTGCTCACCTCTCTGGGTCTGCAGCATCCTGGACAAGGTGGATGGGTTGGGAGATTATATCCTTGTGGATCTGATTTGCTTTTAGAGCTAATCCTAAAATCACACACACCAGGGCCAGGGACTGCAGATGCATATTTCCCATTTTTACAGGCTTTGGAGGTGCTGCTGGATGTTTTGCCGGTATCAGGGAAGACATTGCTGGGTTTTACTCATGCGAGGTGAACTTCTTCCTTTGTATACAGCTTCGGAAGTGGCCTCTGCAGTGGAATGTTGGGGTTATCAAGGCTGGTCTCAGGCTGACAGGATGGGATTGCAGGTCATACCAAGGTGTAGCACTGGGGCAGGCAAGGGGAGTCAGAAAAACAGGACCTGTCTCTTTTATGAGCATCTCCCCATATGGTCTGAACACTTGTTTTCTGACTTGTTGTAGAGGCATCTTTTGCTCCTAGGGTATAGAACATGAAAGGCAAATTCCAGCAGCTTCAGCCCATTTAGGAACTCTCCAGCACATACGTTAAATTTCAGCCCTGCATTTCTAGATTGCCCTTTAAAAAATCTTTCCCAGTTCTAACCTGTCAAGAGGAGATTGATAAGAGGAGATTAATATCCTAAAATAGCCAGCTGGTACTTCTGTAAAAACATGTCAGTGCGATTGTCTAAAGGACAAAACCACGGTATTTTGTACTGAAATGTGTTTGCTTTTGCAATAACAAGTTTCACTTTGCATCCCTTCCCTGGGTCCACTGTATTGTTGGACAGGGGCCATCACTTAAGTGAGCTTGCTGTATAAAGAGGAAAAAACAGGGTGAAAAAACCTATAAACGGGGTACATTATTATGGAACAGGGTAAATTATTATGGAACAAGAGGTATTAACAAGAAGTTAACACGTGGCTGATGCTGGATGGTGTAAAGTGATCCAGCGAAGTCCACCTACCTTCAGCAGAGGCAGAGACCTGCTTTTCTGAGACATTTGCAGCGTTTTAAAGCCCACAAATTCTGCTTGTCCAGAAGATGTGACAGCGCTCCGGTGTCACCGTAAGACAAAAACCTCCCTGATTCCTGTGCCCTAATGTCATTACTTCCCTTCTTTTGCAGATCCGCATAATGACATTCATGGTCACACACGCACACAAAAATACTTTATATAAAGAAAATGAATCTGGCTTCAGCCGGCTCTCGCCTTCTGCTGCGGTTACCTCCAGACCCCGGCTCGCCCAGGGTGAAATGAAAAGGGGAGTTAATGTGGCAGGGTCATTTCTCACTGCTGAATTGGTCAGCCGTCTACAGAGCCAATTTCTGCAGCTTTTCAGTGGCGTGGCAGACCCCTGGGTAATATTTGCCTGAATAGAGCCCTAAGTGTTTAAGCTGTATTGCTAGGAATGGCTGTTTTATCCTATGCATCTGAGATTTCAACTCATCAGACATGAAGCAGGTCAAGACTCTCATGCCATTGTGTGCATTATAGCGAACAGAACAGAATATGCTTGATAAAAGGGAGGACTTAAAAGAAATGCTTCTTTAGACCTGAAACTTTCAAGTCCCACAATGCATCAAAGACCCCTCGTATAGACTTTGAAAGGGGTGAAAGGCATTACCTAATATTCGGAGGAAATGAATAATAAAGCATCCCAAGTGCCTGGAAACTAATTTAGGAGTGCACGCTGCACTGTATTGCCTCTGCTGGATTTGCTCCCCAGAAGAGTTGCTAACAAAAGGTTTAAAAAAAATAAAATAAAATGGCGTTTGGCGACCAACTTTTCTGCCTTGAAATGCCCCCTTTTTTGTAATGTTTCCTGGTAAGAGTTACTTATGAAAAGATGAAATACAGCCTGTGCTGCAAACACCGGGTCTCAAATGAATCTCGGGAGCCCGTAAGGTTTCCCACCATTCTCCTCCCCACCGCAGCCTTTTGTTCCTTCATGTTGAAAGCACTGCTTGCAGGATGCTTGCAGGATGCCCAGGCACTACCTGCTCGTGGAGTTTAGTCACATCTTAGGAAAAAAGAAAAAAAAAATCAACCTATTTCTGTGGCCTTTGCTTTTGTTCCAGCAAAACCACCTTTGTGTAAAGCCAGGGCTGCTCTGTTGGTGACCTGTGGCTCCTTGCAGCTGGAGCTGAGAGCTGGGTACCCTGCTGAAGGTACCAGGTGTGTTTCTGGCATCCCCATGGAAGCTGGAGGTGCTCTTTGGAGCCTGAGATACTTATCATAGAGTTTATGGTTTAGTAAACGGTCTAGTTTGGAAAGGACCTTAAAGCTCATCTAGTTCTAAACCCCGTGCCATGGGCAGGAACACCTTGCCATTACCCCAGGTTGCTCCAAATCCCCATCCAACCTGGCCTTTCCAGAGGTTTCTTGCCATTGCTGCTTCTGAGATGCAGTGGCTCCTAATGCAGTGGTCTCTAAGGCTCCCATGGGATTTGGGAGCTGTAGAGCTTGTGTGGGCTCAGCCTCTGCCTTGTGTCATGAGATGAGTGTAGCTGGTGGGACATCCACCCCACTGGGATTGGTGGGAGAGGCCTGATGGTTCTGGGAGTATGGGATTCAGCAGAGGGGAAGTTTTGATTGCCAGGATAACCTGTTTCAGAGCAAAGAATAAAACCTTGTGGCATGCAGACTTTCTTCAAATGCCCTGAAGTTTTGGGAAATGAGGACAGCTGGGCAAGGATGTTTGGGCAAGAGGGGCTCTGCTGTCCTGCTTGCTGTGCCCTTGCCCATCCCCTCTGCCTGTGTTTGTCTCATTGAGCTCTGTTTTTACCATCTGTGGAGATCAGTTAAATTTGAGTGCTTTCTTACCTGCTTCTCCCTCAGGCCACGATTAATTGAGGGCAGGAGGGCGGGCAGGAGTGCTCAGGAAATATTTACAAGAAGGAGGGGATGTTAATGGGCCAGCAGGGCTGGACCAGTGGGGGATGGAGATGATGGGCAGTGGTGATGGGGGCTGTGAATCTCCCCCCTTTTTTTTTTTTCCTCAGTGACCAGGGATGATTAAAACCTCAGCTCTGTGTCCAAAAGAGTTAAATCTGGACTTCTAGCCCCATAAAACTCCTGGTGCTGGGGCTGCTGTTTCAGTGGAACCTTAAGAAGTGGGAGAAAAATGGGATATTGGGATGGGGGAGGATGCCTGTGAGTTACAGATCACTGCAAGGTAGGGGGAAGGAGAACTTTAACAAAATAATGTTTTCTCTTATCAGAGGACAACCCAGCAGTCCCATTAGGCTGGGACCATTTATTTTAGTTACCAGTTTTCAGAGAGGCAGTGGATGCCCCATCCCTGGCCATGCTGGAAGGGACTTGGAGCACCGTGGTCTGGTGGAAGGTGACCCCGCTCATGGGAAAGGGGCTGGACTAGATGGCCTTTAATAGTTCCTTTACAGCCCAAGACATTCCATGTTTCTGTGGATCTGTCCAGCAGTTCTCCATTGCACCCTTCCTGACCAGGGTGAGTGCAGTCATTGGTTCAGGGCACTGATGGTCTCAGCCACAAAGGCCCCCCTGGGTGGATGAGGCACAAGCAGTGGTGTACAGGGGTGACACACAAGCCCCAAGCCTTTCCACCACCATTTTTCCTTAACACTGGAGAGCCAGGTGACAAAAGCCTGACCCATCTTTGATAAAACAATAATCAGAAACCTGGATGATTTCTCATGGAAAGGAAACCTGGCAACCCTGTGAGGGGAGTCTCATGCCCTGTCTTAATGATACATCAGTGTCCAGGGACTTTTTAGTCTTGTGCTTGGGTTTTATGATCCATGTTACTTCTCTTTTAATTTTTATTGCTTGGCTTTAGTTTTTGATACAGTGCTGGAAGCACCTTGGTGGGCAGGGATGACTCCCTTAGCACTGGCTGTCACCTTGTGGCTTGACCCACATTTCAGGGAGGAGCAGAGGGGCCAGACATGGGCTTGACAGCCCTTTGATGTGGTGACACCCCTGCCTGTGTCAGCCTGTGCCTGCCAGCACTGCGGGCTGAGGGGCTGGCCTTGCTGATCATCCCCCTGGTCTGGGCTGCTTTCTCCTGAGCTTCAAGCAGAGCGTGACAGGACATGATCTTTTCCCCTGCAGAACATCTCGTTCAGGGGGTCTGTGACCCGTGCTCAGGTTCCTAGGACATTGCTGAGCCAGGAAAGCCAGGTAAGGCACTGCTGCTGGCTGGTGCTGGTTTCTTCCTCCCAGCAGATCAGGCGAGGTTTGCTTCCCTTCCATGTGGATCACCCTTGCTGTAGTTCTGCTTCTGGCTTGCTACCCATTTCAGAGAGAAATAAAATCTTCTCTAACATCATTCTGATAGATAAAGGTAGTAAAATGTGGAAAACCAGGAGGTTCATCTGGGGAACTTTAACATTTCAGGAGCACAGGGGATCAGCCACGCTCTCGTGAGCTGGACCCTTACAATTCTTCCTGTTGTGCTGGTGGCTCTTGTCTCAGAATACCTCTGGATAAGATGAGCTGTCAGGGGAGGCAAAGGGAAGGGATTTATTTAGCCTGACTGGGAAGCTGGCACTGTCCAGGCTTTATGGTAATGGGGTGACTTACGTTAAGGAGATAGTCGGGCTGCACTGGTTGGCATCTCAGTGTGAAGGGACACCTGCCCTGGGTGTCCCCTGAGGCTCCCTCCACGCCAGCTGATAACCCATGTCATTGAGGAGAGGTTTTACTCCTGGCTGCTTGGCATTTCTGCTCGCTGCTCCGGGACAGATCCAAACCCCACCGGCGTCAGGAGAGATTTTCTCTGGCTTCGGCTGGCTCCGTCCTCCCAGAGAGAAGACGTGACACAACTTC
This sequence comes from Corvus cornix cornix, assembly GCF_000738735.6. Classification (NCBI taxonomy): domain Eukaryota; kingdom Metazoa; phylum Chordata; class Aves; order Passeriformes; family Corvidae; genus Corvus; species Corvus cornix. Next base: position 22,497,861 of record NC_046357.1, on the reverse strand, counting down.
TGTGTAGCGGTTTATTCCTGGTGACAAGTTCACCTTCCCCAGTGACCTTTCACACCGCTGAATGGGATGCTGGTGCCCTCCCAGGCAGCCCAAGAGCAGGGCTGTCAGAGCTGGGGAGCTTGCATGCCATTGAGAGAAACCCTCCCCTCAGTACCCAAGGGACCTGAGTGCTGGTTCAAAAGGTTGCAAAGCACTGTCAGCTCCTGTTTGGGGCTGCTGTGCTGAAGGGAGATCCTGCCAAGGAGGTCACAGGCTGAATTTGAAGCGATTGTGGTTTGAAATGATTTTTCAGGTTTGTCAGCCCTGTCAGAATTCAGCTTGTGTAAGAGCAGCCAGAAGTTTGGGGTGCATGGGGCTGGGTAACCACCCCAAGGAGGGGTGTCCTTGCAGGTGACACCGCTGGGCCCTGGGCCTTCCCCAGCAAGGCAGTGCCCCAGTTCATCTGCAGCAGGTGGTGAAATGCAGGTGGCCACAGGAAAGGAAGGAGCAATGACATCAACCACAGCATTGAGTCTGCCACTGTGCTGAGGTCCTTCTGACAGCAGCAATGTGGTCACCATCCATCCACCCATCCATCCATCCATCCATCCATCCATCCATCCATCCATCCATCCATCCATCTGTCCATCCGTCCATCCATCCATCCATCCGTCCGTCCATCTGTCCATCCATCCATCCATCCAGCCATCCATCCATCCATCCAGCCATCCATCTGTCCATCCGTCCATCCATCCATCTGTCCATTTATCCACCCGTCCATCCATCCATCCATCTGCCTATCCATCCATCCATCCATCCATCCATCCATCCATCCATCCATCCATCCCTCCTTCCATCAAACCTTGCCTCCATCCATCCGTCTGCTCACACAGTTTCCAGACCATGGGTGTCCTTCCCCATGCATGTGCCTCCCTCCTTTCCCTCTTCTCCTGATCAGATCTGACATTTGCTCATGTCCACAGGGGAGGCCTCGTTGACTTCCACGGCTCAGGGTGAAGCTTGCTGTGCTTGTCTTCCACCAGCATTTGAAATCCAACCAGCTCATGAATGCTCTTGCTCCAGGTTTCTTCATCGAAACACTTTGTAAATAAAATTAGAATACCAAAGCAGCAGAGCCTAACAAAAAGTAAGGGGGAGTATTTCTTGGGATGGAAAACTATCCTCAACCAAGCAAAAGCCTAATTTATTCTGGTGAAGCAGAGAGAGTCCAGCAGCCTCCCTTTTGTTGTGCAGTTCGCAGGTACTGCTATATTCACACCTGAAATCTTTTGCTGAAAGTTTGGCATCATTTCTTCCCCTTTTGATCAGAGAACTGCTAGATTCGAAGTGGCTTCATCCTTGCTGGCTCTGTAAGAGCTAATTCCCACAGAACCCGCAGCTACCACAGAGGTGGCATCATCGGGCTGGGAGCTGCAGCCTGCATTTCATCGCCTACCAGGAGTCCCATCCGTCAGTGGGAGCTGCAGTTCTCCCCTGCTAACAAAATTATTTATTTTGTCCTGTCATTAAGGATATTCATGCAGCAGAAATGGGAATGATCTCTGCTTTGTGAGCTTTAGAAGCCCATTTTGTATTTGTCTTGGTGGTAGAGGAGCAGTAAAGAGCTCTGTGATCTCGCCTGTTACGATAAGTGAGTTTTGGAAGAGGTTTTCTGTCTGATACTCTGTCTAAAAGCGTGGGGAAATGCCATTCTAAAGGCTGTTAAAACACAATTGCTCACTGATTTACACCGTCAAGGAGTGCCTCTTTACTGGGAGATGTACACTGAATAAAAGCAGTTCAAGTGGTGCTTTTAATAAATAGATAATGGAACAGCATTTTATCTTCTGCTTTAATCCGTTCTGTTAGCATAGGGTAGTGTATCCCTCTGATAGATTTTGAGATAGCAGAAACTGCCAGTCAAACCACTTCCCTTCTGTGTCTTTGAAGAGAAATTGCACCCTGGTGATGGGTACTGGGTTCTCAGTGGACTGGGATCTTTCTCCCATGGATGGGTTTGGTTGGGTCTCAATGGGTTGGTGTTCGGGGCACTGATCTTGGAATCATGAGTGTCATAGAGTATCTTGTGTGTCCAGGGAAGGGAACGGAGCTGGGAAGGGGCTGGAGCAGCAGGAGCAGCTGAGGGGGCTGGGAAAGGGGCTCAGGCTGGAGCAAAGGAGGCTCAGGGGGGACCTTGTGGCTCTGCACAAGTCCCTGACAGGAGGGGGCAGCCGGGGGAGGTTTAGGTTGGATATTGGGAAAATTCCTTCATGGAAAGGGTTGTTCAGCCCTGGCACAGCTGCCCGGGGCAGTGGTGAAGTCCCCATCCCTGGAGGGATTTAAAAGCTGTGTGGATGTGGGACTGGGGGACATGGGTCAGTGGTGGCCTGGGCAGTGCTGGGGAATGGTTGGATTCGGTGGTCTTGGAGGGCTTTTCCAACCTAAACAATTCTGTGGTTCTGAATTGGAAGGAACCCATAAGGATCATCAAGTCCAAGTTGCCACTCCTTGCAGGACTGTCCAAACATAGGAGCATCATCCAAATGCTCCTTGGACTCTGTCAGGCTTGGGGCCATGATCACATCCCTGAGGAGACTGTTCCAGTGCCTGACCACCCTCTGGGTAAAGAGCCTGTTCCTGATTTCCAGCCTGAAATCTCTCTGTTGCAGCTTCATTCCATGATGGCTTTGGCCATGGGGCTGTTGCCTTGCTGGGTGGCAACACCCATTCTTCACATCCCAAATGCCATGTGGGGTTCTCTGTAGCCCCCAGCTCCCATGGGTTTAGTGGGGAGGGTGTGGAGCCACAGGGAAGGAGGTTCTGTGGAAAGCTCCTCTCTAAGCCCTTGGGCTTCTCTAGAGGCACCAGGTCTCTGGGGCTGAGTGCCTTGAAGCTAAAGGAGCTGTTGGCTGCTTGGTTAGGAAAGAAACAGGACACTCTGGGAGGCAGGAAAAAGGTCATTTATCCTGTTGCTGCTCATCCCTGTTAATTCATTGTTTCCGTTGAAAACCCTGCACTTAGCTCCTTCATGAATGAACCCAGTGTCTGTGCCTCCAAAAACAACTTGGCTTGGAGAAAAATAAGACCTCCTTTCACCTCCTCTCTGCTCTGCTGTGTTTTTTCCCCCCTTGTTTTCTTCCACTCACATCCATCCTGCCTGGGTGGCAGTCCCAGTTTGTCCCCGTGGAGCGGGGCTGGACCCCAGGGGCTGGAATCCCAGAATGGTTTGGGCTGGAAGGGACCTTAAAGCTCATCTTGTTCCACCCCCTGCCATGGGCAGTGACACCTTCCACTATCCCAGACTGTCCCAAGCCCTGTCCAGCCTGGCCTTGGACACTGCCAGGGATCCAGGGGCAGCCACAGCTGCTCTGGGCACCCTGTGCTGGTGTTTGTCAGCATAAAGGATTTCAGCCCAGGGGCTGCTCCCTGAGCACAGGAGTCCCCTCTGTGGGTGAGGTTTGCTGGGACTGGGACTGCAGGGGTGCTCCCAAGCCAAAGGGGATGGGAAAACTTGAAGGAGAGCTCTGGAGAAGGGGAAGTGACTCAGCTGCATGGCAGGAGAGACTGTCAGGGAGGAAGGGTGGGTAGGGAGATCCAGATAGAATGGGGAGGCTTAGCGTGGGGGGCAGAGGGGTTGGAGGGTGACCTGGATGCTGGGATGGGGCCGAGGCATGGCCCAGCTGTGGCAGCTGTGGTGAGCAAAGCCTTTTCCAGTGATTGCCTGGGTGTGGAAGGGCAGATGGAGCAGAGAAAAGGTCTCTGCACAGTGGTAGCCAGTCTCCTAATGCCCTTTAGCAGCTGGAATGGAGCAGACCTGGCACCACATCAACAGTGAGCTCTCCAAGGACCATCTGTGAGCCAAGGGCAATGAGAACAATTACCAGCCAGAGGAAAAAATCACTGAGAGAGAGGCTGGAAAAAGCTGTGGGGGAGGCTTAGAGCCAAACAGAGGCAGGGAGAAGGGGATCTCTAAGCTAATGAGTGGCCAGAGAGCGTACACTGTCTGATCTCCCTATCTCATAACACAGGGTCTGTTTAAGGAAGCAGCTGTGTCCATGAGAAAGTGTTTTGCCCTTGGGCTGAGTCTGTGAAAGTGGCTGCCAGGGGATACCTCCAAAGCCGGGAGTTTAACACTCAGATAAGGCTTGGATGTTGTTTGGGGGTGGTAACGAAAACAAGAGCTGTAAATGAGACCTGGAAGAGTGATTACTCTTTATTCGGGGGTTTAAAACAATCTTGAGGTTGTTGGAGTTGAGAGAGCACCTTCTTGGAAGCACAGCTGGGGTTTGGTGCATCAGCCTGTGGGTGTTGGGCTGGTTAGGGCAGTTGGTGAAGCCTGGATGAGATCTAAAGCCGTAATGCCAGGCTGCTTGGGCACAGAGAGCTGGAGAGTTCAGCCTGGAGAAGACTCCAGGGAGACCTTAGACTCCCTCCCAGTGTCTAAAGGGGCTCCAGGAGAGCTGCAGAGGGACTTTGGACAAGGGATGGAGTGCCAGCACAAGAGAGAATGGCTTCCCTCTGCCAGAAGGCAGGGATAGTTTTGAGATTGGGAATAAATTCGTCCCTGTGAGGGTGGGGAGGCCCTGGCACAGGTTGCCCAGAGCAGCTGTGGCTGCCCCTGGATCCCTGGCAGTGTCCAAGGCCAGGTGAGACAGGGCTTGGAGCACCCTGGGGCAGTGGAAGGTGTCCCTGCCCATGGCAGGGGGGTGGAGTGAGATGAGCTTTAAGGTCTCTTCCAACCCAAACCATTCTGGGACTCTGTGATTGCTGGCCTTGTCCACAGAGCTTTTCTGCGAGGAATCCTGCCAGCAGGGAGAGCAGCTTTGAAGCTTTTCCCAGGGTAGGGAAGAAACCAAGGAAAGAGTAGATATTTCCTAAGAGTAATCTGGCTGGTCCATCTGGTACTCCCAAAAAGGCCGGTGACATGGCACAGCATGGGGGAAGGCTGTAAAAGATTGGAGGCATCAAAGTAGAAGGTGATTAAAACCCAACAAAATAGCAGCAAGGATGGTCCCCAGGGAGGGAGAAAGCCTGGCAGAGTTCCATCGGGGAGGGTTAGCAAAGGGAGGGTGGAAATTAAAGCAGGGCACTAATGAAGGTCAAGCGTATCTCCAAGGCTTTGGGAAGTAGGAGTATCACTGAATCTGAGCTACAGAGCCTGCTACTCCAGGGAAGGGGGATGGGAGGGACACATTAATTTGTTAAATGGGTAGAAATAAATTAGTGTATAAACCTGTAACATTTGTTTCCCCAGTCTGAAGGGGAGAGCTGCGCTGAGCCTGGTTAGGCTGACGTTTTAACCAGGTTTGCTGAGGTTTTGCAGGTTTTTAAGCCAAGCCTCCCTTTTGGATAGTCTTGATTATAAACTCTTCTCTATCCTGTCTCCCAGTGAAACTGTGTGGACTGGAGATGCTGCTTTTCTGACCTCTCTCTTAAGTGTTTGGTGGCTCTTTTCTCCCACAGACCTGGAATGCTGGGGAGGGAACCTGAAAGGGGGTGGACTGGTTGGGTCACCTTGTCCTAGATGTGTCTGCTTCATCAGTATCACCCCAATCCTCACCTGGCTTAGGCTGCAAACCCCTCCAGAGCTTGTCACCTTTCCAGGGCTCTTTCCTTGCCTGAAAAGGTCAGGATTCTGTCATCCTGCATCCCCCACCCGCATCCCACCCAGCTGCAGAACAAAGTCCTTGCTGTTAATGAGACTCGTTAGGCTCACGTCGAGGAGTGTGTGGCCCTCACCATATCTCATTCCCTCCTCCTGACTGGTTCAGCCATCTCTGCTCCATCCTTCAGCTGGGCCAATGCCTGGCACTTGGACTGAGGGGGTGTCACTGTCCCCACCATAAGCAGGAATCTGTGGTGATGGGGTTCAGAGGTGGGCAAGGGAAGATGCTGCCACAACCTTTGGTTCCCTCTCTTTTGCTGATCTTTGTAGAGGGTGTCACTGCACCCACTGCACCTTCTAGCTCAAGGAACCTCCAGGAGCAAGTGGTGTAAGTGTGGCTTGGTGTTTGGATGGGTCAGAATTTGTGGTGAAGTGGCCTGGAAGTGCCCTCACCCGCAGCTGTGTTGTGACTAATATGGGGCAATTCTGCCCCACACAGTTTTGCTATGGGGTCAGAGCCTCACTGCTCTTCCCCAGGGACCCACCACAGACAGGCAGGACACCTCAGCCCAGAGCACCTGGAATTTGGGTGCAAGTTATCCCCAGCTACCCTGGCCCAGCCACCCCACCACCAGCACGGGGGTTGCAAGGTCTGGGCTGCCACCACTTCACGGCAAGCTGAGCATGACCCAAATGGAGGAGCCTTTAGCAAGACCAAGCACTGCAAAACAGCTTTTTGATGTCGAGCACATCTCTCGTGATTGCACTCCCTGAAGCGACTTCTTCTCATTTACGGTATCTTGACCTAAAGACCTGTCCCAGCAGGAGAAGAACAGGTGGAAATCATGGTGCTCCCCTGCTTCTGTAGAGATCCTGATTGCCTTCTTGTTTCTTTGCTGACTTTCTCTGTTCCCATTATCTCATGATGGGGGAGTTTTTTAAATAAGTAGGTTTGGGAACAGCAAGGCCATGGAGATAAGAGCCGAGACGACTCCTGCGCTCAGAGATTCATTACCTGCTCCCATGTAAGCCAGGAGGGAAGCAAGCCTGCTTTTCTTTTTCTTTTTGTTAATAAAAATATGACACCGGAAATTTAAAAAAAATCAAATTAAAGCACAGAAGGACCTGAGAAAGTGTGGGGGCTACAAACTACTGCTGGAGCAAGAGGGCTCATTAAAATACAAATTATTTAGGAGGACAAACTAGAATGCCATTATACAAAGTGTCACTGACTCTGAGTCCAGCCTAGTGTTTGCCTGCACTTGATAAATGAGTCCATTCTGCTCCTCCTCCTCCTTTTTCTTTTTTTCATATAGGGGAGAAAAATACACAATTACAAGTTCAACCTGTTGAAAAAATTGCATCCTGCTGGAGGAGTCAGAGCCAAACCTTTCAGGTCTTACACATCTCCCTAAACATGGAATCTTGGGTCCTACTCACCTGCTAAAAATCTGGGTGCCTGGGTGAACACTGGGGGTTCCTGTTGCTGAATTTGGGAGGGTGTTGCAATGGGGTGCCCAGAGCAACCCCAGCACAGCCCCTGCTTGCACAGCATCACCTGAGCATGGTGCCAACCTGCCCAATGTGCTGGCTGAGTAAGGCTTTTAAGACAAGAAGCCTTTGTCTGCTGTGGTTATTTAATTTTATTTTTTTCCTTTCTCTTCTAAGTAATTTACTCTGGCTGCACCCTCCCTTGGGCTTGAGTGGAGCGGGGGGGGGATGTTCTGCCTCGTCAAGTGTTAGTTGTGGCGGAGGAAAAACACCCAGGGAGCTGAGCTGGAGGCGAGGAGGAAGGTGGGAGTGGAGGTAATGCCTTTTTTGGAGGGATTGGAGTACTTGTGGTCGCGCTCTGCTCCTCAGCCTGGCTGCTCATGGATGCAGAGCCGGGGAGGAAGAGAAGGTGGGAGGCAGGCAAGGCAGCAGGGCAATCCCTGGCAGGGCTCTCACCCACTGAGGGTTTTGTGCCAAGCACAGAGACTTGAAGGCGTGCTGAGGAGTGATGCTGTAGTGATCCTATCTCCCCTTTAGTGCACAGAATCACAGGATCCCAGAATGGTTTGGGTTGGAAAGGACCTTAAAGCTCCTCTCATTCCAACACCTTGCCCTAGAACAGGTTGCTCAAAGCCAAATCAAACCCGACCTTGAGTGTTTCTGGAGATGAGGCAAATACATTCAGGTGAGATAGAAGAGGCAACCAAAATTAGTGACTCTTTGGGGAGATGAAATTTCCTGTGAGCTCCTGACAGTTTTGGTAGTGGGAGGGAGGGGATCACAATAGGGAAGATGATCTTGTGTCCATGGTCTTTGGCTGGTACCTGCGGCATCTTCCCAGTGGCATTTAGAGGTGAGATGGTCTTTTTTTGGATGGGCACCTGTTTTTTACCTTGCATCTGGGCAGCCCAACAAGGTGGCTGCAGTATTCTTGAAGAAAGCTTCACCTTTTGGTTTGGATCACCTCACCAAAACTCTGTTGGTTGGCATTCAGTGATTTTAAGACAAACTGTCTTTTTTTTTTTTTCTCCTTTTGGCAAAGGTTGAAACATTTTGTAATGTCTAGCATTAGGTAAGACTTTTGATTTAATACCTTATCCCCTCAACTCCCCTTCAGCAATAACAATGTATTCTAATCCACTGCTCAGGTATTGATGGATGGGGCCTGTTTGGGTTAAACATTTGGGACTTGAATGGTTGACCTCATTCTGTCCCTGGAGTAGGAGCAGTCAGAGGAGCCATTGAGGAACAGTCTGAGCAGCAGGTTCTCCATCACTGCTCAGTGGCAGAGTCAAATGGAAATATGAGGCCAGCCTGGCCCTTAGCCAGACTTCATCTCCAGTTCCCATGGGAGACTGAATGTTTAGGACAGGTGCTGTATTGAGAAGCCCTCTGCAAATCTTGACAGATGGAAAAAAATAGGTTGGAAGCTAAATTTTTCTTGAATTGGATTCAGGAGGACAGAAAGACATGAGATCAAAAAAATTCTACCTTTTCTGTGAGGCTGTTTCACGGAGGCCGCTGCCCACCTTCTCTACGTTGGTGCATGTGGAAGTGAGCAATGCTTGAGCTTGGTTCAGGCTGGGATCAGGGAACAAACCTCCCACATCACTCTCCAGGAGAAATGTCACAGTGTCAGTCCAGTGTGAGACCCTCCTCCCCATCCTTGCTGCTCCAGGGTTCCCCATGAGGTCCAGTGAGGGTGCCTAACCTTGATGTGGTCATGACGTTGGTCAGGGCTTTCTTGGCTCTTGAGATGAGGAGGTTTCCTCTCATCTTTTGCATGATTGAGCAGGTCTGGTCCCTTCCAAGGCAACTGCAGAAGGAACAGGAAGAAGAGAAGGTACCAGACTGTCCTTCCAGAGCTGGGGGAAGACACAAGTGAAGGCTGGGCAAGAAACTGCTGCTGTGGACCTAGCTTGGTGTATCTGAATCACTAAGGACCTGTTTCCTTGCTCCTGTGATACTCTGAAGACCAAAGACATGGACATGCCCCAGGGTTGAGAGTGAGGAGCACACATGAGCTGGTGGGCATGCACTCTTCTCTCTTCCACAGGGCCTTCTTCTGCTCTGAACCTAGAGAAATGCACTCTCACATGAATTTTCTGAGCACCACATCTCTCCAGCATCTACCCAAGCAAGGGATGGATGTTGGCTGGCCACGGCCAGGATTGAGCAACTTTTCGTAAACATGATGTGCCCCATGTGAATATGAGTAACTTCTGGTTTTCTAGGATGGAAGAGTAGAAATAAACCAAACTAAAATTAAATTGAATTGATGATGCCTCAGGAAAAAAAAAGAGATGCTGCTGAGGAGGGTGGTAAGGGTAGTGTAAGTGATGCTGGTGTAACTACCATGCAGCAAAGCTGCTTCATGTAGGGTTGTTTGAGCTTTTAGGCTTGCTAAAGGTTTCTCAAAACCTTTTCTTTCAGCTAGATTTATGGGTCTGGAGCAGCAGACAAGGCCTAGGTATCCAGGTGTTCGGGCTGCCCACAGGGGTGTCATTCCGTGCCTGGTACCTCTGTACTTCCCTTTGGGGGTCACTGAGGTGTCTGCCCATGCATTGAGTGTTTTCCCAAGGGACAGATAAAGCTCAGGGATGCGAAAGGCCAGATGGGATATTCCTGTTACAAAAAGCTGCTTCAAGCTTTGGTTGATTTCCTCAGGGTCACAAAGGTCAGTGTCAGAATAAAGCATGGAAAGGGCTGTTCTGGGTCATGCGTCCTTTCCTGGTCAATATCCAACCCCAGATGCAAAGTCCTGCAGCATGGAGTCATTCATCCTGGCCTTCCTCATCCCAGGCTCTGATTTACCTCCTGATACCCACTCCAAGAAGTTTTCCTTAGAGATGTGTGACATCCAACCTTCTGCCCTCCTGCTGAGCCTGGGGTGCACATCTCCCTGGGAGTATGTGGTCCCCACCACCACCTGCTACAGCATCTCCACCCCGATTCTGAGCATCCCGCCTCTGCTTTTCTCTGGCTGTCCCCTTCCTCTTACCTTCTGAGGTGCAGTGATGACCCCAGCCAGATGCTGGGCTGTCATCATCTCAGCTCTGCTCAGATGGCTTGGCCTCTCTTGTTTGTCTGGTACATAGCTGATTTATCAGCAGTGATGTTATGTTTGCTTCCAGATAAGAAAATGCTGAATATTGGAGCTGGGATTGAGCCTTGTGAAATCCCCCTGGAAACAGCCCGATTCCCCTCTGACAGCTATTTGTTGGGATCCCCTCTGAATTCCCTGCACATGTGCTTTATTCTCATAATGCAGTGCTCATTTTATAATCAACATGCCACGCCCTGGTAAATCAAATGCTGTACAAAAGCATATGTGTATTATCTCTAAGCAATTATCTTTATTAACCAAACTTGTAATCTACTCAGAGAATGAAATCAGCTTTGTTTGACATGGTGTGTTGGCCGCAGAACCTCTCTGACAAACATGAGCTGCATTTCCATCCTTTGATTCCTCTTCTGGGTGACTCTCGGGAGGGTTCCCATTATTTTACCCATGACTGATGGCAGGCAAGCCAACCTGTTCATCAGGCCATCCCACTTTCCCCTTTAGCAGATCAGTGCAGTATTTGCATGCTTCCATCCATCTGGATCTTCCTTGGTATTCCAAGATTTATTAAAAATTAACATCAGCAGGCCAGAGAGCTTCTCAGCCAGCTGTTGGAGGGCTCCTGGGAGCAAGTTATCCAGGCCTGCTGATTCAAAATTGTTTATCGCTGGTAGATGCTGTTTAACAACCTCCTTGGTTACTAATGGAGTGGAAAGTACTTCATCCTCCTCATGTGATACAAGCACCTCGTCCTGCCTTCTTTCCAGATGCGGAGCAGAAATATTGATTGAACACTTCTTGCCTTTTCTGCATCATTACTTTTCTTCCCATCTGAGGCTGCGCTGCTGATTTATACAAAGGCATTATAATATTGCTGGCATTGCTCGCCGTCCCTTTCCATATGCAGCTGAATGTGTTGTGAGCTTTGCTCTGTGACTCTGCACAGAGCAGAAGTCTCTGCTGTGTTGCCTCCATTGCTGGGAGGGCCATTCCTTGATTTGACACAGTCTAGGGCCCTGGGAGAGGCCTGAGGACCAGAAAATTCCTCTCTCTGCCCTCCATTGCTTTGCATTCACTAAGGAGGAGTTAATGAATTTGCAGAGCCACCTGCAAGAGCTCCAAAACCTCAACCCTTCCAGAAAGGATGAGATTTGCCCCCAAAACTTTGAGATTTTTAAAGTTGAGACCATTATACATCTCAACCCACCTGTTAACCCCCTATCTCCGTGCTGCCATGTTAATTTTAGGTTAATCAACCATGGATATACAAGCCCTCATCTCTCCTAGCAGTTACTGGCTGCTTGCTCTCTCCCCTGACCTAAGGCAGAGCTGCTGTTTCTTTCTCCCATCTGTCCTTTGTCATTTTCCTTTCCTGCTGTTTCCCCAGCTGTGGGTTGTTGCAGTAACAAATCCCACAGCTCATGGCAGGGAGGGCAGATGCACTCAGTGATGGGGCAGAGATCTTCCAGGGGCTTCTTCTACTTCACTCAGAGAAGCTGTGGCTGCCCCTGGATCCCTGGCAGTGTCCAAGGCCAGGTTGGCTGGGGCTTGGAGCAACCTGGGATAGTGGAAGGTGTCCCTGCCCATGGCAGGGAGTGGAATGGGATGAGCTTTAGGGTCCCTGCCAACACAAACCATTCTGGGATTCTGTTGTGAGTTACTGTGGGAGATGCTCACAGCTCTCAGCTCCTTACTCATAGGATTGTAGCTTTCAAATCTCCGCTTTGGGAAGAGAGTCGAAATGTTTTATTTAGCAGAAAAAGGGTTGGTGTGATGAGATGCTCAGAAACTAGAGCTAAACATGTCCAGGCAAAAAAAAAAAAAGGAAAGAAAAAAAAAGTGCAGATTTTTTTATAATGAGACTAATAAACTTCTAGAAACACTTGCCAAAGGATCAGGGCAAGCCCCCTTGATTTGAAATCTTCCAGCCAAGATTGCTTCTGCTTCTAAATGTGGGAGGGCAGGCAGGAATGAGAGCCTTGCTGCAGAAATTACTGGGTGAAGTGTTTTATTTTGTATGAAGCTGGAGGGCAAAATACATGATCATAACGGTCCCTGTTGCTTGAAAATACAGATATGAAATAAACCTTTGTTTTGTAGCCTAAATTTCTTATGAAGTGTGGTCTGAAATCCATGAGTAGATTTAACATGGATGTCACAACCTTGAATAATGGAGTGATGGATGTTAAAATCTTGAATAATGGAGTGAATGTTGTGAGGGGAACAGGCAAAAAAAAAAAAAAAAGCTGTTCTGCTGTAAAGTTTGGGATGGCAAGGGATGAGGATGCCTGGGGAGCGAAGATGGGAGCTGTGCAGGAAAATCCTCCTGCACCCACTCAAGGGGGATTGATCGGCCGTGTTCAATATTGTGTGTAGCTCAGGTCCTCCCTCCTGAGTACCGCGTGAAAACAGTGGAAATAAAAGCTTGGCTTTTGCTAGGGAAAAGAATGACCTGCAGTGTCAATTTTTTTTTTTTTTCTATGGGAAGAAGGGCTGAATTCAATGTTTTCCTTTCTCACTCCATCCTGCTGCAACGCTTCGCTGTGTGGCCGGGCAGGCTGGCGAGCAGATAATGAATCTGCCGAAATGTGGTTATTGATATAGCTGAGATCATTATACCTGAGGGTCTTGTGAGCTTTCCCATCTAAAGGGGCATTTTTCAGAAGGTTGTGGTCATGACATAAACAGTCTCATTCTGTCTGGCAAAGTCCTGAGCCCGGGAAGATTTTTTAAAATACATTATCAGAAAGGTAAATCAGGTCAGCTGCATTTTTATTTTTTCTTTCAGCTAGGAGAAGTAAAATGGTTCATTTGCCTCCCAGTATTAATGTGATGCTCTGCAAGGAGCTGTGGCCTGATCCACAGCTTTTGAAAGCAAAAGAGATTTGTTTCCACCTACATCAGGGTGCTTCTGCAGAATTTCTTATTTCTGGGTGAGGATAACTTTCCAGTCAGGGAAGGAAAGCAAGTGATCTCTGCAGAGGTTTACCAATGCTTGGAGGCTGAAATGCTGGCTATGATGGGCCATTGGCTTGGCTGTCCTTAGCCCATCCATGTGTAGGATGGTGTGAGTGGACCCAGCAAGGAGCTGCGGCTCATTTTGTGTGAGAGCAAAGCAAAAATAACCCGTCGAGAAATTACGAGGCGGGGAAAGCGTTTCAAAATTGCAGCTGGGACTGTGAATTGCACAGGGAGGTTTAAAGTGATTGTGGTGGAGGTCAGGCTGCTCTCTGCAGCATCAGTAGCATCTGAGTCTTTGCAGATGCTCTCCAGCACCTCCCTTCCATCCCGCAGCAGGCTGTATTTGGGTTTTTGCCACCCATCTCAAATTTGGTCTGGGGTGCTGAGGAAGTTTTTTGGCATTGGGGATGGTGGCACCAAAAAAGTGGATGTTCAGAAGTTCCATGTGGTCTGGGCCTCCTTGGGGGCTTTAATCTCACCTGGCTTCAGCTGCCCTGGGGCATGAGAGGTACCCCGAATAAAATTATGCACCAAGCCATCAAGCTCTGAAAAGAGGATCTTTGATCCATGTTGTGCCTTTTATTGTTAACATCCATTTGTGTTTAAATTTCATTTTATTGCCATTTATTTTTAATTGCCCTCACCCAGTCCCAGTACTGCACCAAGACAAGCTGAAGCAGACTCAAATGTCTTTTTCAGTGAAGAGAAAGGGAGAACTGAAGCGTTGAAAGCGAGTAAAGTGACCTGATCTAGTGGAAGGTGTCCCTGCCTATGACAGGGGAGGTTGGAAAGACACAGTCTTGAAAGTCCCTCCCAACCTAAGCCGTTCTGGGATTTTTATGACCAGAATGTTGCCTTCAGGCATGTGTCATATTTAGCCAAATACAGGTTTAATGGAAAGTTTGTGCAGATGTTTCGCCATGTTCTTGCTCACGTGAGATTTTCCTCATACCCTGAAGCTGCACAGGACCAAAAAAGATTGGGAACTGTGGAGCAAGAAGGATTTGGGAGCTGTGGGGCCCAGAGGTGGGTGCATTTCCAGGTCAGGGGGAGGTCAGGGGGGCAGATCTTTCAAGAGTTTCTCAGTGAAGCCATATGTTGTAGAAAAATCCTTCCATGTAGTTGCACATATATTGTGTAAATATATGTATACATAACACCTGTTCAATATCACCTTGGCTCCATCCAGCCCTGTTCCTTGAAAGAAATCCAACTGTGCTTTCATTCCTTGAGGAGGACTCTGGGTAGAATAATTGACTGTATTTCCACTGGAGACAATGGAGCCTCATTGACTTCTGCTTTCCGTAACAAAGCACTGGGGATCCCTCAGGATCAATCTGGATTACAACCATTAAGCTTTCAAATATGAAATCACTGAGATTGTTTAAGGAAAGCACTTCATCAGCATTGGTTTTCACTGATTTCCTGTAGAGCTTTTTGGTTTTTTGGATAAGGGTATTATGGCAGCAGTAGATTTTTATATAGACACATCCTGGACCAGCGAATCTGCCCAGTCTGTGGCATGACGTAACTGGTAATTCAGCCTCTTGCTGGAAACTGCTCCCCATCTGCAGGATGTGGGGCTACTAGCAAGGAAATATCTACCCATTCATCCTTTTCCAAGGTCCACAATTCCCTTTGGAAAATGGAAAAGCAGCAGCTCATTTCTGCACCAAGAGAGACCTTAAACAAGTCGGGAGGTGTCCCCATCCTACTCCCTCCTGCCCCGCTGGTGTCCCAGTGAGGAAGGTGTTTGTCAGGATTGTGGGCTCACATCTCTTCCTTCCCCTTGCTCTGTCACCTTTAAAATAAGGCCAGCGTTTGGAAGCACTTAGGCCAGGCTTAACTTTATTGCCCTGTTGGAGTTCATGGGGATACGGACCACTGCAAACGGAAACACGTGCGGGTGTGTGGGATGGACACCTCGGAAAAAACCTCTGCAGGCTTTTCCAGGTTTCCCATTTCAAGCATCTTTGGTGAGATTTAGGGGGATGAAATACTTCTCTGGGATCTATTTCTTACCAAAATCAACCTGTAAAAAAAACATGGTTGTTTTTTTTACCACCGTGGTAAATTTGGCAATGAAATAGGGATGTTTGAGGAAGAAAATTGTTTTCCTTTGAAAAATGTGACTGATGCAGCAAATCCTGTTGCAAAAAATATCTTCCTGTGGCTCTCAGAGATGTATTCACTGAAGCTGATTATTGGGTTCCAAGTAGAAAGTTTAAAATCAGCCTGAAAAACTGAGGTATGAAAGGAAAATACTGTACCATTTCACAAACACCCCCCCCCCCCCAAAGAAAAACTGTCAAAATTTATTTTGCCCATGAAAATCTTTACATTTGATGATCATTTATTTTTCTGATTAAACAAGCTTCCTTCAAGTACTCTTCTGGAAAGTTTTCAATTCAATATACTTGAAATTAGAGTTTTCCTGAGCTGGGATAAGCAATCACTGCAACCTTTTCTATTATATTTTTGCTAGGTGTTCCTGTTATCCTTGTGAATCAAGGTGGGGTCTGGCACAATCCTTTCTTCTCTTTTTCCTGCTGTTCTTATTTCACACCTCTCTAGAAGTACTTTATTTTCTTCTCATTTACAGTGTAGGAGACCTGTTCAGCCTTCTATTAATGGTGATGATAAAAAAAAAAAAAGTGAGCTAATTTCAAATATAGAAGGGCAAATAATTTCCAGGGTTCAGTGGGGACTTAATTGGTCTGCAGTGGTTTTGGACTCAAAGTTATCACTGAGATGTTTCAATTGTCATGGTCCACACCCAGATATTTTTCTGTATGGAAGTACTGGGTCTGGTTTGCAAGAATTTGGGGTTGGAATTGTTTAGACTAGAAAAACCCTGAAGTGCAACCATTCCCTCAGCTCTGCCACTAATCCATGTCCCCAGGTGCCACATCCACACGGCTTTTAAACCCCTCCAGGTGCGGGGACTCCACCACTGCCCTGGGCAGCTGTGCCAGGGCTGGATGCTTCCCATGAAGAAATTTTCCCTAATACCCAATAAACCTCTCCTGGTGCAACTGGAAGATGTTCCCTCTCCTCTTGTCTCTGTTCCCTGGGAGCAGAGCCCGACCCCCCTGGCTGCCCCCTCCTGTCAGGGACTTGTGCAGAGCCACAAGGTCCCCCCTGAGCCTCCTTTGCTCCAGCCTGAGCCCCTTTCCCAGCTCCCTCAGCCACTCCTGGGACTCTAGCCTGTTCCCCAGCTCCATTCCCTTCCCTGGACATGCTCCTCCTGGTGCTGAGGACATTTCCATACACCCTGATTATAATCCATTTTGAGAAGCAGCACCGTGAACAGCATGCTTTGCTAGCTTGGGACAGATGTAATTTTTTCTTCAACACATTGGCTTTGGTGAATTGATGGAGGCAAATCTTTTTGATGGGAAAAAAAAAAAAAAGTAGGTTTTGTGGGAAATGAAGAGCAGCATGATTTTGTGCTTGAGGAGCTTGGGTGGGTGGTTGCTTGGTTTCTCCCATCCCCCAGGGGATGCCAGCTACGGGAGTACCAGGAAAAGCAGTGGGTGGCAATTGGTGTTCCTCTCCATTCCGACTTCGACAGTCACTGGATGCTGCCCAAGTTTTGCTCTGCCCTTATCTCGGGCCAGACACATTGTTCACTGCGACTTCATTTACTGATTTACCCAGACACTCCTTAGAAACCCAGTAGTCAGAGGAGCTGCAGATAGTGGTTTGGGTGTGGGGATGGAAACAGCATTAATGTTTTTTTTCCTATGGACTGAGAAAGCGTGTAATAAAAGTTTCAAAAGTAACCGTGTGCTGAGCACGGAGCTCTTCCAAGCCGTGTCTGGGAGTGCCAGGTTGCCCTAGGCTATCTTACACTTGATTTTGCCTCATCCTTCAGAAAGATTTCTCTTGTATAAACAATTTTGGTTGTGATTTGGGGTTTTTTTTGAATGTGCTTCTTTGAAAGAAAACCATCAGAAAGGCATGTAAGTGGAACTTGGTGTCCAGCTGCTCTCATCGGATTTATTGTATTAACAAAAACACGTATACCTGTGCCAGAAAGGAACTAGTATTTTATGAAATGCAGTGTTTTAGTCAGTGTCACCTCTCAATTTGGGGCAGAATCTCAAGAATAAGCTGCTCCGTAGTGCACCCAGCAAGGAGGAGAGGAGAGAGCCCAGTTATTTATCATTCAACATGATGGCCAGCCTTTTGGGGTTGTGCACACGCTGGCGAGCTGGGCTTAGCCAGGTGAGGCTGCTCATGGCTGCTGAGACGGGCTCCCGAGGGGTGAATCCTCCTCTGGGGACATCCTTGTGGCCAGGGGCCACGGGAGGTGCATGTGGGATGGGATTGTTGGCTGTCTGGTGCAGTTGAGGTGGCCAGGAGTTGTCTTCCAAAGCTGAGTGCTGGGGTGGGGGTTGGAAGCCCCACACTGGGCACTTGGGAAGGTTTTTTAGTCACTCATTCCTTGGATTGGACACCTGGGTTGGGGTCTTGTCACCAGTACAACTCAGTGACAGAGGACTTGAGTAACCAACCTCCCCGTTTGAAGATACTTTCCTCCATCTTCTTGTTTGTTTGGGTCATTCATGTGCAAACCTGATTTTTTAGTTAAATTACAGCCAGTTCTTTTTTCAAAAGAGGTGGTTTTCACCCCCCTCCCCAGATTTACCCATCTCAGATGGGTGCACGGTTTGCAGGGGAAGTGGAGCAGATCATAGGAAAGTCAGCCACAGAGTGACCTCTGTGGGGGCAAATCGGGGGTCGCCAGTTAGACGAGGGAGGGGCTTGTCTGGCTGAGCAGAGAACAAAAAGAATGAGATAAATCCGCTGTAAGAAAAACGAGATTTAAAAAAAAAAAACAAACCCTTAAAAAAAAAAATCAAAACCACAACAACCCCCCAAGTTTTTCTTTCTGAAGAACTTTGTGTGCCGGTTTAAAAAAGGAAACTTGAACAGATCCGGTAAAAATCAGTCCGTGTCCTGGGTGTTGTTTAGACCTTAATAGTACAGGTGGACGAGGAGGGCCTGGTGCCAAATACTTTTGGTTTAGAGGGAGTGGTGGGAGTGAATTCTCCCAACCGCTCCTAGAAAGGCTTAACTTTCTGCACACAAATCAATGACAATCTCCGCTTGGCTGCAGACACCCAGGGAGCGACGCTGCCGGATTCCCCGCGCAGCCACGGCAGCCGAGGGGAGGACGAGGGTCGGCACCTGGAGAGGGAAGGTGGGTCAGATGCTCTATTTTTGGCTGCTGAAATATGTGATTTTTAGTTTTTAACCCCCCCCCCCCCCCGCCCCCCTCCAGCTTTTAGGGGTTTTGCAGGATATTGAGGGGAGGGGAAGGTACTTGAATTTATTGCTCGGAGGCTAATTGTGCTCATGTTGAAAATCTTTGGCGCGTTGGAGCGATCCTCTGTACTAATCTGTCGCCATTTACATGTGTTCTTAATTGCTGTTTGAACTCAAACCTGTGAATCTCTGTCTGATTTCTTTCCTTGCTATCTTGAATCTTTACCAAGCCCGGAGATTTTGGCTGTACATCAACACCTGTGCAATACAACTTCTCAATTCTCAGGGCTTTTTTTTTTTTTTGTAAGTCCAGCTTAGTTATATGTTTATTTGTTTTAGATAGGAAATACCAGTGCAAAAACAGATCTGCCAGTATGTCCAGCTGGGAAAGCAGAAGAGATCTCATGAGGCAGTTGATTAATATTTAGAATAGA